>NC_081411.1:209829743-210429743 GCF_030272615.1 Cryptomeria japonica
ACCATTTTAATCATCAATATTCTACCAACTAAAGGTAACCAAGTATTCTTCCAACCCAAAATTCTATTATGGATAGAAGTAGAAATTCCTTCCCAAAAACTACTCTTATTCTTGTCATAAAATAATCGGATACCAAGATACTTACAATAAAAGGGAATCCAACTTATAACCTAGTGCATTTGATAGTCTAAATGAAAGAGGGGATGAAAAACTGATGAAGAATACATTTGATTTAGAAGCATTCACCTTTTGACTAGAAATTTCACAATATTCTTCAATCACTTTTTTAATTAACTTCACTTCTGTCATGAAGGATTCACCAAAAAAAATAGTGTCATCGACAAATAAAGTATGAGTCAAATACATACGTTGTTGGAAACAAGACTCCTTTTCATTAATTCAAAACATGATGGACTGAGATAGTCCTATTGAAAGCCTCAACCATAATTATAAATAGAAAAGTGGAATTTGGTTCACTATACTTGACTCCTTGAGAAGTAAATAAGAAACCGCATGGGTTTCCATCAACCAAGATATAAAAATTAGCCCCTAAAAGATAATAAATAATCCACCTACACCATTTTATAGCAAAACCAAACTTTAAGAGAACTTTCTCTAAAAAAATCCACCTACACCATTTTATAGCAAAACCAAACTTTAAGAGAACTTTCTCTAAAAAAATCCACCAAACACTATCATAGGCCTTCGTCATATCCAATTTAATAATCATAGATTCTTGATTTGATTGACTAAGAAAGTGTAACACTTCATAAGAAACTAATACCCTATCTACCATCACCTTCCCTAGAACAAAACCCCCTTGCTCCAAAGAGACAATCTTAGGAATAATCTTGAAAATCCTCAAAGAAATAGATTTTGTAATATTTTTGTACACCAAGTTGCACAAAAATGGGTCAAAAGTCTGCAAAAGTGGATGGAGTGTTGTATTTTGGAATTAAAGAAATAAATGTTGTGTTATATTGCTTAAGACCATTACTGTTCCTCCTTGATTATTTAACTTCTCTCCAAACATCAAAACCAATGAAATCCCAACACTACTAAAACAACAAATTAGTTTAGACATCCAAAATAAGTGCTTTATCTAGAGGCATAAAACAACTAACTCAATTTCATCCTGGGAAAAGGGTTTTAAAAAATCCATATTGTCTTGATGAGAAACCAAAGTTGGAATATAATCCAATAGATAAAGAGAGTCTAGATCATTCGTAGATGAAGACCCAAGAATCTTTGAGAAAAAAACACTACTTCATCTTGAATTTCTTTCAAATGATATAAAAAATACCCAAAAGCTAATTTGATCTAATGAATAGTTTTTGAGACAAATTTTATCTTCATTGAAGCATGAAAAAAAATTGTATTCCTATCCCCCTCTCTAAGCATTTAGACTTTTATCTCCAATAAACCTCCTCCCTCAACAACACTTCTTCAAATTGAGTTTGTAAGAACTTTTGCTAGGAATAAGTAGAATGGGTAATGTCATTTTGAATGATTTGATACTTAATATTTTTAAAAGAGGCTTGCATATCTGACTTCAACGTAAAAATATCTTTAAAAACCTTTTTATTCGACTCCTTAATCACACCCTTAATGTTTTGCAAATTTTTACATAGTTGATATATTCTAGAGCCATGTTCATATGGATAAATCTACACTACAACTAAATCAGAGGGAGAAATTCAAGGTCTCTAAACTAAACAGATTCAAACTTAAAAGATGCCTTGGAATGTACCATAGAAGGAAAACAAGGCATTGACAACTGAAGAGGAAAGTGATCAGAACTAGATAAAGACCAAATTTGAGAAGAATGAGGTCCAAACTATGAAAAGAAAATTGGATTAGAAAAAATGATATCCAAATACTCTGAAATATGCATAAAATGTTTCCTTCTATTAGTCCAATTTACATGACCATTGAAAGGTTTCCAATCTTTTAAACCATTATTACTCACAAAATCCCTAAAGTCCTGCATAGGTTGGAGAGGAGGAATAATACCTCCCACCTTATCTTGAGGAGATAATATAGTATTAAAATCCTCTCCAAGAATAAAAGGTTTGTCTTGATAATTAGCCAAAATAGTTGAAAGGGAGTCCCAAAGAAGTTGTTTTGACATAGTTGAATCTGGGCCATACATATTAATAAAATAAAAATGATAATTGAGCATACAAACTTCAACATGAATAAAATTTTCCTTACTTTGAATCTTAAATCCTGATAACTCGAATTCTTCCAAATAATTACCAACCCCCAGGAAGCTCCAGTCGAAGGAGAAGTAACATATTTTAAATTTTTCCACTTAGAAAAAGAATGGGAATCCCTGAGCTCTGAAAATTTAGTTTCCTGCAAAAGAAACAAATCCACTCCACACCCATCTAATTGAACTTTTATGAGGTGTTTGTTTTAATGGGCATTGAGGCCCCTAACATTCAAGGTGATAATGTTCATACCTGTCATGGAAAATGTCATTTTCTCCACAATATAGAGCTATCATCAAGAGTTGTTTGAATTCCTTTAATTTCTTCTCTTGTTCTCTTGTTTCTTAATAATTTACCTCCATTAACAAGGAGTTTTAGGCTCCCCCACAATGTGAGTTTGGAGGATAGAAGAGGACATAGTTTCAATCTTTTGAATCAACCAAGAGAAATTCTAACTTCACTTCGCACTTGATTTAAGAAACAACTTGGGCTTCATACATTCATCACTATTGATCAAATTTATTTCCTATTTTCAACCATCTATATCAATAAGACAAACATTATCCTTTTCATCATCAACTTGGCATGCTATCTCATCTATTTCCTAAATGCAATCTCTCAACAATAATTCCTTAATCAACACATCATGATCTCCAACCAAAAAATGTTCTTTAAACTCCTATAAAATCTCCTTGAACCAATCCCATGGCTTATCCAAAACACTATAAACCTTATTTGAAGTTGTCTAGTTGAAGGTGTTCTCATTACAAAGTCACTTATGTTTAATCAGATCACTAGAAGCATCACTATAAACCTTAGGAGAATAATTATGATTTAAGGAAACCTTTATACTTATCCAAATCATTGAAGACATCATCAAAGACCATATGAAGAAACACCTACAAAGAGGTGTCAAGATTAAAAAGTCCCATATAGTCCAAGAAAACAAAGGATTTCATGGGATTAAAACCCATGTGAGAAAATAGAAATAAACTATATTTATTTATCCCCTAAATCCAAGTAGCACCAAATTTCCAGATAGAATTATTAAGTTCACATACAAATTCTTGTGAGGAGTCATGACCTTAATTGATAACCCTTGTAATTTAAAATCATTTGGATCAACCATCAAAAACTAGGAACAAGATGGTCTACATGAGGAATACTTACCTAACTTATGACATTATCTTTGATCCAATAGTGGAGCAACCATATCATTATTCTTTCTACCAACTTAACAAAGACCAGGACAATAATTGGACGATGGAGGGAACAACGGAGGGAACAACATTTGCAGGAGCAAATTTGAATTCAGGAAATGGAGGGAACAACAATGCTGGGTCCTTTGGGTCTGTATCCACTACAACTTGAGGACATATAGCTGATGATGAGGATGGAAGACAGGATGGGGATCCACGAACATGGGACCCTCCTCCCGATCCTGAAAAGTTAAAAAATAAGCAAGATTCTTGTCCTGAGGCAGTGCAGGCTGTTTTAGGTTCTACTAAGGAGGGATGAATACCTAAACCATGGAATAGCCTCTTCGCTAGACATGCCTCTGGTAAACTGACTAGTAAATCCTCTCTCCCCTTTGTGAAGGATATATTAGACAATAGAATAGGTAAACTTGTGATAGAGGTTCCTAATTTGGTTATTGATCATAGCATTTCTTTAATGACTCTCTCTTTGGTGGGAAAATTTGTTGGACCCCAACCTAATATTGAGGATGTAAGATCCTTTGTTAAAAGAAAATGGAGAATGAAAGGACAGGTTGAAGTTTCTGCCCTACCAAGGGGTTTTTTTGTGTTTTCTTTTTCATGCGGGGAAGATTTGGAAGCAATTCTAAGTGGAGGCCCCTGGATGTTTGGTAAATCATCTCTTTCTTTAAGAAAATGGACCCCTAACATGGAACTAAATGATTCCTTTTTTGAATCTGCCCTGGTGTGGGTAAGACTGCCTAGACTACCATTGGAATACTGGGTGGAGGATTTTTTCTCAGGAATTGCTAACTCCTTTGGGGAGATTATTGCGATAGATGCAATGACTGCAGCTCACAAGAGACTTTTGTATGCACGCATCTGTGTCAACATTTCACAGAATATGGATCTCCCAAGTACCATTGATATAAATTCCAAACTTGGGGTATGGGAACAAACCATTGAATTTGAATCTCTCCCTTTTGTGTGCTTCTCTTGCAAAAAAGCAGGTCACTGGGCTAAGGCTTGTCCCAGCAACCCTAAAAGACCTATGATTAAAGACAAAAATATTAATAAACCGGTATAGAAAGAAAAAAATAACAACAAAGTCTGCAATAAGGAAGAAGAAAAAAGTGGAAATCTGTTTACAGAAAATCAAGAAAATGAATCCAGTGACTTAACTAAAGACACTACTTTGAAGGGGAACAAGAAGAATGAAACTAAGGAGTTTGAGATTAAAATAGGTAATACCTTTGAAGCCCTTCAGTTGCAAGAAAAGGAGGATGAAATCAGTACAGAGACCCTTGAGGATGGTGAGATTGAGGATATCACTGACTCGCATCATGAGGAACAAAATGAACCCATGTAAGAGAAAGAAGAACCCTGTTTAGGGAAAGAGCTTCAAGAACAGGAAATAGAAATGAGAAGGAGCAACAAGTTTGGATCACCACAAGGAAACTTAAATGCCTTATTCTAGAACATAGAAGTAAATATGACCACTTCACCCCAGAAGAGAGAAAAGCTTTAGAGTAACATACAAGACGAATCCAGGGCAGAACAACAAGAAGAAAACATGATAGAAAATGAAAAGAAAATTAAGACCAAGAAGATAGGAGGTTCTAATGGAGTAAAAAATAGAACCAGATCCAAGGCAGATTTTGGGGCATCAAGATCCCCACCAGGACGCAAAACCATGAAATGGCACAGGGACCAGGAGAGTAAACAAAGCATAGCTGATGGAAGGTAGAGAACTATCAAGGAGTCCTGCCCCTAGGTCTCAAAATGAAGGTACTATCATGGAACATCAAAGGCCTAAATGGTCTCAATAAATAGGATATATTAAGGAGTCTTATTCGAGATCAAAATCCAGATATTATCTTGATTCAGGAAACTAAAATGAGCAAAGAAAAAGTGGAGAAAATTAAGTTTTTTAAAAATGGGGGAGTCTGTGGCAGTAGCTCAAATGGTGCCTCTAGTGGAGTTGCTATATTCTAAAATAAAAGCACAACTTTTGGAGACATGATTGAAGAGGATGGCAATATTCTATCCTTAAAAGCTAGAAATATTTTTTATGAGAAGGAATTTGTTATAACTAACATCTATGCCCCTAATTCCAAATATGCTAGAAGTAAATTTTGGGAAAAAGTTCAGCAAAAAAGTAAAAATTTCTCTATGAACAGTTGGATTGTTATGGGAGATTTCAATACTCCTCTACAAGATAGAGAAAAATTTGGAGGTAGTCAAGCTCAACCTGAAAGTAGATCTGACCTGATGGACTTTATCAATGACAATTCTCTCATTGATCTGGATCTTAGTGGAGCCTCCTACACTTGGTCAAACCGAAGAAATGGGGAAGATCTTATCCAGGTAAGACTTGATAGAGCTCTTCTCTCTAATGATTGGATTCTTTCTCATAGTTGTTCCCTTTCTATCATTGATAGAATTGGATCAGATCATTATCCCATTTCCTTTGTTGTTGAGAACTCTAAGCAAAATCAAAGATTCTCCTTTCACCTTGACAAGATGTGGATATCCCACCCCAATCTTGAAAAGTCCATTGCTGAATGATGGAATCTTGATATTAATGGAACAGCCATGTATAAAGTTGCCAAAAAACTTAAACATGTCAAAACCAACATTAAGACTTGGAACAAAAAGGTCTTTGGTGATATTTTTGATTCAAAGAAAAAGCTAAAGGAGGAACTGAACCAGATTCAAATATCCATTCAGAAAGAGGGCTACACAAAGTATTCCAGAGCCATGGAAGATAAGGTCCTTGACAACATTCATACCATAATTTCAAGGGAAGAAATATATTGGAGACAGAGATCCAGGGCTATATGGCTGAAGGTAGGGGACAGAAACACTAAGTTTTTCCACATGACCTCCCTAAAACATAAGGCAGCTAATAGAATCACCAAGTTAACTGTTGAGAACAACACTCTGACAAATAAGGATGAAATCAGGGATGAAGTTGTTAGATTCTTCAAGAAGCTGTTGTCTAGTAATGAGGAGCTTGATTAGACCCATCAACTCAATCTGGTCAGCAATATTCCTAACATTATAAACTCTTTTCAGAATAAGACCCTTGTTGCCATCCCATCTGCTGAAGAAATCAAAAAAGTTGTCTTCTCCTTTCAAGGGGATAAAGCTCCGGGCCCTGATGGATTTCCTATGTTTTTCTTTCAAGAATTTTGGAATATTGTGGGGAAGGATATGGTTAATGCGGTAAAAGAATTTTTTGGGTCTAGAAGAATCCTTAAGGAGTTGAACTCCACTTTTATCTCCTTAATCCCCAAAGTTGTTGGGGTAGATTCTATGGGAAAATTTAGGCTTATTAGTCTATGCAACTCTTTCTATTAAATAATATCCAAAGTGATGATGACAAGAATGTTGGCGATGCTTCCCTTCATCATATCTGAAGAGTAAAAAGGATCTGTTCCTGGTAGACAAATTCTTGATTCAATCATTCTTGTTCATGAGAACATTCACTCTCTCAGCGCTGCAAAGAAAGAAGGTTTCTTGATAAAGTTGGATTTGGCTAAGGCTTATGATAGTTGAATGGGATGTTCTATTTAAAATCATGGGGGCTTTTGGTTTTGATGGTAAGGTTATCAAAATAATCAGAGAACTAATCAGTACTCCTATGTTCTCTATTTTGGTTAATGGATCTCCTACAAATTTTTTTAAAAACTCTAGAGGGCTAAGAAAAGGAGACCCCATATCACCTATCCTTTTTACCATTTTGGATGAAAGTATGAGCAGAATGATTCATAAATTGAAACAAAGAAAAATTATCAAAGGTCTTCAACCTTCTTCTGCCAATGTGTTTTGCACTCATCAATAGTTTGTTGATGATACTATCATCATGGGATATTCTTCAGTCAAGGAGGCTGAAGCCTTCAAAACTGTTCTCAACTCCTATGCTTTGGCAACTAGTCAACTGCTTAACTAGGACAAATCAGCTATGTACTTTCTCAATACTCCAGTCATAAGACAACAGAGAATAGCCAATATAATTGGTTGTAAAGTGGACTTGCTACCTTCTACCTACCTAGGTCTTCCTTTAGGGATGGCTCCCCCAAACTCTTTCTGGAATATGATCATTGATAAAATTAATAAGAGACTTGAAGGATGGAAAGGTTCAATGTTATCTCAAGCTGGGAAAATGCAGCTCCTCCAAGCTACTCTTCAAAATCTCCCTGTTTATGCCCTCATTCTGTTTGGTATTCTGGCAAAAATTGCTGAAACTATGGAAAGAATTCAGAAGAGATTCTTATGGTCAGGAGTTGAAGAAAAGAAGAGAATACCTTTGATTGCTTGGGACAAGGTGTGTAGACCAAAGAACAAAGGAGGGTTGGGGATTAAAATTATTAGAACTTTTAATAAAGCTCTTCTTACCAAGCAATTATGGAGAGCTTTTGACATTAAGAAAGATAGGAGCCAAATTTGGTTTGATAAATACATTAAGAATCAGACTATCCAAGGGATCCTCAATGATGAAGATATCCCGGCTGGATCTTTCATCTAGAATAGTGTAACCAAAGCCATAAAAGTTGCAAAAGCTGGAGCTGGATGGGTCCTTGGAAAAGGTGACAGAATAAGGTTTTGGGAAGACCCCTGGATGATGAATGAAGCCCTATTTGATCAAAACAACAATCAAGTCATTGAAGAATGTAAAAGGAGGTTTGGGCTAATGGTTTGTGACTATTGGAAGGAGAATAAATGGGTCAATCTTGAGGACATTCATCCTGGTCTTTCCTCTATTCAGAAAGAGTTGTTGTCCTTTTCCCCTAACAACAACTATGATGATGTTTTCCTCAAGAAAAGTGACCCTAAAGGTGAATTCATAGTTTCTTCTACTTATAAAAACACTTTTTCTCAAATCCGCAATCCTTTCTGGAATAAAGTTTGGAACAACATCCTGATCCCAAAAGTCAACATGTTCTTTTGGCTTGCTTCCTATAATATTATCCTTACTATTGATAATTTAATTTGAAGTGGCTTCAATTTCCCTAATAGATGTGAGCTCTGTCAAAAGGAGGAGGAATAAGTTGATCACCTATTTTTTCATTGCTCCTACACTTGGGAAATCTGGTGTAAAATATGGGAAAAATGGAAACTTAATTGGGTCATGAACAAAAGCATTAAGGATATAATATGGCAATGGAATTTTCCTACCAATTGGCAAATTATTAAAAACCTGTGGTCCCTGACCCTCCCCATGATATGCTGGGGAATTTGGAAAGAAAGGAATAACAGGATATTTATGGAAGAAAAGTGCAATACTCAGGCTATCTTTGAAAAAATATGCAGGGCTATAAAGGAGAACATCAACATCCCTCACAAGAATAATTAGCAATGGGCTATTATAAATTTGAATGATATGGAAAAAGGCATTATTACTGAATGGAACCTAATTGATAAGGTCTACAGAGTGGAAAACAAGAAGAAGAGAGAAAACATTGTTTGGAGGTTCCCTGATTATGACTGGATAAAAGTTAATTTTGATGGGGCTACCAAAGGGAAACCTGGAAAGGCTGGTGGAGGTGGAGTTATCAGAAATGCTCAAGGAAGGTGTATTGCTACTTTTTCTTCCCCTTTTGGAATCCAAAACAACCATGTGGCTGAAGCTATGGCCATGCTGAAGAGCCTCCAGTTAGCCCAGGAATTCAAATTTAAAAAAATCTGGCTTGAAGGGGATTCCTTAAATATTATACAAGCCCTCAAAGGGATTAGATCAGTCTCCTGGAATATTGCTAATATTATTAAAAATACTAAGACTATCCTTAATAACTATGTTAGCATTATTTTAACCCATACTTTTAGTGAGGGTAACAAGGTAGCGGATATCCTTGCTAATGAAGGGGTTAATTTGGAAAAGGGGATCAAATATATAGGGGAAGATCACATTAAGTGGGAGATTAAGGAACAATTATTTTTCAATCACCTTAATGGAGCAAGCAAATATTATGATTGAATTCTGGGGAACAAGTACCAATGATAGAGTATGGAGGCAGATGAACTTCCAGTCGATGAGTGCTTCTAGGCATCATTACCAAGAACACATGTGTGCAAGAGGTAATTGTAATAATAGCTAGGTTTGTATGAACATGAAAGACAATTTCAAAATTGTGAAAGTATCTTTTCAACGAGAAACCAGAAACACAGAGTTTTACTTGCAGGCCGAGAGCTGTAACAGAGGTGATTGTGACCTGAAAAGAAGAATGGGAGGCAGCCTTAACAAGAATGAACTGTCTGGGTGTGAGCACTGGAAGAGCGAAAGGAAGGTGTGGAGAAGGCTCCACCAACATGGGTTCATGGATTACATGGAGAAGCTCCATGGTAGTATAAGCTCTGTTTCTCAGGGGTTTGCAAAAAGCTGGAGCAATAACAGGGCTACCCTGTTTGGGGAAATCTAGCACATTGATGAAAGCCTAATTTCAGAGGTAACGGGGCTCAAGATGGAGGGGACCAAATTCTATAGGGATAGAAAGTACGCCATTGAGGTCTTCAAAAAATTCCCTAAAATGGAGGACGAGAAGAGAAACTTGGAGAGGAAGGATAATATCTCTTACTTCACCCCCCAATAGGTAAAACCTTTCTGGCAAAAAATTCTTAGGGCATTAATGGAATATTTAACTGTGGATGGTAGGTTTACGAAAATTTACAATTATCACTTTGCCATCTTGAACCACTTCCACCATGGGGTGAAAATTTCTTTGCCCTTCTATCTTGCTTCTTCTCTGAATGAGAGCTTGGCCGACCACATTAAAAAACCCAGCTTCTACCCTCTTGCACACCAGGGTCTCATCCTGCTAATTTATGAATATATGAAGAATAAGACTAGGGAAACAAAGGATGACCCTTTAATTCTCAATGCTTAGACTTTTGAGAAAAGCATAGACTCTGGTTCGACTGAGGAGACCAAAACCCCTTCCCATAAAAAAAGGAAGATTAATGTGCAGGAAGAAATGGATGTGCTTTGTGAGGAAGAAGAAGGAAAAAATAATGAAGAAATTTCTAAAAAGGAGATCAATAAGGAGGAGTATGGGGAAGGAGAGGAAGGGGGCAATTCTGAGAATTGTCAACATAATATTTTTGGCTCAGAAATTGAGAAAGAGGCTCTGAAGCCTAAGGAAGGTGAAAACCCTAATGAGGAGGAGATGAAACAAAGCAAGGATTATACAGAAACCATACTGAATACTGCCCACAATTTCACCCTTGAATTCTTCAACTTTCAGAAGTGGGTGGTGGAAAACATTACCAGCATGCAGGGTAAATAGAGGGAGTTGGAAGTTAAGATCAACAAGTTGATCAACATGTCTGATTTTGGGAAGCAGCACGAGGAGATGGAGAATAGTGAAGCGGAGGAAGAAATGGAAATGGAAGACTGGCAGGAGAAAGACTTGATTAAAGGAAACCTAAAACATCTGGAGGATGTCATCAAAATTCTAAAGGAATAGGTCGAGGAGGATAAGGACAATGTCAATGCCCGGATGGCTAGAAACTAGAAAGCCCTAAAAAGCCTTATGGATCATAGCCTCCAGGTTCTAAAAGTCTCCTCCCAGAACATGAATGCACTGGTGAACCACCTGGAAAAGAAAAACCAGGAGAAGGGCCTCGTGGTTATTGAAGATGCTCCTACTTCTAGCCTAAAACACCAGACCTCTAGGCGCAGAACTAGGCGAACTATGGTGGAGAAGGAAATGAAGATGAAAGATAGCCAGACTGCTCAGGAAAATACTGATTTGAGGGAAGCAGCAAAAGCTATGATGCTTTTGGTACAGGATGCAGAAGAAACCATCAAGAATTTCTAATTGTTGTCTTTTGTTGGGCTTGAGGCCAATTTCTTACTAGCCTTTTGCTGTCCTTTCCTTTGTTGCTGGTCTTTTTGCTAGTGTTTTGCTACTATTGTATTTTGTTGCTATATTGAATATCTTTCTTATGTATCTAGGTTTCGGGTCCCTTAAAACCTATTTTTAATTAATAAAAAACAAAGACCAGGACAAGTCACCAGATCTTGACACACCCTAATTTCCTATGAACCCAAACTATGACAAGAAGAAGTAAAATGACCCAACTTGTTAACTTATTTCTCCACATTCTGGGGCTCCTCAAAAATGACATTTTGAACATATTTCGCAAATTTAGACTGAATATGAAACCTATTAGGAAAAGAAACGGATACATCTATTACAATACACACAAATAGGTAATTCGAAGAACTCAAAGGGCTTGAGATCATGTTAAAAAAAATGCCCACTTGGTTAACTAGGGTTTGAACAATTTCTAAATTCCTGAATTCAAGAGGTAAAGGCACAAAAGAAATTCAAAAGGGAACTTATTTAATCGATACTGAATGGCAATCAAATCTGGGGCACAAAATTTGTGTATAACGCTCAAAACCCTCAAAATAACATGATTTAGATTTATAATATCTATTCACCTTGGAATAAAAATCACAATAAATTACTCTCTACCTCCATCAATATAAAAAACTTGGAAAAAACACATCTACGAAGCATGCACCCAAACAGACAACTTATGAATATTTAGAGAAAAATTCCAAAGCTTACCTATTAATCCCCTATTGCATAATTCTACAATTTGTGTCTCCAACACATCATCTAGAAAATTAACTTTGGTAACAGCATCTACATCCTTTCTTCCAACATTTGATAAAGTCGGCAGACTCCCTACATTAACAACTTTCCTAGGTTCTTTTCTTACCCATTTTTTCAAAATAAATTTATCCTTTGAATGCTGATATTGATTCTTTTTTTGACGCTTAGAACTTTGCCTCTTATATTTCTTCCTTTTGGTCAAAAAAGGAAGAAATTTCTATGATAATGTCTTGATTGAGACAAATCTAGATTGAAGGCACCTCTGGATAGCTCCACGGGTTTGAAACCCTACACCCTGCAAGATTTCCAACCATTTTACCAACTGAAATTTTTTGTATTAAGTATCATAGAATCAGAAAGCTCATTTTTTGCTCATTCGAGCATCCACGTTACAATATTTTTACAAATACCAACTCCTTTCGAGCAAACTTATTACAAATACTAGCTCCTTTCGAGCACCAAACTAGAAACAACAATTAGAAGACCAAGGGTCACAACTTAGAAATCCACTTTAAACAATGTGACAAATACAACCAATGGAAGACCAAGAGTCACAACTTAGAATTCCACACAAATATGTCCCTCATGGGAATTGAACTTGGGTCTCCACATTGAGAACTTAGATTTATGTATTGAATATCTATTCACCTTTGAATAAAAAATCACAATAAAGTACCCTTTACCTCCATCAATATTAAAAACTTGTAAAACACACATCTATGAAGCATGCACCCAAACAGACAACTTATGAATATTTAGAGAAAAATTCAAGAGCTTACCTATTAATCCCCTATTGCACAATTCTACAACTTGGGTCACCAACACATCATCTAGAAAAGTAACTTTGATAACTGCATCTACATCCTTTCTTCCAACATTTGATAAAGTCGGCAGACTCCCTACATTAACAACTTTGCTAGGTTCTTCTCTTACCCATTTTTTTAAAATAAATTTATCCTTTTAATGTTGATATTGATTCTTTTTTCGGTGCTTAGAACTTTGCCTCTTATATTTCTTCCTTTTGGTCATAAAAGGAAGAAATTTCTATGATAATGTCTTGATTGAGACAACTCTGGATTGAAGGGACCTCTGGATAGCTCCACGGGTTTGAAACCCTACAACCTACGGGAATTCCAACCATTTTCCGTACGGATATTTTTTTTGTATTAAGTATCATAGAATCACAAAGCTCATTTTTTGCTCATTTGAGCATCCAAGTTACAATATTTTTACAGATAGAAGTTCCTTTCAAGAAAACTTATTACAAATACTAGCTCCTTTCGAGCACCAAACTAGAAACAACAATTGGAAGACCATGGGTCACAACTTAGAAATCCACTTTAAATAATGTGACAAATACAACCAATGGAATACCAAGAGTCACAACTTAGAATTCCACACAAATATGTCCCTCGTGAGAGTTTAACTTGGGTCTCCATATTGAGAACTCAATGCTTCAACCAACTAAGCTCAACCCATTGGACAAAATAATGTGATAAATACAACCAATGGAAGACCAAGAGTCACAACTCAGAATTCCACACAAAGGTGTCTCTCATGGGAGTTGAACTTGGGTCTCCACATTGAGAACTCAATGCTTTAAGCAAATAAGCTCAACCCCTTGGACCTACTGAGTTTTTGAAATATTAATTTTTTTATATATAGTATTGGTGTAAAATTAATAGTATAAATTATATACTTAAATTCAGTAAAAAATCTTCATTAGTTAAAGTTTTTTTAGAAATTAAAATATAAAATGTTTAATTTTTGTTTCAATATATTATAATTATGAGAGAATCTAAATATTTTTTATACATGAAACAATAATTTTCTTCTAGTACTAATTGATATGAATTATAGTATATTATGAATAAAATGTCCATCTCACCAATAGTATGTTTAAAAATATTGGTTGGTGAGTTCTAATTGGAGGCATTATTTTGAGTTGTCATCAATATTCCTTCTTAATATCAAGTTATGTTATTCAATGTAATATTATATAAATAGTTAATCAAATTAAAAATAAGCTATTCATGTCGATTTATAATAAATCATAATATTACTAAAACATATGTGATATTTATTTTTTATTATCAAAGAATACAAGGCTAAATATAAAAGTTAACTAAAGTTACTATGTAATAAATTAAATTAAATCAAACAAAATATTTGATGTATTTATTTCTACAATTCACAAACCTCTTGGGATCTTTTCCCATATAAAATAGCTTATATATATTAAATTATATGTATAGAGAAAGTTGAGAAAGATTGAGGCTTTCAATTCTTTATTATTCCACTTTTATTTATTTTTTAAAAATAGGGGTTAGAATTTATTGAATAAAAAATAACAATACAAATCTCAACAACAACAAATCTAGAAGACAACCAAACTAAAAATGTCAACAAGAGAGCCCCCAAAGGGTGCCAACTAATTAGCCATATTTTCCTTAACCATTCTCTAAAGGTCATGCACCAAATCCACGGGAAATTGACCCCACTCTCTAATATTCCAACCCTTCAATCTTTCAGAAGTCCACTTAGCAAAATAATAAACATGCCTATTCCACTCACGAGGAACATAAAAAAGAGATAGACTATATGGAGGCACACAAATTAAGGATTTGTCTGCCTAGCACAGGCAAATGTCAATCCACCTCATCCATCCTTTGCTAGTTTAGCATGTCCACTACAACTTGCAAATCTAGTTAACAAATAATCCTATTCCAACCAAGAGCACGTCCTCTTTCAAGGGCCAAGATGATAGCAAGTGCCTCCATATAGTTATTGGTCTACCAAGCCTTATACTCATAAAATAAGAAGATTACCCTTCTAGAACTACCCATACCGATTCCTGCAACTCCTGCATTCATGAGATTTCCCTTATAAAGCCCACCAACATTTCATTGTAATGGTCCCTAGAGGTGGGGTAAACCACTTACCATAATGTCGAACCCTCATTTTACTATGTCTACATGTGACCTATTTCATCTTATAAAAGGCCGATCTAAAGTCCATACCAAAAATGTTCAAGTTTTAAACAATTTACAAGTCTCTAGGGTCAACTTCCATAGAAATATCACACTTAGCCACCAAAGTCTCTTGTATCATATTAATAACTCACAACCACACTTGTTGCACCATCTTCTTTATATCTTGAAAAATCCAGTGGTTTCTTTCAAGCCACACCTGCAAAATAATGAACCCTAGACCAATATCCCAATCCAGGTCATGAAAGGGAGTCTTAGAAGGAGGTCTACTAAGGCTCTTCCAAAATATATGTAAGAGAGCTAACATGAATACATGCATGCCTCCAAACTCCCAACCACCAATGCCAAATTTCCTTCGTGAGGGAGCATTGAAAGAAAAGGTGTGAGCTATTCACCTCACTTTTACGACATAAAACATTTATAGAAGACCCTTGGAACCCTCTCTTCTAAAGAATCTCCTAGGTAAGGCACCTAATTTGCACAAGAAACCACAAGAAAAATTTACACTCGGGCTAGGCCAACTTATTCCAAACTAGCTTGCACCAGGGAACATCCACCTTGTCAAAAATTGTTCTTTCAATCTCCTTGTAGCCTGAGGCCATTGATAACATTCCATTTGGATTAGGAACCCAAGCTAGGATATCAGCTCTTTGAAGACAACTACACATTCTCTCCACTAAAATCCTAGCAAGCGTCTCCCTATCATCCATTTTCCCTCTAAGAGGTCACTCATGGTTTTTTCCATATAGCCACTTCTCCTCACCCCACTCTCACAATAACTTTAAAGTGTTCAACTTTACTCCGTCCTTCTGCAAGAAAAATAATACAAAGAAGCTGCAAATTAGGGATTGAGAAAGAATAGGAGGGAAACCATCCCAAAAATCCTCCTAGAATAAAGCTGTAGCACCCCCATTACAAATCCAAAAGAGGCCTTGTTTAACTAAATGGACTCCATTCTTCAGAGTAATCCAGATCATTAACCCACTTCCTATAAAATTGTAATGAGAAACATCCTTTCCTTCCACTCTCTTAAGATATTTAATATTAAGGATTTTATCCCATCCTTGATCCTGATTACTGCACCATGTCGAAAAGATCTTAGTAGACAAATCCCTACCATTCAAAATAGCTTGTCACAAACCAAGACCACCATCCTTTTTAGACCTACACATAAAATCCCATTTGACCAAAGTCCACTTAGAGGAGAGTATATTTCATATCCATAAGAACTTCCTAGAAAGAGCTTCAAAGTATCTAATAACACTTGTAGGGGCAATTTGCACAAAACACCTATAAGTAGGTAGCGCCTACACCACATACTTTAAGAGAGTCATTCTACTAGTAGTTGAAAGCCATCTCTTTGTCTAGTGACTAACCTTACTCAGAAACTTATCCAATATTTCCTATTAGAACCCTCCAAGCAAACTACGTGCAAAAAAAGGAATTCCAAGGTAGACAAAAGGAAGAACCCTAATTTAAAATTGTTGAATCCTCGTAATCTTTACCCTAATGAGAGCCAAAGTATTTAAAAAAAAAATATAAGGCTTTGCTTCATTAATATTCTATCAACAAGCTACCATATAAATATTTCTAACTTTTCTAAAAGAAGTTGCCTCATTTATTCTTGCAACACCATCAAGGCAGTTTCATCAAAAAATTGAAGATGAGAAGGAGGAAGGCCATGTCCCCACTTCCAACCTTGTACTAATCCTTGCCTAACCTAGGACTTGATAAATCTCTCCAATCCTTCATCCATTAGAATAAATAAATAAGGGGAGAGGGGATCACCTTGTGAAAGGCCACTAGAAACACCAAATAACTCTTTGGGCTCACCATTAATAAGAACAACAAGAGAAAATGAGGTAATACAACTCATTACCTAGTTGATCCACTCCCTACCAAAACCAAAGGTGGTGAACACTTTATGCAAGAAGCTCTACATAACCCTACCATAAGCTTTAGCCATGTCAAATTTTATGAACATTTCCTTTTCTTTAGAAGCAGCCCTAAAATGTACAACTTATGAAACTATAATAATCCCATCCAAGATTTGTCTTACAGCAACAAAACCCCCTTTCTCCTCAAAGATTAATTTTTTCAGTCATGGCTTAAGTCTTTTAGTAGTCAACTTAGTGCTTATTTTATAAGTCACATTGCACAAATCTATAGGTCTAAAGGAATCAAGAAACTTGGCTCTCTCCATAGGAATTAAGGCAAGAAAAGTAGCATTCAAGGCTTTAAGAATCTTTTTGTTTCTAAATGATTTCTGAAATACCTCAAAGAGGTCCATCTTAATTATTTCCCAAAATTATTTAATAAAATATATCAAGAAACCATCTCGCCTTGGAGATTACCATTCTTCATTTCAAACACTATTGCTTCAATCTTAGGTAAAGAAATAGGCTTAATCAGAGACTCGTTCATTTCATTGGTAACTAAGGTACAAAAGCAATCAAGCACCAACTTTTCTTCCACACTAGCAGGAATAGAGTCCTTAGTAAACAAAATTTCAAAGAAACAAGTGGCTTCGTAAATAATCTCCCCATGGGAGGATAAAAGAGTCCCCTCTAAGGAAATGAGAGAAGTAAGAGTATTCCCATGTCTTTTATCCTTCAGTATATTATGAAAAAACTTTGTATTTTTGTCACCTTCCTAGAGCCAATAAACTCTAGCCCTTTGTTTCCAACAGATATCTTCCCGAAGCTCCCATTGTTTGAATTCCTTCAACCTAGCAACTTCCTCCCTATATAAAACATTGGATAAGCCATGATCCCTAATTTGGTCAATAATGGAATCAACAAGTGAATGAGCATTCCTTTTAGCCAAGAAAAGGTTACCAAAAGACATCCCATTCCACTATTTCAGGTTATACTTAATATAATATAATTATTTAATAAAGGAGTACATTGTTGTGTTGTAAGTAGGCTTTTCATCATCCCACGAGGCTAATATATGGCCATCAAAAGAGGAATCCCTCAACCACATAAGTTGAAACTTAAAAGAGGGATTCTTTGTTATTCGAAACTTATTAGCCAATAAAATTATTGACCAATGATTAGAACCTATCTAGTCTAAAATCTTTGAATTGGTAGTCTAGTTGTCCTCCATCCAAAAGTAGAAAACAAAGAAACTATCTAGCCTCTCAATTATAGCCTCCTTTCCACATCTTCTATTATTCCAAGTAAACAGACAATTGGAGGGTTTAATATCGACTACATTTAGAAATTGAATATTATTCCTCAAAATCCCTATAGAAGGGTCAAGCCTACGATTGCCTCCCCTCTTCTCATCCAAGCTTAAGACTATATTTAAATCTCTTGCCAAGATCGAGGAGATTAAAGGGGAAAGAGAGTGAATAAATATTATATGTGACCAAAGTAAAGATTTTCCAATAAAGTCAGTCAGAGCATAAACATTAGTTAAAAGGATATTCTCACCAAATTCACAACTTGTTGCCACCAAATAAATAGAAGAATTGGGAAGAGGATTTATTAGTTGGTCATTCTAATTTTGTGTAATTTAAACTTATAGATGGTGTTTTCAAATCAGTTTCAATTTTGTACAACAATTTACCTAGCAAGGTGTCTACTTATAACTAAGATTTTAGGTCCACATCATAAAAAATGATGTCAATTGTGTATCATGTCATCTTTTGTTAGTTTTATGATATGTCATTACTTGATTTTTTTCTTTATAAATATAAAGAATGCAATTCAATCTATTATAAGTACTCATAATCAACATTAACAACTTTAAAGTCACAACTCCTAGTACTATACTATAAAAAATATTGGAGGGTAAACCAATAAATTCTATCATAACTATTGGAATATAATCAACTATTGGGTTCTCTATCTTATTTATTGGGTCCCCTTTCATTCAGAAAAATAAACATATACACCAATTTCAAAAAAATTATCAAAGAAAATAGGGTATCTACCCAGTCTTAAAACCAAGTTAAGTTTCTTGTCCCATAAAGATATAAACTTTTCCAAATAAATGCAAAATTATATATTTCAATACAATATGGCCTTGTATTTCTCATATAATATTACAAATTATCTACTAGGACTATGAATGCTACATACTACTCTGCATTAACTAGAGATTTAACTAATGGACAACTAGTAAAAAGGAAAAAATAGACTAGTTCCCAATACTTCTAACCTTATTCTTCAATATCCATCCTTTCTTCATCCATAGGGTCTCTCTCTCCACATCAATTGCTTGAATATGCTCCTTTAGACCTTCCTGGTGTATGTAGGTCAAAATCCAATCTAAGGCTGTGTTCACCACTAAATTTGTCCAATTCAAGAGAAAGTTTAGGATCTGAATTGCGATCTCCTTATTGTCCTAATAATCCTCTTTATCATCCAATAGGATTATTGGAAGTTTTGGGACTTCCTCAGTTTTCTTGTCAAAGTCTGAGGAATCCAGAATTCATCATAGTTTCTTAAAACATCAACCAAACCACCCAAAACTTGAATCTTAATGATTTCTTTACTTAAATTTTTAGCCACATCTTTTCTCAGACCTCTATCTAAAGCTATGTTTGGCCAAAAACATTGGGGAAACCTTCGTGTTTACTTGATACCTATGGTCTAACATGATAAAATGCTCTCCTAACAAAGCTTTGATTGCATGAATTACTAAAGGGCTCTTATACCTCAAAATAGTGTTTAATCTCTTATCAAGAATTTCTCCTAGATAAGCCATCCGCTTCCTATTTGCGAGTAACCAAATCGGGGTTTCCATTGATCAGATGATTCTGAGCTTTCAGATAGTTAGAGTGATTCTTTGAAAAAAACCTTCTGGATGCTCTGCAAGAACTCTTTAATATTTAACAGAAGATCAACTTCGTCACAAAGGCACATCCAAATAGGAGTTCTTTCTTGTGCTTCCCACAACAATTTTTGGAATTTGTTAAATATTTTAATCATGATTTTTTGATCTCTAAAACATCGAGGAGCTCCACTTGATAACTCATAATTATAGCTACTTTCCTTTATTTAATTACCTCCCACCTACCTACTTATCTAGGATATACATTCTCATTAAAACACACTCTACTCTTTTGAATCATTTAAGAGAAAGTTTTGGTTTTCATCTTCCTGAAGCATTTTTCATATTATTAGACTAATCATCAAACATCATATGGACAATGTGAAAAAAAACATGACCTTGATAATCTGTCCCATCAACATGTAAACTCATTCCACGTAACAAAATATCCCTGCACAAAGTATTTATGACAAAACTTCTAGTCAATCCTCTTCAGCGTTCCCTTCTTGATATACATGGTCAATTCTGAATTCTTCTAGTTTCATGATTAAATCATGGATTAGACTTAACCATTTCACCATCATCCAATTAGGAGATCTATATTGCATTGACTACAATCTATGAATCTCCTTCCAAATAAACGCTCTTACCTCCAATCTTGAAGCCCAACTATACTTCTAACAATGCAGCTCTCGTTTCTGCTAAATTATTTATTGTTACTCTTAAATCTTCTAAATCTTCTACTATTTTATTTCCTAAATCTTCTACTATTTTATTTCCTACTTCATCCTCAGCAATACAACACATTACCGTTTCCCTTGGATTACCTCTTTCTTCTCCATCAAAGTTAATTTTTATCCAACCCACCTATGGAGGAATCCAATCGATATTCTCTTTTGTAACTTTTGAGTCCTTATTTTCTCCTCCATCATGACATTGAAGAAATTTTGAAACTTAAAAATTTGAAATTTGAAATCTTTTCTACAATATCAATAGAGAAGTTCAATTATTCCAAATTGTATGTTTTTGTATACACTAGTAAAATTATTATCACATTGTCACAAACACATGTGCATTCATATATACACATTTACATCTACAAACACACATGAGTGCTCCACAAAATTGCAAGTAAATATTATGTTACATAAGATGCTATAATTGATCTAATTTGCAAGAATAGGTAATGAATGAACTATGATTAGATCATTCATAACCTATTATAATGTAATGTTCTTCTTTTTGTTGTAATTATTAACCACTAAGCTATTAACATTAATGTTAATTTGATAAATTCATGGTTGTGATAAATTATTGCACTATTTAGGTCAATTTGCTTGCACTTTCTTCTATGACATCATGGTCCCAGTATGTTGGAACATACCCAATGTTGATGATTTGATAAAAAGTAATATATGCATGATGGCTTGGTACATACTCACATATTTTATTTTAATAAATTGTAACATAATAATAGAGTTAAAAAAATTATTCAAATTTGAAAATTTATAAAAACCACACCTCTATCCAATAACTAGTGAAGGTCAAGAGTACACTAGAACTATTAATCATTTAGTTGAGGGCCCTTAGATATATGTTTCAAGATGTCAAGTGATATTGTTCTTTGTACTCAATAATTAAATGGTAGGATATATATGCATCCGTGTTTTCATTTCTAAGAATTTTCAGATAATTCTATAGATAAGGGTATATTGTAGAACAAGAAATTAATAGATAAGAACTCTAGTAGTATGATAAACTTTGGGTTCTCTTGTTTATGATATATGAAGTGTATAATTTAGATAACAATGTGTTGAGCTAGCTAATAACATTTACTATACTTTATGATCACCCTAGCTCTAGGTGTTAATTAAATCTCTACTAGGTTATGACTGCTACTAGATTAGAAATTGAGTATTGTGTAATCTTTGTGTTAATTTTTAATAAGATTTAGGCTCATGTCTAATGATTCTAGAGAATTTAGTAATCACTAATACATGTTATGAAGATCTTATATCTACTTCTAGTGGTGTACTTTTAAATTTAGATACATAACATTGAATGTGACAAAGAATAAAGGAAGCAATGGTTCCTAGTACATTGAAGAATTATGTTGTGACACTTACTACAATGTGTACGAAGATATAAACTTCTACCATTAATATTAAAGAGATAGAGATGCATTCTAAAATGATGGATAGTAGACAATAAGTCAAAGATATTATAGATTATATAAAAAATTACTTCTAAGCGGAAAATAATATAAGTATGCATAAGAACGTAAAAATTAATTTGAAATTTTTGAAACTAAGAAAATAATCAAAACAAGCATTAGAATAACATATTTTGGAGAAGCCTAATTAAGAGAAAGATTAATATGCAAAAGGAACCTAATTAACTAGAAGTAAACAAAGGTAAAAGTGTTGTAAGGTAATCATTGAGTAAAGAAACGTATATAACTTGGCATAAGAAGAAATGGTTAAACACATGGGAGGATTATATTATTGAATATAAAAAATTAATAAAACATCTAATGTTTTCTTTCTTAGATTTTAGTGAGATCTTCCAAGCTGATTCTGATGCAAGTTTATTTTATGTTGTCAACAAGTGATAATGCTTGATGTCTGTACTATTAATATGTCATGCCATAAGAATCTCATCTAGATATCTTAGATTTACCATCACATATTCTCTAATGCCATGGATATGGTGTGTAGTCAATGAAACTTCAATTTCCCTTGTTTCTTAAACATGTTATCAGATAGTAGTAGTAGAACCCATTTTTGGAATGTTTTTAATCTAAAATTCTTGTGATGCCATGTTTTCTCCTTCTACCACTAAATTTTGTGCTTATACATTTTACTTTATCTGTATTTATCCTCCAACAACAAAGCAAGTGTGCTGCGTATGTTACATGCTATGAAGTTATGAGGAACTCTAGCATAAATACCATAGCCGAACTAAAAATATTTGAGCTTAATTTTCCTCTTGTATGTGTTCTATGCCAAAAAAGAGATATATGTACTTTTACATCCCAATCTATCATGGTTTCCTCAAACAGTTTCATTAATGCTTTGTTAATTATTTTTGGTCTAAATAATTATTCATCATGCATATTATTACACCTTACTTAAGTTTACTTAAGAAATGCATTTCATAGTAGTTTGGGTATGAGACACTTTGGTGTTTGTGCCAAATTGGGATAGTGTGTGTAGGAGAATTTCCACCTTTTATAGTGTTAATCTTGTTACTACTCTATCATATCTAGTTATTGTTGAGTGATAATTCCACCTTCGGTGGGTGATCCACCTCATGTGGAATATTTTATTGTTTCTCCTACCTACCAACACCTATTTCCTACCTACCCTTGTTTCTTAATGAGCCACATGTCAGTTTTGTGTTCTCACATATTCATATAGCCTTGCCTATATAAGCAGACTCATCTACTTTGAACAACTTGGAATGATCCAATTGATCAGTATTTTCATCTTGATAGAACACAGTTTATTTCTATCATCTATTTTGTTCTCTCTTATTTTTTCTTTCCATTGCCTCTAGATATTGGCAAAATCTAACATGGTATCATATCCATTAGAGTGTCATTGGTTTTCCAAGTGAGAGAAATTTGATGCTATTTGGGGTTGTGTATTTTGGAGCTTTCTTTTGTAGGTTATTATTAAAGCTTGATGGGTTAAATATGAGGTTACCATTAGATTGAGGAGGTTAAAAAAAGTCAATTTTGCCTTTTGTTTCATCAAAATCGAACTTTGGAGGCCAAATTTAGAAGCATTTGAAGTTTGAAGTTGCGACGAAAATTTTCCAGAAATTATAATTTTGCGGACAATTTTCAAATACCGATATCTCACTCATCCGGACTCCTTTGTTTGAGATATTTTTTTTGTTTTAGGGTAGAATTTTTTGATCTGTATAGTATAGCAGAAGCTTTTTGGATTTTTGCATACAGGTTTTTCTGAAATTGTGAAATCCCAATTTTTACAACTTTGGAGGCTTTGTTTAGGCTCATATGGACTCCTATTCAGGAGTTGTTTTTTTTAAAGTACATAATTTTTTGTTTAATTTCATAATATGCCATCTATTTGCAGTGATTTTAAGTAGAAATTGTACTTTCATTATTTGGTCATTTTTTGGCCTATTTGGTACTTGTATTTTTCTTGGATCTTAGTTTAGATCACTAGCAGTATTTATTGAAATCTCTTATATCTCCTTTTGAGAAGTTGTAAAATTAAAATCAGAAGTCCACTTTGCCTTGTTTTTCAAGTGGCCTAATGTACACGCACTAAGTATAAAGTTACAAATCATGATTTTGGGGGGGTTTCTCTATTGAGTAATTTGGTGGTGTCTCTTGTGCTTTTGTTCTCTTGTGTTCCTTCCTTTTTGCTGCTATGGGTTCTTCTAAGTTTCCTCTCTTAACTCCTCATAATTAGGCTACTTGGAAAATTGATGCATGAAGTAAAATTATGAAAAAATGACTAACTGATTATATTGATGGAACTATTGTTGCTCTCGCTGATCCTAAGGCTGATCCTGTTGGTCACTTGGATTGGCTCACTAAAAATACCATGCTAATTGGTACCTTTTGAAAGTATGTATCAAAGGATCTCATTTTTCATATTGAGAAATGTACTCTAATCAAGGATGCTTGGCAAAAGTTTTGAGACTTCTATGGTACTATACAAGATTATGTCACTAAGTCAAAAGAGTTGAGGTCACAACTCAAGGATTGTGGCATTGATAAGAAGGATACTCAATTGATCTTCAATTTGATGGGAAAGCTTCCACAAGAATATGCAACATTTATTTCTAGCTTCCAAACCCATGGGATGACAATGGGTTCAAGCTACATAATGCCTACATTTGATGCTTTCGCTGAAATTATGATGATGGAACAAACTAACTTGATGAGAATGGGCATTCTTAAGACTTCTAAGTCTCAAGCATTAGTGGCAAACCAAGGGAACAAAGGAAATCAAGGAAAGGATAACTCCAACAAGAAGAAATGGCAATCAAAGCCTAAGTAAAAAGCATCACCTTCTCCACAACAAGGAGATTCATCCTCTTCCAAGAGGGAAAACTCACCAAAGAGGGAGACACCTAATTGTACCTATTGTAAAAAAATTTGGTAATGAGGAGAGTTGTTGCCATTCTAAGAAGATTGATGAGCTCACACATATCCTTAAAAAGCATAACATTGATTTGCCTAATATCTACAACAAGAATTATTCATCAACTTCCACTTCCTCCAATTCAAAAGGAAAAGGGAAAGAATTAATGTCTTCTACAAGTGGGAAGACTCACTCTTTTGGGACAAGAAAAGGAAAAGCTCTTTGTGCTACTACAAGCCATGATTTAGGGAGATGACTTCTAGATTCAGAGGCTTCTGATCATATGGCATCTTCACAGTCTATGCTCTCTTCATTTGAGCCTTGCACCATGCCATGGATTTTGATGGGCAATAATACATACATGGATGTGATTGGGAAAGGAAATATTGCCATTCGGGATAACTCCTTCAATGATGTGTTGTGTGTACCCCATTTGGCAAACAATATTCTTTCCATCTATCAAATCACACATGGCACAACTAAGGGAATTGTGGAGTTCACACCTGAGTCTGTTTTCTTTAGAGACTTCGAGACTAGAGCTATCATTGCGACTGGGATGGTTGATCATGCATCTTGGTTATACTCCTTTTTAGATTTTGTTGATGATGATGATTTCACATATGATGATTCTACATATCATGATCATACTTCTTGTGATGGTTCAGCTTTTGAGGAGAACTTTGGGTACTTGAACTTGGGGATTCCCACATGTGACCTCGTTCTTGAGCCTTGTATTTCATCTCCTCCCATTGATATCACAACACCTATTGCACCTGATGGTGTGGATAGTGTGATAGTCTTTCCTTCATGTGATTTAGTGCAACAGGATATTTCATGTCTCTGAGCTTCAATTTCATGGGATGATTACTTGATAGACATTGCGGGTTTATTTGTGGAGTCCTATGTTGCAAATTTGGGAGACATAATTGATGATATTCATCTTCTCTTTGATGAAGATGATCCTTATTCGATTGTTGCAAGGGATCACTTTGACCCTCTTATTTATTGTCTACATGATCATTCTTTCAAGGTTGACATGATTGTGGATACTTATGTACAATAGTTTGAGGAGGTCTCTTTATGTTTAGAGGAGACATGTGAGTCTTTGGATCATGTTCTACATTCATCTTCACTAGATCTTGGAGTTCCTTTTTCAATAGTGTGGAGCATTTTACCACCTTTGGAAGGGGTATCTTTCAGCATCAACATGGGGACACTTGAGTAGTTTTTAGACATTCCATTCATCATGAGATTTTTTCATACATCTTCCCTTCATGATTGGGGAGACTTCATGAATAGACCTTTGGTATTGTTTCTTCCTAAGGGGAGGAATGTTTTTCGAAATCCGTGGAGTAGTTTCTTCATACATCATCATGCTTCTATCATTGGTGTAGATTCTACATTGAGGGGGGGCTTCCTAGCTTCTCTTCTTCTCTCATATGGGGGGGGATTTTTCCTCAGATGGGGTTTTGTTCCTCACACACTTCTATGAGAGTTCTCTTGTATATTTTTCATCTCTCTTTTGGGGGAGGTTTTTTTCCCAATGGGTTTTTCTCTCTTTCCCTGCTTTGTGAGAGATGTCATTGTATTCATTTGCATGTATTTGCATGTCCATGGGTACCTGACATGGCCTTGTAGCCGAGACCCATCTTTAATTTCTTAGTTGCATTGTACACTTAATTACATTCCCCTAAGTTGCACATAAGCGGGGGAGATGGTGTAAATAATTATTGATCATGGATATTATTGTTCAACATTTGGATAGACTTAACATCTATAAATTTCCTATTAATCTCAGATAATTCCTCAATAAGGCTATAATTCTATGTTATGTTGGCATGATTGGCATAACTGTTGAAGGTTAGATGATGATGGATGATTGCACTGGTAGAGGAAAGATGACATGATCAATTATTTGTGTTTTCATTGATGGCAACTAGTGTCAACTGAGTGATTTGGTCTACCAGAGTTAGAGTTTGACAGTTTGACAGGGTTTATCGGCAAGACTATGAATTAGGATATTAACTAGTAAAGCAGATAAGTTTTGATGGAATCAGGTGGTTGGTGATGTTTCATGACTTGTGGTTTGAAACATAATCTTTTATGATAGAATTAAGTATGTAACTAGAACCACAACCTATGATGGTTACCAAAAGGTATGTTTTAAATTTATGGTGCAGTTTTGCTAGGGTTTTAGTAGGGTTTAAGGAATGGTGCCTAGTATATTGAATAATTTTGTTGTGACACTTACTACAATGTGTAAGAAGATATAAACAACTACCATAAAGATAAAAGAGATAGAGATGCATTCTAAAATTATGGATAGTAGACAGTAAGTCAAAGATATTATAGATATTAAAAATTTGCATTAGAATAACATATTTTGGAGAAGAACCCTAATTTTAGATAAGCCAAAAGATGAACCTAAAAATAGATAATCACTGATATTGAGAGAAAGATTAATATAAATAAGGAACCTAATTAACTAGAAAGGTCTAAAAGAGAAGTCAGAGTTGCCCACATTGGGTTACACATGGCTAAAAGAGAAGGCTTTGAAAAAGTCCAATTGGAGTCTAAACACTATCAATTGTCTGAATGGATGCACGGATCCTACCTAGACAATGGCTAATCTGATCAACGATTGTCAGGATATAATAAATAAGGTGGAAGAATTCAAAATTTTGCACGTATACTGGGAAGGCAACAAAGCGGCGGATCTACTGGCCAATTTGACGGTGGGCTACGTGGCAACTAAATGGTGGAGTGGTAGGGATTTATTCCCAAAAAACCTATGTGATCTGGCTCATGATGATTACACCCACTTGTGTTAGTCAATGATGTCTAATCATGATTTGATGGAGTTGATGGGGAAACGACTCATTTTTGTTCTCCCTAACCGAAGATCTACAAAATTTAGTTGTGCCTAGATTTTTCATCTTATTGTGTGGCTCAGTTTCTCCTACTTGTTGGAGTCTTTTCTGATGTCGCCCATTACCTACAACTATTTGGAGACTTCTCTGGTGTGGCCCATTTTCAGCTACTGCTTGGAGTGTTTTCTGGTGTGGCCTATTACCTGCAACTGTTCGAAGACTTCTCTAGTGTGGCCCATTTTTTATTGTTCGGCGACCCGGAGCATAAAGAGTGGGGACAAGAATAGGCAAGAACTGTCTACTTGTAAGAAATGGAAGAAAAACATGGAAGTGTGCAAGGAAATTGTTGATGGGGGAATTGTCCCCGTCTTGGATTGTCTTCATGGTTGTTCTCGTCTACTCATGGATTCCTTTGTCAATGGGTGGAAGAAAGGGTTACTGAGGACTTATGGAGCTGAGTATAAGCTTGACAAATCCCTAATGGCGATGGTCATTGGCCTAGCAATGAATGGCATAAGGTTCTATAGAGATGGGAAAACTGGAAATAAGGACCTGACCAATTTCTTTCACAAAGACAAGGAGCACTCTAGAGTTACCAAGATGGCTAATGGAGGCTAAAACAAGAAAGATCTTATGGCTTCTTGGGCGGACATGGTCGAGTTCATCATGAGGTATATTACGCTCGATGGAAGATATGCCAACATCTTTTCCTATAATTTTACCATTTTGAATCATTTTAGACATGGTAAAATCTTTTATGTTCCTTTCTATTTGGCCTCTTCTTTAGAAAATAGTCTTGAAAAACATATGGAGAATCCAAACAATCCTATTCTCCATGAAGGGCTTATTGTGCTCATCATGGAGGAT
The DNA here is from genome assembly GCF_030272615.1 of Cryptomeria japonica. Classification (NCBI taxonomy): domain Eukaryota; kingdom Viridiplantae; phylum Streptophyta; class Pinopsida; order Cupressales; family Cupressaceae; genus Cryptomeria; species Cryptomeria japonica. Next base: position 209,858,412 of record NC_081411.1, read on the forward strand.
GCTAAGGCCCATGAAGTTTTTCCCTCTCTATCCAAGAAAGGCCAATAGACTAATATTTATAATGTCTCTGACTTAGAAATGGATTTGGAGGATAGTGGGGGTGCCATGCTTTTGACGACCCTAATTATAAGACTGCGGAAGAAGGGGAGATGATAGTCACCCCCGGGACATTTAGCTATAAGAATCCTCCTAGATGGGCGACTAGAAAATATAAATACACCAGCAAACTTATTTCTAAGGCTGATCCCCTTTCTAAAAAGAAGAAGCTTGCAGCTAAGGACTATGGTCCAAAGAATTCATATCAATAAATTAAGATGGACATTCCAATCAATGTCGTGAAAGAAAAACATGGGATGATGTTCAAAGAAGAGAACCATGGGATATAAAGGACTGGTAATCTGATGAACATGGTGATGGAAGCTACCAGAAGCTAGGAGAGTTGTTGGAAGTGGGTGGAGAGTGAAATTGATACCCTCAAAATTGGGGTTAAGGAGATTATTGCTATTTTGACTACCTCCACTAAGCCCAGCAAATCTAAGAAACTCATGATTATGACGCAAAAGCTCTCCTAGGACATCGAGGTGATGAAATGAAATTGGGAACAAAGAATTAAAAAGGTGGAACAATCTATGGCAGAGATAAAGAAAACCCTCAAGAACCTAGTTGACATAAGCAAAGAAGCCATGAACAACACTATAGAGGGGATTGAAAAGATAAATGTCATGGTTGTAGAATACAGATCTTTCCATAGTGAACCCGACAAAGATCTTGGAGGTAAAGATATGACTGTTGGAGACAACAAAACCACTGGTCCTAGTTCCAGAACCAAAAGGAGGAGCAACAACAACGGTACCTCCAGATTCATTATGGAGGAACTGGAGGAAATCAACAAGATTTCAATCCAGAAAAACAAGTAGCTGGTGCACTCTCTTAATTGAGAGTTTTTCTTTTGTTTTGTCTTGTTGTCTATGTCTTTGTTGCTTTCATGGCTGTTTTGGTTTTCTCCTCCATTTTATAGTTGGTTTATGTCTATTTGGCTAATGGCTGATTTTTGTAAAACTTTTGGTTTCGGGTCCATGTAAAACTAGTTTGTCTATATCATTGAGTAAAGAAAGGCTAACATGTCATAAGGTAATCATTGAGTAAAGAAATGCATATATCTGAGCATAAGAAGAAATGTTTAAAGACATGGGAGGATTGGATTATTGAATCTAAGAAAGTAGTAAAACATCTATTATATTCTTTCTTAGATTTTAGTGAGATCTTCCAAGTTGACTCTGATGCAAGTTGATTTTATGTAGTCAAAAAGTGATAATGCTTGATGTGTGTACCATTAATATGTCATCCCATAGGATTCTCATTTAGATGTCTTAGATTTGCTACCACAGATTTTCTAATGCCATGGATATAGTGTGGCCATAGTCAATGGAACTTTAATTTCCCTTGTTTCTTAAACATATTATCAGATAGTAGTACTAGAACCCATTTTTTGAAAGTTTTTAATTTAAAATTGTTGCCATGCCATGCTTTCTCCTTCTACCACTCAATTTTGTGCTTATACATTGTACTTTATCTGTATTCATCTATTTAATATAAATATTCTATAAGTGTGCCAAAGATTGGTCATGCTCCAACCACAAAGTGAGTGTGGTGCATATGTTAAGGGCTATGAAGGTCAAAGGAGCTCTAGGATCAATACCATAGGTGAACTAAAATTATTTGAGCTTACTTTTGCTTTTGTATAATGTTTGGTATTGCAAAAAGAATTGTATGTAATTTTACATCCCAATCTATGATGGTTTCATCACACATTTTCATTAATGCTTTGTTAAATATCTTTTTTATTAATTCAATTACTCCATTAGCTTGTGATTGATAGGGGGGAATCATGTTGTGTGCTACCATAAATTTTTGTAGTAATTATTTTATCATCTTGTTTGCAGGGTGTTTTTCTTGACCACTGACTATACTAAAGGGATATTGATACCTTGTAATGATATTTACATATAGGAACCTTGTGACAGTCTTTGTGGTACAATCTTTTGTGGGTTCTACCTTTGCCCAGTTTGTGAGATAAACTACTCCTCTTAGGATTAGTGTTCATTTAGATTAGGGTTTAGAGTTTATATAAATTATGATTCAATTAGGCTTAGTTTTAAAGAAAGGGCTGAGTTAAAACCAGGGTAAAATTAAGGTTATAAGAAAAATATGAGTTATGATTAGGGTTGGGATTACAATATGTTTAATGTTCAAATAGGTATAGAGCTAGCTTTTAGCTAGGGTTAGGTTTGATATTCTATTACAACTAAAATAGAGTTAGGGTTAGAGTTAACATTAGATCAGGCTTATAGTTTGGGCTTAATTAAGATTATAGCTAGGGTTAGGATTATAGTTATAAATAGGGTTAATATTAGAGTAAGGGTTATGTTTAGGTCTATGGTGATCTTAATGAGGGTTGGGGATAGGGTTCAAGATCAATTAAGTGTAGGTGTAGAGTTTAATTATTGCTATGATTTAAACAAAATTAGGATCAATTAGAATTAAATTTTAATTAAATTCAAGGTTAGGCTTAGGATTAAAATTAGGACTAATATTACAAATAACCACATTAAGGATATATCTCAGCTTATTCTATAAATATTATTAAATATATATAAGCTAGTATTATTTTTATGAATGTAAATTTATGAATCGTTATTATTTTGTAATACATAAGAATATTTATAGAAAATAATTTATTGCAATCATTTTTTATTTTGATAAAATTGTTGTCTTAAATAATTTATCTTCACAAGAATCATTTTCTTTTTCCAACATTAAGTAATCATCTCTACTTGGAACAATATATTCTTCTATTAGAATTTTACAATAACTATTATTTTTAAAATTAAGCTAATCAAAAGAACTTTTACATTTAATTTAATTTTCTCACTCTTTATATGTATTTAATTCTAAATATAATGTAATTTAATATAATATATATCGAATTGATCCTTTATTGATAAAACAAAAAATTGCATTTATTGTTTCGGTTGAAATTTAAAATGATAGCACAATCAATTGTGAATTAATTTATTCTTATTAATTTGCAATTCAATAAAATATTGTTATTGCACCTTAATTTAGTCTCCTAAGAGCATTCCCAAAGGGCGTGGCCGTTGAACCTGGACAACCGTTTGCGTGCATAAAGCAGGGCCGATAGTTTAAACACGCAATGTAATAAAATTTATTGAATTTCTGCACAATCTGACTCGGTCTGTAAGAGTAGAGCTTCATATCTTATTTAGGAAATGCTCCCTCCTATTCCCACAGGATTCGAAATCTTCAGGGTTTCTCAGATTCAATGTGTTAAACACAAAATCGTTTTGCTGGGCTTGGAACATGATGGCAGTTTTAGTAAAAAAATTCTGATATATGATCTATTATGTAGTACATCGAAGCAAGGTGCTGAATTTCCCACTGGCAAACGTGCAGCCCTATTTGCATGTTGTGCCACGCCTCAAGGATCAATTTACATTGCAGGAGGAATTGAAGAAGATGGTTTTAACGATGAACTCTCTAATGCGGCTGTCTATAGAATGGATGAAGACAAGTGGGAACTTCTTCCCCAGATGCAGGAAGAAATTGGCCCGTGTAGGGGTGTTTTCATTGAAGGAATGTTTTATGTCATTGGTATTTCGAATAATATAAGTCAGAGGTTTGATCCCAACACAGGAGTATGGACAACAATAGAAAATATGTCTCTGTACAATTCATGGCACGTTCAGCTTCTGTACGATTTTGCACAACTATATGCATTTGGAAGGAACGGAATGGAGAAATACGATGGGGAAGGAAATATGTGGACAAATTTCGATTTTCCTGAAGAGATTTTCTTTGTTCGTGCCACAGCATGGTGTGATAGAATTTTCGTTTGCGGATATAATAATCCTAACTTCGAATTAGGGGCCCCAGTTTTTTATATGTATAAACCTGAAGCAGCTTTCTATGATAGGTGGATTTCTCTTGACAGGCCAAGACAATTTCTGGAAATGGAAGTCGTTGCTGTCGCCACGATAGAAATTTAGTATAACATATAACATGAGATAAGATGTGATTGCCCTGTAAGCTCAAGGATAAGGAAAAAGAAGTTGGAGATCGGCCCTGCCGAACAGGAGAGGTCATAACAGGATCATCACATATATACAATTAATTAAGAAGTACATTTGAGTTAAATCATATATACAATGTATGATGTAAAAACAACATTATCTTAATTATGGGTATTTTAGCTCCCACAAAATCTTCAAGCATAAAACATAAGTTTTATTTTACCAAAATTAAATAAGTTAGAACGAAAGTATTTCATCTAGAACATTAGGTATAATATCATGAATTTAGAAGCTGGGGGTTGGAATAAAAATTTCACATTATAAAACTAATTGAGTTTATCAATAAATTGACTTGCTGAAAACAGTTATCTTAATAGATATAAATCCTCATACTAGATTTTTATTAAATATTTACATCATGAGATGTATATTTTAATTACTTAATATGTTTGTTATGGTTTGTTAATTAGAATAAAATATTTGTAGTACAAATGCTTTTTTTACTTTATTGTTAAACTCAAACTTATTTTAGAAAGTTCAATATAAAATAAAATGTTAGCCAATAAATGGAGCATTCATGATGCTTGATATGTGAGGAAGCTATTTCCAAGCTGATAGCAAAGAAAAATGTTCTAGTTGTTAGTTTAAAATGAGCAGAGAAGAACATAAGATAAACACAAAATAGCAGAAAAGAAAATCAGACAACAAGAACACGAGATCCATTTGCAAAGCAGGGATCTATCACATTAAACAATATCAATATTGCATAGCCATACACATATTATTTATACATTTCTTCACCCATGAATGAAGAGTTGGGGAAGCCAAACAGTCATATGACCGTTGGGCTTCATATACCCAACAATCACCCCCGTGAAGCCCAACTGGTACAGGAAACATCCCTGCTTCCTTATCTAATTTCATATTACAACCAGTTTGCTAGATTTTAGCTTTGCAAACTTTTGTTCAGGAACACTACAAATTAATCTCCTCCATGTCAAATCGGAGTTATAAACAACTTCTCCTATGGCAGACACAAGCTTACCCATAGAAACATTACTTTTTGCAAGGTCATAATAAACCCCTCCATCACAATCACCTTCTCCTATGCTCCCCTTCTTGCAAACCCTGAACAAAGAACCTAAAAAATCACCATTAGTCGGTTATAATACCCAAACATAAAACTGTCTACCCCAAAACTCAAACATTTCCTGTTGCTAGTAACCACGCATTTGGGTCCAGTGGCCCTCTTCTTGGAAGTCTAGTAAATCAACTTCCTACCAAGGGTTTTGATAATTCTTGTTTACTTGGTGTGACACTTGATTTGCAACCATGCTCTCCATTGTTCGTGTGCGCTTAGATGGTCCATAAGAATATTGGCTTCCATCATTTACTCTATTAACATTACTATTGACTCAAATGCTGCAACACGAGCACCAAATCTACTGCCAGTAGGGTGTCGTGGCATAGAATCCTTGTCAGGTTCAAAACAGAGCTTCTTTGTGGTCTTGAAAGTGCATATTTTTTCATCTACTTTCATAATCTGCCATCTATTTGCAGTGATTTTAAGTAGAAATTGTACTTTCTGTATTTGGCCATTTTTGGCATATTTGGTACTTGCATTGTGCTTGGATCTCAGTTTAGATCACTAGTAGTATTTGTTGAAGTCTCTTAGATCTCATTTTGAAAAGTTGTAAATTGAAATCAGAAGTCCACTTTGCCTTGTTTTGTAAGTGGCCCATTGTATATGCACTAAGTATAAAGTGCCAAAATCGCCATTTTAGGGAGATTTCTTGATTGAGTATTTTGGGGGGGTGTCTTGTGTGATTGTGCCTCTCTCTATCTTGTGTTTTTTAATTTTGGTGCTATGGGTTCTCTTAAATTTCCACTTTTAACTCCTTATAATTATGCATCATGGAAAATTAAGGCATGGAGTAAACTAATCAAAAAATGACTCATTCATTATGTAAATGAAACTATTACAGCACCACCTGATCTAAAGGCTGATCCTAATGCTTAAATTGAATGGCTTACTAAGAATGCTATGGCACTTGGAACTCTTAGAAAGTATATATCAGATGACCTCATTTTTCACATTGATAAGTGTACAAAAATGAAAGAGGCTTGGGATATTTTTAAGAAATTGTATGGCCAAGTTGATGAGATTAAGGGCTACAAGCTTGATAGTGAACTCACAACTTTGGATCCCAAGGATTTTGATACAATCCAAGATTATGTCACAAAAACAATTGAGCTAAGAGAAACGCTAAAGGATTGTGGAATTGATAGAAAGGATGCTCAATTAGTTTATAACTTGTTGAACAAGCGTCCTTTAGAGTATGCAACCTTTGTACCTAGCTTTTACACCCATAGGTTAGCTCAAGGTTCGTCATACATTTCTCCCTCATTTGATTCATTCAAGGAGATGTTCATACTTGAGCAATCTAAGTTGACCACGATGGGGATTCTCAAATCTTCAAAGTCACAAGCTTTGGTGGCTAACAAAGGGAATCAAAGTAATCAAGGAAAAGGCAAGAATCAAAAGCAACCTAAGTCAAAACCACAACAAGATGGAGCACAATCTTCCTCTCCACAAAAAGGTGATTCACCATTCTCACCTAAGAGGAAATTGTATAAGGACAATCTTTTTTGTGGATATTGCAAGAAGTCAGGACATGATGAACATCATTGTTATAAGAAGGATATTGATGAGTTAAAGAATCTTCTTAAGAAGAATAGAATCAACCTACCTTCTAGAATGTCTACATCGGCTTCTTCTTCCAAGGATAAAGGAAAGGATCACTCTTTTGGGATAGATAAAGGAGAGGGACAAGCTCTTTATGCTACTACAAGTCACGATTCAGGGAGCTGGCTTCTAGATTCAGGGGCTTCTCATCATATGGCATCTTCACAATCTATGTTTTTTACATTTGAGCCTTGCCGCATGCCGCAGATTTTGATGGGAAATCATACATACATGGATGTGATTGGGAAAGGATCTATTGCCATTGGGAATAACTCCTTCAATGATGTGTTGTGTGTACCCTACTTGACAAATAATCTTCTTTCCATCTATCAAATCACACATGGGGCAACTAAGAAAACTTTGGAGTTTACACCTGATTCAATTATCATTAGAGACTTGGAGAGTGGAGCTATCATTGTGACTGGGGTGGTTGATCATGCATCTCGTTTTTACTCTTTTTCAGATTTTGGTCCTCTTGATAAGATTGGTTCTTCCTATGTTGATGATTCAAATTTTGAGAACTTTGGGCATTTGAACTTGGGGATTCTCACATGTGACCCCATTCTTGAGCCTTGCATATCATCTCCTCCTATTGATATCACACCACCTATTGCACCTGATGATGTAGCTAGTGCGACAGTTTTGCCTTCTTATGATTCAGTGCAACAGGATATTCCATGTCTTCTAGCTTCAATTGATTGGGATGCCTACTTGACAGACATTGCAGGTTTGTTTGTGGAGTCCTACACTATCAATTTGGGAGACATCATTTATGACATTCATCTTCTCTTTGATAAAGATGATCCTTCTTTGATTGTTGCAAGGGATCACTCTGACCCTCTTGTGCATTCTCTACATGATCAATCTTTAGAGGTTGACATGATTGTGGATACTTTTGTACAACACTTGGAGGAGGTCTCTTTATCTTTTGAGGAGACATATGAGTCTTTGGATATTGTTCTACATTCATCTCTATTGGCTCTTGGAGTTCCTTTTTCAGCAGTGTGGCATAGTTTACTACCTTTGGAGGAGGTTACTTTCAGCATAGACATGGGGACACTTGAGCAGTTTTCAAAGATTCCTTTTATCATGAGTATTTTTTCTTCATCTTCCCTTCATGCTTGGGGAGACTTCATGGATACACCTTTGGTTTTGTTTCTTTCTAAGGGGAGAAACATGGTTCAACGTTCATGGAGCAGCTTCTTCATTCATCTTCGAGCTTCTATAATTGGTGTAGATTCCAGATTGAGGGGGGGCTTCCTAGTCTCTCTTCTTCTTCTCTCATATGGAGGGAACCTTTTCCTCACATGGGTTTTGGTCCTTCACATACTTCTATGAGAGTTCTTTGTATCTAATTTTCATCTCTCTTTTGGGGGAGGGTTTTTTCCCATTGGGTTTTTCTCTCTTTCGCCACTTTGTGAGAGATTTCATTGCATTGGTTTGCATGCATTTGCATTTGTACATGGGTACCTAACATGGCCTCGTAGCCGGGACCCATCTTGCATTGCTTAGTTGCATTGTAGACTTTAGTGCATTCCCTTAAGTTGCACTTAAGGGGGGGTGTTGGTGTAAATAATTATTCATCTTGGATATTATTACACCTTACTTAAGTTTACTTAGGAAATGCATTTCATAGAAGTTTGGGTATGAGACACTTGGGTGTTTGTGCCACATTGGGATAGTGTGTGTGTAGGAGAATTTCCACCTTTTGTGGACTTATCTTGTTGTTACACTCCACATTCAGTTGGTGATCCACCTCATGTGGACTATTATATTGTTTCTCCTACCTACCCACACCTTTTTCCTACCTACCTTTGTTTCTTATTGAGCCACATGTCATGTTTGTGTGCTCACATATCCATATAGCCTTTCTTATATAAGTAGGCTCATATTCATTGTATGTATCAATTGATGATCCAGTTGATCAGTATTTTCATCTTGATAGAATACAGTTTCTTTCTATCATATATTTTGTCTCTCTTATTTGTGCTTTCCATTGCCTCTTGATCTTCGCAAAATCTCACATGGTATCAGAGCTGGTCCACATCTCACAATAAGTTTTATTTTACCAAACTTAAATAAGTTAAAACTAAACTATTTCATCTACAACATTAGGTATAATATCATGAATTCAGAAACCAGGGGTTGGAATCAAAATTTCTCATTGTAAAAATAATAGAATTTATCAATAAATTGACTTGCTGAAAACATTTATCTTAATAGATATAAATCCTCATATGAGATTTTTATTGAATATTTACATCATGAGATGTATATTTAATTACTTAATATGTTTCTTATGGTTTGTTAATCAGAATAAAATATTCGTAGTACAAATGCTTTGTTTACTTTATTGTTAAACTCAAACTTATTTTAGAAAGTTCAATATAAAATAAAATGTTAGACAATAAATGGAGCATTCATGATGCTTGATATGTGAGGAAGCTATTTCCAAGCTCATAGCAGTATTCATGATGCTTGATATGTGAGGAAGCTATTTCCAAGCTGATAGCAAAGAAAAATGTTCTAGTTGTTAGTTTAAAATGAGCAGAGAAGAACATAAGATAAACACAAAATAGCAGAAAAGAAAATCAGACAACAAGAACACGAGATGAATTTATAGTGGTTCGGCAATTGGTACATCCATTTGCAAAGCAGGGATCTATCACATTAAACAATATCAATATTACATAGCCATACACATATTATTTATACATTTCTTCACCCATTAATGAAGAGTTGGGGAAGCCAAATAGTCATATGACCGTTGGGCTTCATATACCCAACAATCTCCCCGATGAAGTCCAACTGGTACAGGAAACATCCCTGCTTCCTTTTATAATTTTATATTACAACCAGTCTGCTAGATTTTAGCTTTGCAAACTTCTGTTCACGAACACTAAAAATTAATCTCCTCCATATCAAATCAGATTTATAAACAACTTCTCCTATGACAGACACAAACTTACCCATAGAAAAATTACTTTTTGCAAGGTCATAATAAACCCCTCCACCACAATCACCTTCTCCTATGCTCCCCTTCTCGCAAACCCTGAACAAAGAACCTAAAATATCACCATTAGTCGGTTATGATACCAAAACATAAAACTGTCTACCCCAAAGCTCAAACATTTCTTGTTGCTAGTAACCATGCATTTGAGTCCACTGGCCCTCTTCTTGGAAGTCTAGTAAATCAACCTCCTACCAAGGGTTTCGCTAATTCTTGTTTACTTGGTGTGACACTTGTTCTGCAACCATGCTCTCCATTGTTCGTGTGTGCTTAGATGGACCATAAGAATATTGGCTTCCATCATTTACTCTATTAACATTTCTGTTGACTAGAATACCTTCTACACTATCAGCATGGTGAAGCCCACCAATCAGCGTTTCTATAGTACTTCCACCTTCGTTCATAATACAATTATAGGTCTGAGGACCCCAGGACTCAAATGCTACAACATGAGCACCAAATCTATTGCCAGCATGGTGTGGTGGCATAGAATCCTTGTCAGTGTCAAAATAGAGCTTCTTTATGGTCTTGCCAAGATCAATACCATATAATAAAATTATTTCATTGGCAAATCCAACCTTGGAATGGAAGGAAGAATTATTTTCATCATCTTTCGGGTTTAAATTCTCGCTCTTATCCCCTTCGTAACAACCCAATGGAGGGTATTTAGAGAAACTTTCCACAACCATATGCTTGGTTAGAATCATCTTAACGAATCCAACATCACCATTTTTAAAGAAATTAGGTTCCTTCTCAATCTCCTTGTTGTTCAAATCGTTTACACATGCCACAACTGCATCATGAGATGAAAAAGAAACTGAACCAGAATCTTTGTGCTTTGCAGTTGGTAGGTTATGTGCTAGCTTAATTTTCTCACAATCCCCCATGACATTAGGGCACAGTCCTGAAGCAAAGCTCCCACCTTCCCAAATGACACCAAATGTCGAGCCGACCAACCACGGGTTCATACTCATGCTCATTTCCATCTTCAGTTTTGGCAGTCAACGTTCTTTTCAAACTCCTTTGAATCGACCACAAAGGTTCCTTTGTCACCCACAGAAAAGCCATCTCTTCACCTCCATATGCAGTAACATTAGGACCACTTAGATAACCATATTCAGTACCAGCGGATTCCTTGTCATAAAAGTTGTTTGTATTTCTTGTAGAAGCTTGTGTACTACCTCCAAGCAAACCATTCCACTCTGCCTCTACTTCTGCAATCTACAACAATAAATCAACAATCTTCTTTCCTTTTGGAAAATTAATTTCCTCAAAGACCATATTCTCAGCCTTTCTGAAGTCTTTTAGATCCTGCGCAACCTTGGGCCGGAGGCTCTCTCCTGCCTCCTTGCGCTTCTGGGAACTTTAGTCGCCAAGCACCCCGAATCCTCTTGTGGATTCTTTCCAACAAGGAAAGGATTTCCTATGAATAAGGCATGCATTTTTGTGAGGAAAGAGTCTTTGTTAGGAGTTTCCCATCACTTTCCTCTTGCTGAAATACGGTCTCCTCAGAAAAATCTGATTCTTTTTCAAGGTTATCTTTTTCAATATTCATGATGCAACACAAAACCATTAACTTCTGGTCCATACAAATCAGTTTTTCTATGAGTAGGAGATTCTTTTCATTCAACCTCATAAATTTTTCTTTTTCATAATCCTTTCGAGCCTTGTCCTCAACTTTCATGTAAACTTTCTAATCCATACGAATCAGTTTTTCTGTGAGTGAGAGACGTTTATGTAAACGTTACTAGTTACTAGATCGCCACGCATAGGAGGAATTCAAGATTCAGGAAAGGGCTTTAGAAACCCTGTAGCAAATGAAAATGCCAAGTGTAAAGCCTAATTATTTGCCAGTAAACGTTACTGGTTACTAGATCACCACGCATAGGAGGAATTCAGGATTCAGGAAAGGGCTTTAGAAACCCTGTAGCAAATGAAAATGCCAAGTGTAAAGCCTAATTATTTGCCAGTGGCTTCCATCCTGTACCAACGTGGGAGCTTTTAAAATAATATATGAACATGCATCACAAGATAACGGTAGGGAGATTTTTGAAAGTTATTATAGTTCGAAATGCCCTGTTTTGTCATCTCATGGAATGCGTCGATTGCAAGAACTGCAGAAATAGATTTGATGGAAAGGCTTTGGAAAGTTGCACACTCATTGGTGACTGTCAGATCTAACCCCCACAACCTTCAGCCTGCATCCTCCGTATGTGTGCCAAAATTGGCTTTTGGGGCGTTGTCGTTGTGACATCTCTGGTTGCCATGTACACAAAATGTGAGGGCAGAGGCTTGGCATGTGGGCTACATAACAAAATTGCCTAATGGAGATGTGGTCTCCTCATTGTTAATATTGTGAGATACCCACAAACAGATTTACTGAAAAGACTTTAGGATCTTTCAAACAAATGCAGATAGGAGGCATAGAGCCAAACTCTTTTTCCAGTCACCTCCAGTAGCCAATTGTTTTTTACAGAATACCTCTAAGAAATGTCATATCATCGAATGCAAGGATAGGCAGATTTTGCAGACAATATATTTGATGGAAAGACTGCTCCCAACTGGAATACGTCCAGAAGAATATATATATATATATATATATATATAAAACAAATGCTGCCAGATTTCTTTTCGGGTAAATTACACTTTAAAAACAAATGCACCATTCCTCATTTATTACAAGGCCATGCTCTACAAGCAAGCACGCTTTCTACTTTAATGCCTGTTGTCTCTCTCGTCCTCTCTTCAAGTTTCAAAATGTTTTTCTTTACTGTTCCTTTTATTTTAATTTTCCACTCATGCCTTTGACCACTCATGTCTTTAATGTTTTTCTTTACCGTTCCGATACGAAACGTTGTAGATGTAAATTAGGGTATCTTTTTAGATTTCTGGATATCCTGATATTTCAATGGCATTAATAAATCCATACAATAAAAATAAAACTCATATTTTTGCCATTAGTCTTAAATAAGGAGAATTATGACCAACAATGCTATGACGACGGTTGGAAGGCCCTCACCTCCTCGGAAAAAATAATATAGTTTTCTATTAACCATAAACAATTCAACCAAGCTCCTAACCTGTGAAGAGAGAAAAAAATACCGGAACAAATAATCCAAAATAAAATGAGTAGGAAACCGAAAAACTCTATAAACTCATCGTATTGAAGAAAATTATTTCTTCAGATTTAACTGTAAACAAGGCACTTCTAAGGAACGTCTGTGTATTAATGAAGAAAATTTGTTGGTTTTAAGAGGAGTAGTGTGAATTTGATGACTAGAAACCAACAGAAGATTAGCACACCTTATTCAAATGAGTTACCACAAATCCTTGCACAGTAAAAAAGACTAAAATCTTCAAATAGAAAATTAATTTGAGCAGAGTTTGCAAATTGAAAAGGTTTGCAAATGGAAAGGAAATGTTAACCAAAATAATTGAAATAGAGTTTGTAGTTTCTACTATGAAAAACATTTCAAATCCTTGCTTTGGAGAGAAAAGTAGAAAAAATCTAAATTCTTGAATTTCAATTGAATGGATAAGAGATTTGTGAGGTCTCATATACAATTCAATATTGATACTTTATATCTTATGCTATTATAAGATTCTTTACTTGAGTTTCATGGTAAGCGAATTCCAAGTGTTATAATTAAATCTTAAATATATTTGGACGCTTGTGTGGAATAGTCTAATTATTCTCTCAATTATTATATATTCAAGCTAAAATTTAAAATAGAATGTGGTTGAAATTATTTTTGGTATTAAATTAGAATAAATAAATGTTTTCCAATTAATAGATTATATTGATTTATCCATGGTGAAAGAAGTGAATGGCCAGACTTTGTGTTATATGATGATTATAATTTAAGTTTTCTTGAGCTACAATGTTATGTTTTTATTTGATAAAAGATGGGATAAGTCCATTACCATACATAATCACCAAACAGGTGCACAAGAGGAAACTCACAAGCACTAGGATCATGAAAACACAATCACCAAAAATGGCAGACCCTTTTTAAAAACAATGTTTTTGACTAGAGCATCAACATGTAGGACAAAGTCCCTAAATAGGAAAAATCACCTAATAATAATAGAGGGGTTTAAGAGAACCCGGAACCATCTAACAATAGAAACCCCTTGCACAGGAATAAAGTAGCCAAGGGAAGCACTAAAAACATAATCTTTTTAATGGTACCTTGAAACCTTTTACCTAATGGACCACTACGAACAACAATGTTCATAGTAAAAAATCTCATAGGGTTTTGATAGGCATCCCTAAACCTTTGACTGATAGAAAAACCAACAAACAATCCATCAAAGGCCAGTTCTCAGTAAAGACACTAAGGAATAGAATCCCAACTAGAAACATAGGGAAGAGACCCAAAGAGAAAATTACCTGATGGGGGGAACATGATTCAACAATAAAGAACCTAAAAGAAAATAGCATCCCCCAACAAAAGAAGAAATCTACACTCAAAGTAGAAATATAGGAAACATGGCACTCTACAGTTATCAGCCCTCAACACCTTTTAGCAATCCATCCACCACAACACAAAGAAAGCTTCTATTGAGTAGAATATCATTATTCATAATAACGAGAGAACTCGACCCCTACAAACCCCCATAAATAGAGTAGTCTTTAAAGATCCAAGAATATTACAGGCCCACCTTTGTAGGGACATTGGAAAAATCATAGAAAAAATCCTTCCAAAACCCTTACTAAACAAGAAAGTAGTGCTAGAAAATAGTCTCTTGGAAGTGGAAAAAAACTTGCCCCACTCTAGAGATCAACAACACAAGAGGAAATCTCCCACCTCCACATAAAATCCCACGTCCATAGGACTAGTACTAAATAGAGGAGCCTAAAGCAACACCTAAGCTATAATCAAGAGTAGACCTGAAGTGAAGCAACTCTACCAATGTGTGACCAAAGAAACAAAGTACACCAATCGGCCATGCAGGCCTCCCACAAAAATTTTGTGACCTCTAAGGAGTAGAATTACATTTCTAATCACCTTGGAGCACATGAAAAAAAGCCTAGATTGTAGGGCATAGGCACAAGAAACAACCATCAGTAAATCCCAAGCACCACAGAGCACATGGCACCCCCAAATTGCCATCCATCAAAGAATATAGGACACTCCCCAAATATGAAAGATAGCGTATGAGAGGATTTAAAGTTCTATGTTTAGGCCAATAGACTAATAAGTGCTATGAAGTTCAGAGGAACTCTAGCATTAATACCATAGGCGAACTAAAAAGATTTGAGCTTAATTTTCCTCTTGTACATGATGTGTGCTATGCCAAAAAAGAATTGTATGTACTTTTACATTCCAATCTATCATGGTTTCCTCAAACATTTTCATTAATTCTTTGTTCATTATTGTTGGTGTAAATAATTATTCATCATGCATATTATTGCACCTTACTTAAGTTTACTTAAGAAATGAATTTCATAGTAGTTTGGGTATGAGACACTTGGGTGTTTGTGCCAAATTGGGATAGTGTGTGTAGGAGAATTTCCACCTTTTATAGTGTTAATCTTGTTACTACTCTATCATATTTAGTTATTGTTGAGTGATAATTCCACCTTCGGTGGGTGATCCACCTCATGTGGAATATTTTATTGTTTCTCCTACCTACCAACATCTATTTCCTACCTACCCTTGTTTCTTAATGAGCCACATGTCAGTTTTGTGTTCTCACATATTCATATAGCCTTGCCTATATAAGTGGACTCATCTACATTGAACAACTTGTAATGATCCAATTGATCAGTATTCTCATCTTGATAGAATACAGTTTATTTCTATCATCAATTTTGTTCTCTCTTATTTTTTCTTTCCATTGCCTCTAGATCTTGGCAAAATATCACATGGTATCATATCCATTAGAGTGTCATTGGTTTTCCAATTGAGAGAAATTTGATGCTATTGGGGGTTGTGTATTTTGGAGCTTTCTTTTGCAGGTTATTATGAAAGCTTGATGGATCAAATCTGAAGTTACAATTAGATTGAGGAGGTCCAAGAAAGTCAATTTTGCCTATTGTTTCATGAAAATCAAACTTCGGAGGCCAAATCTAGAAGCATTTGAAGTTTGAAGCTGCGATGAAAATTGTCCAGAAATAATAATTTTGCAGGCAATTTTCAAATACCAATATCTCACTCATCTGGACTCCTTTGTTTGAAATATTTATTTTGTTTTAGGGTATAATTTTTTGATCTGTACAGTAGAGAAGAAGTTTTTTGCATTTTCAGATATAGGTTTTTCTAAAATTATGAAATCCCAATTTTTACAACTTTGGAGGCTTCGTTTGGGCTCATATGGACTCCTTTTCAGGTGCTGGTTTTTTTTAAAGTACATATTTTTTTGTCTAATTTCATAATATGCCATTTGTTTGCAGTGATTTTAAGTACAAATTGTAATTTTAGTATTTGGTCATTTTTTGGCCTATTTGGTACTTGTATTTTTCTTGTATCTTAGTTTAGATCACTAGCAGTATTTATTGAAATCTCTTATATCTCCTTTTGAGAAGTTGTAAAATTGAAATCAGAAGTCCAGTTTGCCTTGTTTTTCAAGTGGCCTACTGTACATGCACTAAGTATAAAGTGTCATATCATGATTTTGGGAGGGTTTCTCTTGTGCTTTTGTGCTCTTGTGTTGATTCCTTTTTGCTGCTATGGGTTCTTCTAAGTTTCCTCTCTTAACTCCTCATAATTATGTTACTTGGAAAATTGATGCATAAAGTAAACTTATGGAAAAATGACTAACTCATTATATTGATGGAATTATTGTTTCTCCCGCTAATCCTAAGGCTGATCCTATTGGTCACTTGGATTGACTCACTAAAAATATCATGGCAATTTGTACCTTAAGAAAGTATGTATCAAAGGATCTCATTTTTCATATTGAGAAATGTACTCTAATCAAGGATGCTTGGCAAAAGTTTTGACACTTCTATGGTCAAGTTGATGAGATTAGGGGATATCAAATTGATAGTGATCTCACCATATTAGATCGCAAGAACTTTGATACTATACAAGATTATGTCACTAAGGCAAAAGAGTTGAGGTCAAAACTAAGGGATTGTGGAATTGATAAGAAAGATACTCAATTGATCTTCAATTTGATGGGCAAGCTTCCAAAAGAATATGCAACATTTATTTCTAGTTTCTAAACCCATAGGATGACAATGGGTTCAAGCTACATAATGCCTACATTTGATGCTTTCACTGAAATTTTCATGATGGAACAAACTAAGTTGATAAGAATGGGCATTCTTAAGACTTCTAAGTCTCAAGAATTAGTGGCAAATAAGGGGAACAAAGGAAATCAAGGAAAGGATAACTCCAACAAGAAGAAATGGCAATCAAAGCCTAAGTAAAAAGAATCACCTTCTCCACAACAAGGAGATTCATCCTCTTCCAAGAGGGACAATTCACCAAAGATGGAGAGACTTAATTGTACGTACTGTAAAAAAATTTGGTCATGAGAAGCGTTGTTTCCATTCTAAGAAGATTGATGAGCTCACACATATCCTTAAAAAGCATAGCATTGATTTGCCTAATATCTACAAGAAGGATGATTCATCAACTTCCACTTCCTCCAATTCAAAAGGAAAAGGGAAAAAATTAATGGCTTCTACAAGTGGGAAGACTCACACTTTTGGGACAAGAAAAGGAAAAGCTCTTTTTGCTACTACAAGCCATGATTTAGGGTGATGGCTTCTAAATTTAGGGGCTTCTGATCATTTGGCATCTTCGTAGTCTATGTTCTCTTCATTTGAGCCTTACACCATGCCACGGATTTTGATGGGCAATAATACATACATGGATGTGATTGGGAAAGGAACTATTTCCATTCGGGATAACTCCTTCAATGATGTGTTGTGTGTACCCCATTTGACAAACAATATTCTTTCCATCTATCAAATCACACATGGCACAACTAAGAGAATTGTGGATTTCACACCTGAGTCTGTTTTCATTAGAGACTTCAAGACTAGAGCTATCATTCTGACTGCGATGGTTGATCATGCATCTTGGTTATACTCCTTTTCAGATTTTGTTGATGATGATGATTTCACATATGATGATTCTACATATGATGATCACACTTCTTGTGATGGTTTAGCTTTTGAGGAGAACTTTGGGTACTTGAACTTGGGGATTCCCACATGTGACCTCGTTCTTGAACCTTGTATTTCATCTCCTCCTATTGATATCACAACACCTATTGCACCTGATGATGTGGATAGTGTGATAGTCTTTCCTTCATGCAATTCAGTGCAACAGGATATTTCACGTCTTCGAGCTTCAATTTCATGGGACGATTACTTGATAGACATTGCAGGTTTATTTATGGAGTCCTACATTGCAAATTTGGGAGACATGATTGATGATATTCATCTTCTCTTTGACGAAGATGATCCTTCTTCGATTGTTGCAAGGGATCACTTTTACCCTCTTATTTATTATCTACATGATCATTCTTTCGAAGTTGATACTTATGTACAACAGTTGGAGGAGGTCTCTTTATGTTTAGAGGAGACATGTGAGTCTTTGGATCATGTTCTACATTCATCTGCACAAGATCTTGGAGTTCCTCTTTTAGTAGTGTGGAGCATTTTACCACCTTTGGAGGGGGTATCTTTCAGCATCGACATGGGGACACTTGATTAGTTTTTAGAGATTCCATTCATCATGAGATTTTTTCATACATCTTCCCTTCATGATTGGGGAGACTTCATGGATAGACCTTTGTTTTTGTTTCTTCCTAAGGGGGGGAATGTTGTTCGAAATCCATGGAGTAGTTTCTTCATACATCATCGAGCTTCTATCATTGGTGCAGATTCTAGATTGAGGGGGGGCTTCCTAGCTTCTCTTCTTCTCTCATATGGGGGGGGATTTTTCCTCACATGGGGTTTTGTTCCTCACACACTTCTATGAGAGTTCTCTTGTATATTTTTCATCTCTCTTTTGGGGGAGGTTTTTTTCCCAATTTATTTGAAAATTTTTGAAACTAAGAAAATTATCTAAAAAGTAGCATCAGAATAAGATATTTTGGAGAAGAACCCTAATTTTAGATGAGCCAAAAGGTGAACCTAAAAATAGATAATCACTAAAATTGAGAGAAAGATTAATATAAAGAAGGAACCTAATTAAATAGAAAGGTCTAAAAGAGAAGTCAGAGTTGCCCACATTGGGTTAAACATGGCTAAAAGAGAAGCCTTTGAAAAAGTCCAGTTGGAGTCTAAACACTATCAATTGTCTGAATGGACGCACGGATCCTACCTAGACAATGGCTAATCTGATCAACGATTGTCGGGATATAATAAATGAGTGGGAAGAATTCAAAATTTTGCACGTATGTAGAGAAGGCAACAAAGTGGCGGATCTACTGGCCAGTCTGACGGTGGGCTACGTGGCGACTAAATGGTGGAGTAGTAGTGATTTATTCTCAAAAAACCTATGCAATCTGGCTCATGATGATTACGCCCACTTGCATTAATCAATGATCTTTAATCATGATTTGATGGAGTTGATGGGGAAATGACTCCGTTTTGTTCTCCCTAACCGAAGATCTACAAACTTTAGTTGTGCCTAGATTTTCCATCTTATTGTGTGGCTCATTTTCTGCTACTATTTGGAGTCTTTTCTGATGTGGCCCATTACCTGCAATTGTTTGGAGACTTCTCTAGTGTGGCCCATTTTTAGCTACTGCTTGGAGTGTTTTCTGGTGTGGCCCATTACCTGCGATTGTTCAAAGACTTCTCTAGTGTGGCCCATTTTGTATTGTTCAACGACCCAGACTAGAAAGGGTGGGGACAAGAAAAGGAAAGAACCGTCTACTTGTAAGAAATGGAAGAAAAACAAGGAAGTGTGCAAGGAAATCATTGATGGGGGAATTTTCCCCGTCTTGGATAGGCTTCATGGTCGTTGTCCTCTGCTCATGGAGTCCTTTGTCAATGGATGGAAGAAAGGGTTACTGAGGGCTTATGGAGTCGAGTATAAGCTTGACAAAACCCTGGTGGCGATGGTCATTGGCCTAGCAATGAATGGCATAAGGTTCTATAGAGATGGGAAAACTGGGGATAAGGACCTAACTAATTTCTTTCACAAAGACAAGGAGCACTCTAGAGTTACCAAAATGGCTGATGGAGGCTAAAACAAGAAAGATCTTATGGCTCCTTGGGCGGACATGGTTGAGTTCATCATGAGGTATATTACACTCGATGGAAGATATGCCAACATCTTTTCCTATCATTTTACCATTTTGAATCATTTTCGACATGGTAAAATCATTTATGTTCCTTTCTATTTGTCCTCTTCTTTAGAAAATAGTCTTTAAAAACATATGGATAATCCAAACAATCCTATTCTCCATGAAGGCCTTATTGTTCTCATCATGGAGTATGCTAAGACCCTTGAAGTTTTGCCCTCTCTATCTGAGAAAGGCCAATAGACTAATATTCAGAATGTCTTTGACTCAGAAATGGATTTGGAGGATAGTGGGTGTGCCATGCTTTTGATGACCCTAATTATAAGCCTACAAAAGAAGGGGGGATGATAGTCACCCTTGGGATGTTTAGCAGTAAGAATCCTCCCAGATGGGTGGGTAGCAAATATAAATACACCAGCAAAGTTATTTCTAAGGCTGATCCCCCTTCTATAAAGAAGAAGCTTGCAGCTAAGGACTATGGTCCGAAGAATTCATATCAGGAAATTAAAATGGATATTCCCATCAATGTCCTGCAAGAAAAACATGGGACGATGGCCAAAGAAGAGAACCATGGGATATAAAGGACTGGTAATCTGATGAACATGGTGATAGAAGCTACCAGAAGCCAGGAGAATTTTTGGAGGTTGGTGGAGAGTGAAATTGATACCCTCAAAATTAGGGTTAAGGAGATTATTGATATCTTCACTGCCTCCACTGAGCCCAACAAATCTGAAAAACTCATGATTATGACCCAAAAGCTCTCCTAGGACGTCGAGGTGATGAAATAAAATCGTGAACAAAGAATTAAAAAGATGGAACAATCTATGGAAAAGATAAAGAAAAACCTCAACAACCTGGTTGACATAAGCAAAGAAGCCATGAACAACACTATAGAGGGGCTCGAAAAGATAAATGCCATGGTTGGGGAATACAGATCTTTCCACAATGAACCGGACAAAGATCTTGGAGGTAAAGATTTGGCTGTTGGAGACAACAAAACCACTGGTCCTAGTTCCAATACCAAAAGAAGGAGCAGCAACAAGGGTACCTCCAGATTTATTATGGAGGAACTAGAGGGAATCAACAAGATTTCCATCCAGAAAAACAAGCAGCTGGCGCACTCTCTTAATTGAGAGTTTTTCTTCTTGTTTTTGTCTTGTTCTCTATGGCTCTGTTGCTTGTGTGTCTATTTTGGGGTTCTCCATTATTTTATAGTTGGTTTATTCCTCAATAAGGCTATAATTCTATGTTGTGTTGGCATGATTGGCATAACTATTGAAGATGAGATGATGATGGATGACTGCACTGGTAGAGGAAAGATGACATGATCAATTATTTGTGTTGTCATTGATGGCAACTACTGTAAATTGATGTTTGATGATGTTTACAAATGGTTTTTGATGATTGAATTTTTGGCTGAGTGATCTGTTGTACCGTAGTTAGAGTTTGACAGTTTGACAGGGTTTACCGACAACACTAGGAATTAGGATATTAACTGGTAAAGCAGATATGTTTTGATGGAATCAGGTGACTGGTGACGTTTTGTGACTTGTGGTTTGAAACATAAGCTTTTATGATAGAATTAAGTATGTAATCAGAACCACACCCTACGATGGTTACTGAAAGGCATGTTTTGAGTTTATGGTGAAGCTTTGCTAGGGTTTAAGGAATGGTGCCTACTACATTGAAGAATTTTGTTGTGACACTTACTACAACGTGTACAAGGATATAAACTACTACCATAAATAGAAAAGAGATAGAGATGCATTCTAAAATTATGGATAGTAGACAGTAGGTCAAACATATTACAAATTATATAAAAAATTACTTCTAAGAGGAAAATAATATAAGTATGGATAAGAAGGTAAAAAAAATTTGAAAATTTTTGAAACGTAGAAAACTATTTAAAAAGTAGTGTTAGAATAACATATTTTGGAGAAGAACCCTAATTTTAGATGAGCCAAAAGATGAACCTAAAAATAGATAATCACTAATATTGAGAGAAAGATTAATATAAAGAAGGAACCTAATTAACTAGAAAGGTCTAAAAGAGAAGTCAGAGTTGCCCACATTGGGTTACACATGGCAAAAAGAGAAGGCTTTGAAAAAGTCAAATTGGAGTCTAAACACTATCAATTGTTTGAATGGATGCACGGATCCTAGCTGGACAATGGCTAATTTAATCAAGGATTGTCAAGGATATAATAAATGAGCTAGAAGAATTCAAAATTTTGCACGTATACTAGGAAGGCAACAAAGCGGCGGATCTACTGGCCAATCTGACGGTGGGCTACGTGGCAACTAAATGGTGGAGTAGTATGGATTTATTCTCAAAAAAGCTATGCGATCTAGCTCATGATGATTACGCCCACTTAAGTTAGTCAATGATCTTTAATCATGATTTGATGGAGTTGATGGGGAAACTACTCCTTTTTGTTCTCCCTAACTAAAGATCTACAAACTTTATTTGTGCCCAGATTTTTTGTCTTATTGTGTGGCTACTTTTCTGCTACTATTTGGAGTCTTTTCTGATGTGGCCCATTACTTGCAACTATTTGGAGACTTCTCTGGTGTGGCCCATTTTCAGCTACTACTTGGAGTGTTTTCTGGTGTGGTCCATTACCTGCACCTGTTTGAAGACTTCTCTACTGTGGCCAATTTTCTATTGTTCAACGACCTGAAGCATAAAGGGTGGGGACAAGAACAGGCAAGAACCATCTACTAGTAAGAAATGGAAGAAAAACAAGGCAGTGTGCAAGGAAATCATTGATGGGGGAATTGTCCCCGTCTTGGATAGGCTTCATGGCCGTTCTCCTCTGCTCATGGAGTCCTTTGTCAATGGGTGGAAGAAAGGGTTACTGAGGGCTTATGGAGCCGAGTATAAGCTTGACAAAACCCTGGTGGTGATGATCATTGGCCTAGCAACGAATGGCATAAGGTTCTATAGAGATGGGAAAACTGGGGATAAGGACCTGACTAATTTCTTTCGCAAAGACAAGGAGCACTCTAGAGTTACCAAAATGGCTAATGGAGGCTAGAACAAGAAAGATCTTATGGTTCCTTGGGTGGACATGGTTGAGTTCATCATAAGCTATATTACGCTCGATGGAAGATATGCCATCATCTTTTCCTATCATTTTACCATTTTGAATCATTTTCGACATGGTAAAATCATTTATGTTCCTTTCTATTTTGCCTCTTCTTTAGAAAATACTCTTAAAAACATATGGAGAATCCAAACAATCCTATTCTCCATGAAGGGATTATTGTGCTCATCATGGAGTATGCTAAGACCCTTGAAGTTTTGCCCTCTCTATTTGAGAAAGGCCAACAGACTAATATTCAGAATGTCTCTGACTCAGAAACAGATTTGGAGGATAGTGGGTGTGCCATGCTTTTGATGACCCTAATTATAAGCCTGCGAAAGAAGGGGTGATGATAGTCACCCCTGGGACGTTTAGCAGTAAGAATCCTCGCAGATGGGTGGCTAGCAAATATAAATACACCAGCAAACTAATTTCTAAGGCCGATCCCCGTTCTAAAAAGAAGAAGCTTCTAGCTAAGGACTATGGTCCAAAAAATTCATATCAGGAAATTAAAATGGACATTCCCATCAACGTCCTGAAAGAAAAACATGAGACGATGGCCAAAGAAGAGAACCATGGGATATAAAGGATTGGTAATCTGATGAACATGGTGATAGAAGCTACCAAAAGCTAGGAGAGTTGTTGGAGGTTGGTGGAGAGTGAAATTGATACCCTCAAAATTAGGGTTAAGGAGATTATTGATATCTTCACTGGCTCCACTGAGCCCAGCAAATCTGAGAAACTCACGATTATGATCCAGAAGCTCTCCTAGGACATCGAGGTGATGAAATGAAATCGTGAACAAAGAATTAAAAAGATGGAACAATCAATGGAAAAGATAAAGAAAAACCTCAACAACCTGGTTGACATAAGCAAAGAAGCCATGAACAACACTATAGAGGGGCTCGAAAAGATAAATGCCATGGTTGCGGAATACAAATCTTGGAGGTAAAGACTTGGCTATTGGAGACAACAAAACCACTGGTCCTAGTTCCAATACCAGAAGAAGGAGTAGCAACAAGGGTACCTCTAGATTCATTATGGAGGAACTAGAGGAAATCAACAAGATTTCCATCCAGAAAAACAAGCAGCTGGTGCACTCTCTTAATTGAGTGTTTTTTTTTTTTTTTGTCTTGTTGTCTATGTCTCTGTTGCTTTCATGGCTATTTTGGGGTTCTCCCTTGTCTTACAGTTGGTTTATGTCTATTTGGCTAATGGCCAATTTTTGTAAAACTTTTGGTTTCGGGTTCATGTAAAACCCGTTTGTCTATATCATTGAATAAAGAGAGGCAAAAGTGTTGTAAGGTAATCATTGAGTAAAGAAGCATATATATCTTAGAATAAGAAGAAATGGTTAAACACATGGGAGGATTGGATTATTGAATCTAAGAAAGTAATAAAATATCTGTTATTTTCTTTCTTAGTTTTAGTGAGATCTTCCAAGTTAACTCTGATGCAAGTTGATTTTATGTAGTCAAAAAGTGATAATGCTTGATGTGTGTGCCATTAATATGTCATCCCATAGGATTCTCATTTAGATGTCTTAGATTTACTACCATGGATTTTCTAATGCCAAGGATATAGTGTGGCCATAATCAATGGAACTTCAATTTCCCTTGTTTCTTAAACATGTTATCAAATATTAGTACTAGAACCCATTGTTTGAATGTTTTTAATTTAAAATTATTGCCATGCCATGCTTTCTCCTTCTACCACTCAATTTTGTGCTTATACATTGTACTTTGTCTGTATTAATCTATTTAGAATAAATATTCTATCAAGTGTGCCAAAGATTGGTCATGCTCCAACCACAAAGTGAGTGTGGTGCATATGTTAAGGGCTATGACTATCAAAGGAACTCTGGCATCAATACCATAGGTGAACTAAAATTATTTGAGCTTACTTTTCCTTTTGTATAATCTTTGGTATGCCAAAAAGAATTGTATGTACTTTTACATCCCAATCTATGATGGTTTCATCACACATTTTCATTAATGCTTTGTTAATTATCTTTTTTATTAATTCAATTACTCCATTAGCTTGTGATTGATAGGGGAAATCATGTTGTGTGCTACCATAAAGTTTGTAGTAATTATTTTATCATCTTGCTTACAGGGTGTTTTTCTTGACCACTCACTATACTAAAAGGATATTGATACCTTGTAATGATATTATCATATAGGAACCTTGTGACAGTCTTTGTGGTACAATCTTTTGTGGGTTCTACCTTTGCCCTGTTTGTCAGATAAACTACTCCTCTTAGGATTAGTGTTCATTTAGATTAGGGTTTAGAGTTTATATAAAATATGATTCAATTAGGCTTAGTTTTAAAGAAAGGGTTGAGTTAAAACCAAGCTAAACTTAAGGTTATAAGAAAAATTAATGTTCAAATAGGTATAGAGCTAGCTTTTAGCTAGGGTTAGGTTTGATATTCTGTTACAAGTAAAATAGAGTTAGGGTTAGAGTTAACATTAGATCAGGCTTATAGTTTGGGCTTAAATAAGATTATAGTTAGGGTTAGGATTATAGTTATAAATAGGGTTAATATTAGAGTAAGGGTTATGTTTAGGTCTATGGTGAGATTAATCAGGGTTAGGGATAGGGTTCAAGATCAATTAAGTGTAGGTGTAGAGTTTAATTATTGCTATGATTTAAACAAAATTAGGATAAATTAGAATTAAATTTTAATTAAATTCAAGGTTAGGGTTAGGATTAAAATTAGGACTAGGATTAATATTACAAATAACCACATTAAGGATATATCGGCTTATTCTATAAATATTATTAAATATATATAAGCTAGTATTAGTTTTATGAATGTAAATTTATGAATCATTATTATTTTGTAATACATAAGAATATTTATAGAAAATAATTTATTGCAATCATTTTTTATTTTGATAAAATTGTTGTCTTAAATAGTTTATCTTCACAAGAATCATTTTCTTTTTGCAACATTAAGTAATCATCTCTGCATGGAACAATATATTCGTCTATTAGAATTTTTCAAAAACTATTTAAAAAAAAATTAAGCTAATCAAAAGAACTTTCACATTTAATTTAATTTTCTCACTCTTTCCATGTATGTATTTAATTCTTAATATAATGTAATGTAATATAATATATATCGAATTGATCCTTTATTGAAAAAACAAAAAATTGCATTTATTGTTTTGGTTGAAATTTAAAATGATAGCACAATCAATTGTGAATTAATTTATTCTTATTAATTTGTAATTCAATAAAACATTGTTATTGCACCGTAATTTAGTCTCCTAAGAGCATTCCCAAAGGGCGTGGCCGTTGAACCTGGACAACCGTTTGCATGTATAAAGCAGGGCCGATAGTTTGAACACGCAATGTAATATAATTTACTGAACTTCTGCACATTCTGACTCGGTCTGTAAGAGTAGAGCTTCATATCTTATTTAGGAAGATTTGATAATGGATTTTATGGACGAGCTCCCTGAACAAATATTTCGAGATATCTTATTAAGAGTACCCTATAAATCTCAATCAAACATTAAGCAATTGTTAAAACCCGCCCAAGAAATGATGGATTGCTTAGAATTTTATCAAGATAGAATTAAGTTTGGGACGACTAAGAAATATATTTGTTTCCTCCAGCATGCTGGGATATCTATATACGACCCTATTGATCAATCATTGGAAATGCTCCCTCCTATTCCCACCGGATTCGAAATCTTAAGGATTTCTCAGATTCAATGTGTTAAACACAAAATCGTTTTGCTAGGCTTGGAACATGATGGCAGTTTTAGTAAAACAATTCTGATATATGATCTATTATGTAGTACATGGAAGCAAGGTGCTGAATTTCCCACTGGCAAACGTGCAGCCCTATTTGCATGTTGTGCCACGCCTCAAGGATCAATTTACATTGCAGGAGGAATTGAAGAAGATGGTTTTAACGATGAACTCTCTGATGCGGCTGTCTATAGAGTGGATGAAGACAAGTGGGAACTTCTTCCCCAGATGCAGGAAGAAATTGGCCCGTGTAGGGGTGTTTTCATTGAAGGAATGTTTTATGTCATTGGTATTTCGAATAATATAAGTCAGAGGTTTGATCGCAACACAGGAGTATGGACAACAATAGAAAATATGTCTCTGTACAATTCATGGCACGTCCAGCTTGTGTACGATTTTGCACAACTATATGCATTTGGAAGGAACGGAATGGAGAAATACGATTGGAAAGGAAATATGTGGACAAATTTCGATTTTCCTGAAGAGATTTTCTTTGTTCGTGCCACAGCATGGTGTGATAGAATTTTCGTTTGCGGATATAATAATCCTAACTTCGAATTAGGGGCCCCAGTTTTTTATATGTATAAACCTGAAGCAGCTTTCTATGATAGGTGGATTTCTCTTGACAGGCCAAGACAATTTCTGGAAATGGAAGTCATTGCTGTCGCCACGATAGAAATTTAGTATAACATATAACATGAGATAAGATGTGATTGCCCTGTAAGCTCAAGCATGAGGAAAAAGAAGTTGGAGATCGGCCCTGCCAAGCAGGAAAGGTCATAACAGGATCATCACAGCACACCATTGTGTCTGTTTCCACTATTGGTATCGGCCATCAATTAAGAAATACATTTGAGTTAAATCATATATATAATGTATGATGTAAAAAAAACCATTATCTTAATTATGGATATCTCCTCTACGAACCTTTTTTTTTATTCTAAAATGATCATCATTTATTTATAGAAAATACACATTAAATTTCATAACAATCATCTCTTTATAAAAATAAAATTTAAATGTTAAGTAACAATGAAATTTTTTATTTTTAGGTTTTTTTCGTTAGAATCAAACTGTACAAAGAAGTTTGTTGTCACTATATTCATGTGACATAAGAATGTGCCATCATATTTTAGCTTCGACAAAATCTACAAGCATAAAACATAAGTTTTATTTTACCAAAATTAAATAAGTTAGAACAAAAGTATTTCATCTAGAACATTAGGTATAATATCATGAATTTAGAAGCCTCGGGTTGGAATAAAAATTTCTCATTATAAAACTAATTGAATTTATCAATAAATTGACTTGCTGAAAACAGTTATCTTAATAGATATAAATCCTCATAGGAGATTTTTATTGAATATTTACATCATGAGATGTATATTTTAATTACTTAATATGTTTGTTATGGTTTGTTAATTAGAATAAAATATTTGTAGTACAAATGCTTTTTTTACTTTATTGTTAAACTCAAACTTATTTTAGAAAGTTCAATATAAAATAAAAGTGTTAGACAATAAATGGAGCATTGATGATGCTTGATATGTGAGGAAGCTATTTCCAAGCTGATAGCAAAAAAAAATGTTCTACTTGTTAGTTTAAAATGAGCAAGAGAAGAACATAAGATAAACAAAAAATAGCAAAAAAGAAAATCAGACAACAAGAACACGAGATGAAAATCAGCAATTGCCTACGTCCACTCGCAAAGAAGGGATCTATCACATTAACCAATATCAATATTACATAGCCATACACATATTATTTATACATTTCTTCACCCATGAAGGAAGAGTTGGGCAAGCCAAACAGTCATATGACCGTTGGGCTTCATATACCCAACAATCTCCCCCATGAAGCCCAACTGGTATAGGAAACATCCTTGCTTCCTTTTCTAGTTTCATATTATAACTAGTCTACTAGATTTTAGCTTTGCAAACTTCTGTTCACGAACACTACAAGTGAATCTCCTCCATGTCAAATCGGAGTTATAAACAACTTCTCCTACGACGAACACAAACTTACTAATAGAAACATTACTTTTTGCAAGGTCATAATAAACACCTCGATCACAATCACCTTCCCCTTTGCTCCCCTTCTTGTAAACCCTGAACAAAGAACCTAAAAAATCACCATTAGTTGGTTATAATACCCAAAAATAAAACTGTCTAACCCAAAACTCAAACATTTCCTATTGCTAGTAACCACACATTTGGGTCCACTGGTCCTCTTCTTGAAAGTCTAGTAAATCAACTTCCTACCAAGGGTTTTGATAATTCTTGTTTACTTGGTGTGACACTTGATCTGCAACCATGCTCTACATTATTCTTGTGCACTTAGATGGTCCATAAGAATATTTGCTTCCATCATTTACTCTATTAACGTTACTATTGACTAGAATACCTTCTGCACTATCAGCATGGTGAAGCCCACCAATCAGCCTTTCAATGGTACTTCCACCTTCGTTCATAATACAATTATGGGTCTAAGGGTCCAAGGACTCAAATGCTACGAGACGAGCACCAAATCTACTACCAGCAGGGTGTCGTGGCATAGAATCCTTGTGAGGCTCAAAACAAAGCTTCTTTGTGGTCTTGCCAAGATCAATATCATACAATAGAATTATTTAATTGGAAAATCCAACCTTGGAATGGAAGGAAGAATTATTTTCGTCATCTTTAGGGTTTAAATTCTCTCTCTTATCCCCTATGTAATAACCCAATGGAGGGTATTCAGAGAAACTTTCCACAACCATATGCTTGGTTAGAATCATGTTAACGAATCCAACATCACCATTTTTAAAGAAATTAGGTTCCTTCTCAATCTCCTTGTTGTTCAAATCATTTACACATACCACAACTGCATCATGAGATGAAAAAGAAATGGAACCAGAATCTCTATGCTTTGCAGTTGGCATGTTACATGCTAGCTTAATTTTCTCACAATTCCCCATGACATCAAGGCACAGTCCTGAAGCAAAGCTCCCATGTTCGCAAATGACACCAAATGCCGTGCCGACCAGCCATGGGTTCATACTCATGCTCATTTCCATCTTCAGTTTTGGTAGTCAACATTATTTTCAAACTCCTTCGAATCGACCACAAAAGGTTCCTTCATCACCCATAGAAAAGCCATCTCTTCACCTCCATACGCAGTAACATTAGGACCACTTAGATAACCATATTCAGTACTAATAGATTCCTTGTCATAAAAGTTGTTTGTATTTCTTGTAGAAGCTCGTGTACTACCTACAATCAAAGCATTCCACTCTACCTCTACTTCTGCAATCTGCAACAATAAATCAACACTCTCCTTTCCTTTTGGAAAATTAATTTCCTCAAATACTATATTCTTAGCCTTTCTGAAATCTTTTAGATCCTGTGTAGCCTTGAGCCAGAGGCTCTCTCCCACCTCCTTGAGCTCTATAATCTCTGCGCTCCTGGGAACTTCAGTCGCCAGGCACGCCGAATCCTCTTGTGGATTATTTCCACCAAGAAAAGGATTTCCTATCAATAACGCATGCATTTTTGTGAGGAAAGAGTCCTTTGTCAGGAGCTTCCCATCACTTTCCTCTTGCTGAAATACGGTCTCTTCAGAAAAATCTAATTCTTTCTCAAAGCTATCTTTTCCAATATTCATGATGCGACACAAAACTATTAACTTCTGGTCCATACAAATCAGTTTTTCTATGAATAGGAGATTGTCTTCATTCAACCTCATAAATTTTTCTTTTTCATAATCCTCTTGAGCCTTGTTCTCAACTTTCATGTAAGCTTTTTGGTCCATACGAATCAGTTATTCTATGAGTGAGAGACATTCATGTAAACATTACTGGTTACTAGATCGCCACGCACAAGAGGAATTCAGGATTCAGGAAAGGGCTTTAGAAACCATGTAACAAATGAAAATGCCAAGCGTAAAGCCTAATTATTTGCCAGTGGCTTCCATCCTGTACCAACATGGGAGCTTTTGAAATAAGATATGGACACGCATCACAGGATAACAGTAGGGAGATTTTTGAAAGTTATTATAGTTTGAAATGCCCTGGTTTTAGACATTTAGGAAAGGATAAATGTGGAATTATAGACCTCGCACCTGTATTTGCTGATAGAATGCTTCAAAGTTTTGTCGTGTCATGGAATGCATCAATTGCAAGAGATGCGGAAATAGATTTGAAGGAAAGTCTTTGGAAATTTGCACACTCATTGGTGACTGTTAGATCTAACCCGCACAACCTTCAGCCTACATCCTCCATATGTTGACTAGAATACCTTCTACACTATCAACATCGTGAAGCCCACCAATCAGCCTTTCTATGGTACTACCACCTTCATTCATAATACAATTATGGGTCTGAGGGTCCAAGGACTCAAATGTTGCAACACGAGCACTAAATCTACTGCCAGTAGGGTGTCGTGGCATGGAATCCTTGTTAGGTTCAAAACAGAGCTTCTTTGTGGTCTTGCCAAGATCAATACGATACAATAAAATTATTTCATTGGCAAATCCAACCTTGGAATGGAAGGAAGAATTATTTTCATCATCTTTAGGGTTTAAATTCTCGATCTTATCCCTTTTGTAACAACCCAATGGAGGGTATTTAGAGAAACTTTCCACACCCATATGCTTGGTTAGAATTATCTTAACGAATCCAACATCACCATTTTAAAAGAAATTAGGTTCCTTCTCAATCTCCTTGTTGTTCAAATCATTTACACATGCCACAACTACATCATGAGATGAAAAAGAAATGGAACCAGAATCTTTGCACTTTATAGTTGGCAGGTTACGTGCTAGCTTAATTTTCTCACAATCCCCCATGACATCAGGGCACAGTCTCGAAGCAAAGCTCCCATGTTCCCAAATGACACCAAATGCCGAGCCGACCAGCCATGGGTTCATACTCATGCTCATTTCCATCTTCAGTTTTGGTAGTCAACGTTCTTTTCAGACTTCTTCGAATTGACCATAGAAGGTTCCTTGACAATCTCTTCACCTCCATATGCAGTAACATTAGGATTACTTAGATAACCATATTCAGTACCAGCAGATTCCTTGTCATAAATGTTGTTTGTATTTCTTGTAGAAGCTTGTGTACTACCTACAATCAAAGCATTCCACTCTGCCTCTACTTCTGCAATCTACAACAATAAATCAACACTCTCCTTTCGTTTTGGAAAATTAATTTCCTCAAAGACCATATTCTCATCCTTTCTGAAGTCTTTTAGATCCTGCGCAGCCTTGAGCCAGAGGCTCTCTCCCGCCTCCTTGAGCTCTATAATCCTTGCGCTCCTGGGAACTTCAGTCGTCAGGCACCCTGAATCCTCTTGTGGATTCTTTTCACCAAGGAAAGGATTTCCTATCAATAACGCATGCATTTTTGTGAGGAAAGAGTACTTTGTCATGAGCTTCCCATCACTTTCCTCTTGCTGAAATATGGTCTCTTCAGAAAAATCTGATTATTTCTCAAAGTTATCTTTTTCAATATTCATGATGCGACACAAAACCATTGACGTCTGGTCCATACAAATCAATTTTTCTATGAGTAGGAGATTCTCTTCATTCAACCTCATAAATTTTTCTTTTTCATAATCCTCTTGAGCCTTGTTCTCAAATTTCATGTAAACTTTCTGGTCCATACAAATCAGTTTTTCTATGAGTGAGAGACATTCATGTAAACGTTATTGGTTACTAGATCGCCACGCAGAGGAGGAATTCAGGATTCAGGGAAGGGCTTTAGAAACCCTGTAGCAAATAAAAATGCCAAGTGTAAAGCCTAATTATTTGCCAGTGGCTTCCATCCTGTACCAACGTGGGAGCATTTGAAATAAGATATGGACACGCATCACAGGATAACGGTAGGGAGATTTTTCAAAGTTATTATACTTCAAAATGCCCTGGTTTTAGACATGTAGGAAAGGATAAATGTGGAATTATAGACCTCACACCTGTATTTGCTGACAGGATGCTTCAAAGTTTTGTTGTCTCATGGAATGCATCGATTGTAAGAGCTGCAGAAATAGATTTGATGGAAAGGCTTTGGAAAGTTGCACACTCATTGGTGATTGTCAGATCTAACCCCAACAACCTTCAGCCTGCATCCTCCATATGTGTGCCAAAATTGGCTTTTGGGGTGTTGTCGTTGTGACATCTCTGTTTGCCATGTACACAAAATGTGAGGGCAGAGACTTGGCATGTGGTCTACGTAACAAAATTGCCTAATGGAGATGTGGTCTCCTCATTGTCAATATCGTGTGAGTACCACAAACAGATTTACTGAAAAGGCTTTAGAATCTTTCAAACAAATGCAGATAGTAGGCGTAGAGCCAAACGCTTTTTCCTGTCACCTCCAGCAGCCAATTATTTTTTACAGAATACCTCTAAGAAATGTCATCTCATCGAATGCAAGGATAGGAAGTTTTTGTAGACAATATATTTGATGGAAAGACTCCTGCCAATTTGAATACGTCCAGAAGAATATATATATATATTTTCAAAACAAATGCACCATTCCTCATTTATTACAAGGCCATGCTCTGCAAGCAAGCACGCTTTCTACTTTACTATCTCTTTCGTCCTCTCTTCAAGTTTCAAAATGTTTTTCTTTACTGTTCCTTTTTTTTTAATTTTCCATTCATGCCTTTGACCACTTGGTCGGGGATGTGACATGCTAGTGATCAACTAGCTCTTATACGAAATATTGTAGATGTAAATTAGGGTATCTTTTTAGCTTTCCAGATCTCCAGATATTTTAATGTCATTAGTAAATCCATACATTAAAAATAAAACTCATATTTATGTCATTAGTCTTAAATAAGGAGAATGATTAAAGCTATGAGATTTCCACAATCCATTTTGTATTCTAGTGTATTTTTTCCATCAACGTTTCGAATCACACTCCATGATTCATCATCATGATGAAAAGAATTCCCAAGACATGAAAGATGATGAATCACAGAGTGTGATTCGAAAAGTTGATGAAAAAAATACACACAATCGAATCCAGAAAAAATACACTAGAAAGAGAATGATTTCAAAGAGTATGCCACTCTTAATGACTTCCTTCCAGCTGAAGAAACAAATGTCCCTCCCCTTCCAAGAGGAAAATCTCAGATAGACATGTTGAGTGCTAGTGACAACGGCAGTAGTGATCATGGCTGCAAAAGGGATCGGGATCAGGGCCGCGCTTCAAGGGTCTAAATCATGTTGTTAGTTCTTTCGAAAAACTTAGAGGTATGCACTCCTTTTCTTTTTTTGTCATCAAGCTTTGTAAATTCGAAAAGTTTCTAGTCTGAAGAAACAGAGAGAAAAAATTTCAGTTTGTTCATGGTGGTTAAACTATCTCGTTTTTTTATGGTTTAGCCACTAGCATGATCAATCAAAAAGTAACTTTTATTAATATAAAACCTTTCACTCTGCCTTTATCCATAAAAAAAAATCATATTTATATATCATCTTTGCAACTAGAACAATGTGAAACCAAAAGACAATAATCTAGTTTAACAGTTTGCATAAATAAAGACTGCACAGTTGAAAGAAAATACCATTTGGGTATAGGAGATCATCTTACTTCAATTTTACATTAAAAGAGATTATGTAAAGAATAATATAGCATATAATATTCTTACTTGAATTCAGTGATGATACTTTATATTCTACCGCAAAAAATCAACAAAATAAATTGGTTTTTGCTGAATTGAAATTAAAATCATTCTTTTTTTTCTTACAAGGATTAGGAGTGACAAATTAGTTGCATATTTATTCCAATAAGTACTAGTTCTATCTTCAATATTTATAGAGTTCTAACAAACGTTCTAGTTGATGTAACATCAACAATAAGTTAAATGCTAATTATTCCTAAATATGAATACAAGTGAGGATTACTGGCAGGTATTGGAGCAAATATCACTGATCATTCAAATTTTAATCAAAACTTCAATTTTCTAAGAAATCATTAGTAACACATGAACGATCAATTATAAGTAAACTCAAAGTGAGCTAAATTTGATATAAGTCAAGCCAAACTCAAATGCTCCAAGTTTATGAGTTGAGTAAATATTACTCTTCTTCTAGGTGTCTTGCAACTATACATAGGCTAGGAACTTGAAAACAATCAACTTCCTTTCTGAATAATTTTACTGTATGTAACTTTCCATCTCATTTGCCCTAGGACATTAAAAGTGGTTTTTTGAAGTGGTTTACCTTTAACAAAATTCTTACAACTTTTAAAACCATCTCTCTACATTTCTATTGATATTTAGATTTATTTATTTTTAATAGAGAATTTAATTAATGCTAAACATTTTTTGAATGGAATAATTTGAACAGATTTTATTTTAATAGTTATATTAAGTTCATGAAAATTAAGATTCTAATTGTAAATCTATATCATTTTACTGAAAATAATTTTGGATCCACCAATAGTGATGAAGGTCCTACCTGTGTCTATTCGCGGAAATTTTTTCTATACCTGGAAAAAATAAAGAAAGATATAACATTCATCTCTCGTTGAAGAAATCTCATCTTTCTAAATGAGGGCACTGAGATTTGCCTGTTTCTAAATTATGACCATCAATGCTATGACGACGGTTGGAAGGCCCTCACCTCCTCCGAAAACAATTCAACAATTCAACCAAGCTCGTACCCTATGAAGAGAGAAAAAAAAATCTAGAACAAATAATCCAAAATAAAATGAGTAGGAAACCAAAAAACTCTATAAACTCATCGCTTTGGAGAGAAAAGTAGAAAAAATCTAAATTCTTGAATTTCAATTGAATGGAT
This sequence comes from Cryptomeria japonica, assembly GCF_030272615.1. Classification (NCBI taxonomy): domain Eukaryota; kingdom Viridiplantae; phylum Streptophyta; class Pinopsida; order Cupressales; family Cupressaceae; genus Cryptomeria; species Cryptomeria japonica. The sequence goes on from NC_081411.1 coordinate 209,894,109, forward strand.
AAGAGATTTGTGAGGTCCCATATACAATTCAATATTGATACTTTATATCTTATGCTATTATAAGATTATCTACTTGAGTTTCATGCTAAACGAATTTTGAGGGTTATAATTAAATCTTAATTATATTTATGCACTTGTGTGGAAGAGTCTAATTATTCTCCCAATTCTTATATATTCAATCTAAAATTTAAAATAGAATGTGGTTGAAATTATTTTTTGTATTAAATTACAATAAATAAATGTTTTCCAATTAATAGATTATATTGATTTGTATATGGTGAAAGAAGTGAATGGCTAGACTTTGTGCTATATGATGATTATCATTTAACTTTTCTTTAGCTATAATGTTATGTTTTTATTTGATAAATAATGGGATAAGTCCATTACCATACATAATCATCAAACAGGCACACAAGAGGAAAATCCAAGGCACTGGGATCATGGAAACACAACCATCAAAAATGGCAGACCCTTTTTAAAAAGGATGTTTTTTACTAGAGCATCAACCTATAGGACAAAGTCCCTAAATAGGAAAAATCACCTAATCATAATAGAGGGGTTTAAGAGAACCCAGAACCATCTAACAATATAAACCCCTTGCATAGGAATAAAGTAACCAAGGGAAGCACTAAAAACATCATCTTTTTAACGGTACCATTAAACCTTTTACCTAATGGACCACTATGAAGTAAAAAATATCATAGGGTTTTGATAGGCATCCCTAAACCTTTGACTGATAGAAAAACCTACAAACAATCCATCAAAGGCCACCTTAATAGGTCGATTCTCAGTAAAGACACTAAGGAATAGAATCCCAACTAAAAACACAGGGAAGAGACCAAAAGAGAAAATTACCTGACAGGGGGGACACGATTCAACAATAAAGAACCTAAAAGAAAATAGTATCCCCCAACAAAAGAAGAAATCTAGAATCAAAGTAGAAACATAAAAAACATGACACTCTACATTTATCGGCTCTCAACACCTTTTAGCAATCCATCCACCACAACACAAAGAAAGCTTCTACCAAGTAGAATCTCATCATTTATAATAATGAGAGAACTCGGCCTCTACAAACCCCCATAAATAGAATAGTCTTTAAAGATCCAAGAATCTTTGAGGCCCACCTTTGTAGGGACATTGGAAGAATTAGAGAAAAAATACCTCCAAAACCCTTACTAGACAAGAAAGGAGTGCTAAAAAATAGTCTCTTGGAAGAGGGAAAAAATTTGCCCCACTCTAGAGATCAGCAAGACAAGAGGAAGTCTCCCAGCTCGACATAAAATCCCACGTCCATAGGACTAGTACTAAATAGAGGAGCCTAAAGCAGCACCTAAGCCATAATCAAGAGTAGACCCGAAGTGAAGCAACTCTGCCAATGAGTGACTAAAGAAACAAAGTACACTAATAGGCCATGCACGCCCCCCACAAAAAAATTGTAACCTCTAAGGAGTAGAATTATAATTCTAATCACCTTGGAGCACACAAAGAAAAGCCTAGATTGTAGGGCATAGACACAAGAAACAACCACCAATCTATCCCAAGCACCACAGAGCACATGGCACCCCCAAATCGTTAGAGGCAAGGTAGGAGAAGAGTCTCAACCACCACCCACAAACAAAAAAAAGAGAAAATCCATCCATCAAAGAATATAGGACACTCCCCAAATATGAAAGGTAGGGTATGAAAGGAGAGAGAATGAACATCAGTCCACACCCACTCCCTGAAACACTTTGTAGGACTTGCCACAATGCAGAAGCCTGCAGAAACACCAGGGAAGGAAAACACGCCCGGACAAGGCAGTTGATAGAGAAACAAGCTATAATGTTATGTTTTTTATTAGAGTAAAATAGGTTAGACAGGGACTTGAAACCCAGCAAAAAAATATTCATGAGGATGAACCAGATGCTTAGCCACATTGGGTCAATAACAAAACAACAAAATAGGGTCCAAAGACCATAAAACTACATAATATTCTTCAACATTTGGATAGACTTAACATGTATAAATTTCCTATTAATCTCAGATAATTCCTCAATAAGGCTATAGTTCTATGTTATGTTTCCATGATTGGCATAACTGTTGAAGGTGAGATGATGATGGATGACTACACTGGTAGAGGAAAGATGACATGATCCATTATATGTGTGGTCATTGATGGAAACCAGTGTCAACTAATGTTTGATGATGTTTACAGATGGTTTTTGATGATTGAATTCTTGGCTAAGTGATTTGGTCTACCAGAGTTAGAGTTTGACAAATTGACAAGGTTTACTAGCAAGACTGGGAACTAGGAAATTAATCGCTAAAGCAGATAAGTTTTGATGGAATCATGTGATTGGTGATGTTTCATGACTTGTGGTTTGAAACATAAGCTTTTATGATAGAATTATGTAACCGGAGCCACACACTATGATGGTTACCGAAAGGCATGTTTTGAATTTATGGTGTAGTTTTGCTAGGGTTTTGGTAGGGTTTAAGGAATAGTGCCTAGTACATTAAAGAATTTTTTTGCAACACTTACTACAATGTGTACGAAGATATAAACTACTACCATAAATATAAAAGAGAGAGAGATGCATTCTAAAGTTATGGATAGTAGACAGCAAGTCAAAGATATTATACATTATATAAAAAGTTACTTCTAAGAGGAAAATAATATAAGTATGGATAAGAAGGTAAAAATTTATTTGAAAATTTTTGAAACTAAGAAATTATTTAAAAAGTAGCATTAGAATAACATATTTTGGAGAAGAAACCTAATTTTAGATGAGCCAAAAGATGAACCTAAAAATAGACAATCACTAATATTAAGAGAAAGATTAATATAAAGAAGGAACCTAATTAACTAGAAAGGTCTAAAAGAGAAGTCAGAGTTGTCCACATTGGGTTACACATGGCTAAAAGATAAGTCTTTGTAAAAGTCCGATTGGAGTTTGACTCACTAAATACTATCAATTGTCTGAATGGATGCATGGATCCTAGCTGGACAATGGCTAATCTGATCAAGGATTGCTGGGTTTTATTATCTAGCAAATGGCAGCGAGGTGCTGAAATTCCCACTGCTAGATCTCTATCTGTATTTGCATGTTCTGCCTCACCTGAAGGATCAATTTACATTTCCGAAGGACTTCTCAAAGATAGTTTTGATGACGGACTCCGTGCAGTAGCAGTCTATAAAGAAGATGAAGACAAGTGGAAGCTTCTTCCTCAGATGAACCAAGAGATTGGAATTGTTAGGTATATGAATCCCAACAGTCACATGGATGTTTGTTTTCCCCAGAAGACTCTTCATTTCATGTCTGAGATGTCTATATACATGACTGAGTGCGGTCATGTATGTACTGTGTAATTGGATATTGGTTAATAAGAATTCTCCCTGCGTTTCTGGTGGACATAGCCACTTAGTGGTGAACCACATTAATCTTGTGCCTTGAGTTCTTTGTTGTGTCTATTATTCTTTCAGCTATTTTGCATTCATTATTATGTGTTCTCTCTACTTATTTTAAACTAACAATTGGTATCAGAGCTTAGGTGAAGTGATTGAGTAGAGATGGAAAGGTAGATAGATAAAGGATTGAAAATTCTTGAGAAGATGCAGAAGTTTGAAGTTAGAGAAATTAGTTGCTGGTATTGTGGCAAGCGAGGCCACATAAAAGGAAATTGTTGGTTTCTCGAGAAGGCTAAAAGGAAGCCAAAAGATGAAGACACCAATTCAATCATCAAGGATTTTCTTGCAAATTTAGATTCGATGGAGGGTAAAATTGTGCAAGAAAAAGTTATAAAAAAATGCCATTTTCATTGGTGGGATAACTAGAAAAAGGAAGAGACTTTGGCTGAAGAAGAAGAGGGTTTGAAGTATTCGTTGTTTGAAGATTTTCTTGATTCGACTAAAGAAGAGGATCTTGAAGAAGAGGACAATGAAGTAAGTGAGGATGAAGTTGATGAGGTTGAGACCAAGACTTGGGAGGATTATGAAAAAGAAAAATTTATGAGGTTGAAGGAAGAGAATCTCCTACTCACCGACAAACTGATTTGTATGGACCAGAAGTTAATGGTTTTGTTTTGCATCATGAATATTGGAAAAGATAACTTTGAGAAAGAATGGGATTTTTCTAAAGAGACCGTATTTCAGCAAGAGGAAAGTGATGGAAAACTCCTAATAGAGTACTTTTTTCTCACAAAAAAGTATGCCTTATTGATAGGAAAGCCTTTCTTTAGTGGAAAGAATCCACAAGAGGATTCGAGGTGCCTGGAGATTGAATATCCCAGGAGCATAAGGATTATAGAGCTCACGGAGGTGGGAGAGAGCCTCTAGCTCAAGGCTACAGAAGACTTCGAAAATGCTGAGGATAAGGTCTTTGAGGAAAATGAATTTCAAAAAGAACAAAAGAGTGATGATTTATTGCTCCAGATTGCAGAAATAGAGGCGGAGTGGAATGCATTGATTGTAGGTACTGCACAAGTTTCTACAGAAAATACAACAAATTCATTTGATATGGAGCCCATTGGTGTAAGGTCTATAGCTGGAAGCTCAAAATCAGATCTCATGGCAGCCCAATTGCATAAGAATATTACATCTGGTGTTGGTCAAATGAAGAGAGAACAAGGGTTCCAATGTAGCCAGTTTGATGGTGGTAGTAATGATTGAATTTATTTGTTTATGTTGGATGTCCTGGGACCGAATGAGAGTTGGTGTGTTCCAGATGTGGGCAATGTGGCAACCATGAGAATTAGGAGTGATGTTTGTCGGCTATTCAAACCACTATAAGAGTTTTATATTTGGGAATTAAAACTGGATAGTGGTGATATTCTAGATATTCTATTACAAGGGAGCAAAAGAGAAAGAGACTTTGATGGAGGGGTGTATTATGGATCTATAGATAGTACTGCTCCTCATTATGGATTACTGGATGAAGTATTTAGAAAATATGTTTTTAACTCTGATCTAGCTAGGAGAAGATTAATTCACACTATTCATGAATAGAGTTTGGCTATAATAAAATATTCTCAAGAGCTGGTTGTAGTATGAGCCTTGGAATGGAGATGCAGGGAATGTTACAGGTTTTGTCGGTTGGACTTTACGGTGGAGATTGTTGGGTATATGAAGCCCAATAGTCACATGGTTGTTTGTTGTCTACATAAATGACTCAATGCAATCGTGTATGTACTATGTAATTGGATATTGGTTAATAAGAATTCTCCCTACATTTTTGGTGGACATAGCCACTTAGTGGTGAACCATGTTAATCTTGTGTCTATTATTCTTTCTGTTGTTTTGTGTTCCTTATTATGTGTTTTCTCTACTCATTTTAAACTAACAGGAATGTAGAGGGGGGTTTTTATTGAGGGAATGTTTTATGTCATTGGTTTTTTCAATAATAGAAGTCAAAGGTTTGCTCCTAACATAGGACTATGGACATCAATAGAAAATATTTCTTTAGCCAATACGTGGTACATCCATTTTCTGTATACGTTTGGACAATTAAATGCATTTGGAAATAATGGAATAAAGAAATATAATTGGGAAGAAAATGTCTAGAGACAATTGGAACACTCCCCTCGAGATGTTATCTTTGTTCGTCCAACAGTGTGGTGTGATTGACTTTTCCTGTGCGGATATAATAATCCATCCATCCTTTCAGGGACTCCAGTTTTCTATATGTACAAACCTGAAGCAACTTTGTCTGAGAGGTGGATTTCTTTTGAAAAACCAAGAAATTTTGTGGAAATGGAAGTGGTTGTTGTGAGCACAGTAGAACTTTAATATATAATAACTAATAAAAATCCTCTCATTTATGATATCACACATTTTACAAATTTTAATTTAATTTGTTATTATTAAAATATATCATATATTAAATTGATTTTTATTTTAATCTATTTCTTATAACTTCGATGTTGGTGTTTTTTTTCGTTTTTTTTTTAATAAAAGTGGAAAATCCACTAAACTATATGTTAATGATAAAGAGTTTACATCAGGTTCAGACATGGCATACCGGCAGGAAAGAACCCGCAAGAAAACCTCCAGTTGTAGCCATATTTAGACTTAACAGACATATACAGTACCCTTTACAATATATATATACTGATGAAACCCCCACCCTCCTATTTCTGATATTTTTTACAAAAGTCCCATAGGACAACTTCAAACCAGATTTACTCCAACCGAAGAAGAGCTGAACATGAAGAACCAACAAGGTAGATGAATAAGAGAAAATTCTCTTTCAGGACCATAGCTAACCATTCCGAACCAAAAAGAAGCCATGTAGCCTTCATTCCTACAAAAAACCATACTACCAGCTACAAAAGAGGAAATATGCTAGTTGTCCAAAAACCAGGTACTAGAGCTCTCATCCGATGGCTAATGAGAAGAGAACGGAGGTGGAATGACCCGTAGAGGGAACGCCATGCAAGCCGATTTGTGAGTGAGTATCCAAATCATGAAAAAGTTGTGAGTGAGTATCCAAATCATGAAAAAATTGTTTACATATGCTGCCACCTGAAAAATTCTTCTCCAATCCTTAAGAAGTACACACATTAACATCTAACCCAAATGCAACAGTGTATAAATACTCCAAATGCAGATAGTAATAAAAACTTCCTATCAACACATGAAGGACAGATACAAACTGAATTGAGGAGAGGATAATATGTATACTTCAATAAGAAATGAAGATACTAACACAAAATTTTGCCATCTAAAAATTACTTCTCCATCCCTCAAGAAATACACACATTAACATCTAACCCAGATACAAGAATGTACAAATACTCCATATGCAAAATATAAGTAAAAGCCTCCTATCAACACATGACAAATAGATACAAAATGATCTGAGAAGAGGATAATATATATACTTCAATAAGAAATGAAGATAATAACTCAAAATAGATGACTTAATCTTTGGGATGTGGCATATACCTGGAAAGGATGACATGAGGAATGTCGCCAACAGCTACATTCTTATGAATAGTAGCTGAGTCAATACCCAAATTAGCTAGAAAATTTGCTAGTTTATTTATCTCTCGAAAACAATGAGATAATACATAAGTATCAAAGAAGGATAATTTCTCAAAAAAGTGATCAATTAAGGGCTTTAAATGCCAACTATTACTTTTGTAGTTCAACACACTTTGAATAACAACCACTGAATCCCCCTGGATGGAAAGATGTTTGATCCCAAGGGAAATAGCCAAATCAATCCCAAGTGACAAAGCTTGACATTCAGCAAAATTGTTTGATTGAGACCCAAGAGCATGACATTGAGCAGCAATTAGGACTGCATTATGATAAAAAATGGCCATCCCAGCTCCAGACATACCCATATTCGCCCTAGAAGCACCATCAAAATGGAGTTTGAAATGACCCAGAGGAGGAGGAGCCCAACTAGCCACAATTCTCTTATTTTTAAAAGCCATAACCTTTGCAACTAACCCATGAGAAGGTATACTAGACAGAGATTTCCATGTCCTTGTGATCATGCCATCCCAATGGGAAAAAGATGTCTTATTTTCTAAATTATTATGAATATATGACAAGACCACCTCTGACATAGAAGCCTCTATCTTGACTAAAATATCAGAAAGTGAAGTGGATGATTTTTTAAAGATCCTTTTATTTCTTTCTAACAAAACATTCCAAAAAATAATTGATGGGGCTATAATCCAAAGGCAGGCATAAAAAGAAGAGGAAAACAAGAGAGGCCAAGCTTTGAAGTGAGAAAGAAGGTCCCCACTATTAACAAAAGACAATCCTAGCTTCTCGAAAAACCAATTCCAACATCCTAGAGAAAAATCATAATGAAGGAAAAGATGAGAAGATGATTCCAATTTCTAATTACACAAAACACAACAGAAAACAACAAATAAACCCATCCTATCCAGTCTCATCCTGGTTAGAACCCTATCTTGAACAACAAGCCAAGCAAAAGCTCCAGCCTTCGACAGACATGCTAGATGCCAGAATAATTTGTAAGGCCAAGAAGAGAGATCCTTAGTCGACATAAGAGAGTTGTATCCATCTTTCACTGAGTATTTTCTAGATGAACTCTTAGTCCAAACCAGCTCATCATCCTTCTCAAACAAAATGATAAGTCTGTCTTTAAGAATAGAATAAAAATCTTCTTTCAGACTAGGGCTAACAAGAAGAAACTCAATTGATTTCCATTGAGCCATCACCAGATGTCCATTATGAACTACATTAAACTAGTCTGATAAATAGACCCCCCATTTATCCAGAAGTATTGATTTCAAGGGAGACCAATCCCTAATAGAATCCATAGGACAATAACCATTCCAGGCATCATCCCAAAATCTAAATTTCGTACCCTTATGCACAACCCAAGAAAGATACGGCAGTAAGACACTTCTACATTTTCCCATGAAATTCCAAATACCCGACCCCTTAGGCAAAGTTAAGGCCCTAAAAATAGACTCCCTAGATCCATTAGAAAGATACTTAGTGAACATGATTCTAGCCCAAAGGGATGCTAGATTATCATACAATTTGCACACTAACTTGGCCCACAAGGCCAAATTTTGATTTTTCGAACTATGAATTCCAGCCCCCCCAAGTTCCTTAGGAAGACAAACCTTATCCCAAGCTAACAAGGGGATCCTAGATTTCCCATCCTTATTGTTATTCCAAAGGAAAGATCTTAGACTATCCTTTAAACTATCAATAACAACCTTTGGAGCTTTTAGAATTGACATTAAATAAATTGGCACCGCATTTAGTACAGACTTAATCAACACAATTTTCCCAGCCATGGTGAGCCATTTGCGATTCCATGCCAAGGTTTTCTTCGACACACCAGAAACTACTTTATCCCAAAAACTAACCTTAACCTTATTAGCAAAAAAGGGAATTCCTTGATAAGTGCAAGGCAGATCCCCAAGTTGGAAACCCCAAAACTTTTGAAGCTTATTCTGGAGTAGGGAGTGAGTGTTTAAGAAAAAAATATTAGATTTTTCCTTTTTGACCTTCTGACCCGAAAAAGCTGAATAATTCTTGATTACTTGATCAATAAATCGAGCCTCCTTCAAGGTTGCACAACCAAATAAGAGGGTGTCATCAGCAAAAAGGCAATGGGAAATCCTCTGATCAAAATTCTGAATTTTGATACCCTTCCATAAACCGGTCTCACGAGCTGAGCTGATTGCCCAACTCAGAGCTTCAGCTAATAAGATAAATAAAAAAGGTGAGAGTGGGTCCCCTTTCCTTAAACCCCTAGAAGAGTGGAAGAAACCACAAGGGGACACATTAATAAGAACAAAAAATCTTGCTGAGGAAATACAAGCCATAATCCATTTTATCCAAGCTAGGGAGAAATCCAACCTTAATAGGACAATTTTTAATGCATTCCATTCAACCCTATCATAAGCTTTTATCATGTCTACCTTAAGGATCATGGCAAGGTATTTCTGGGCAGAGATCAAATGTAAGACCTCATGAGAAACTATAGCCCCTTTAGGAGTTTCCCTTTGAGGAACAAAACCTCCTTGCTCAAGGGAGATTATTCTTGGTAAAAGAATGGCCAACCTCATAGCAATTACTTCGGAAAATATCTTATAAATGGTGTTAAATAAAGATATGGGATGAAAATTTGCAAAGGTTTTAGGGTCCTCCTTCTTAGGTAAAATGACAAGTAGTGTTCATTTATTTAAGGATAGACCTATTTCTCCTAGCTTCCTCTAAAGCCAAAAGGACATCCTGACCCACAAAATCCCAACATTTTTAAAAAAACAAAGGAGTAAAACCATCAAGCCCAGGAGCCTTATCCTCATTCATAGCAAAAATATCCCCCGTAATCTCTTCTATTGAGAAAGGAGACAATAACATTCTATTATCCTTGGGAGAAACAAGAGAGGGAATGAGAGACGAGATATTGTTGGATTCATCAATTTTCTTAAATGAAAGAAGATTCTTAAAAAACTTAATTGTTTTCTTAGAGATATCCCCATCCTTAGAGAGAATATTCCCTTAGCTATCCTGAATACAAGAAATCCTACTCCTGACCCTTTTAATTTTAGTACTAGCATGGAAAAATTTTGTGTTCTTATCACCATCAGCTAGCCATAACTCCCGAGACTTTTGTCTCTAATAAACCTCTAACATATCTAAAATCCTTTGTTTTTCTTCAAAAATATTCTTGAAATGAAGGGAGTTCCATCTCCTAATATTATTTTTTCAAAAACTAATCTTCTTGACCAACTGGAACATTCTAGAACCTCTAAAGAATGGAGCCTCTCCCCACCATTGTTGCAGGATGAGAAGAAAAGAGGGATCCCTAAACCACATTGGATCAAACTTAAAAGGAAGTTTGTGTGAAGGTCTATCCCTTACCACACTCAAAGAGACTGGAAAATGATCCGAACTAGACAGGGGAAGAATGGAAGAGAAAAACTCAATGTCTGAATCGAACCAATTAGATGAGAGTAAAAATCTGTCCAATCTTTCTGCAATCTAAGAGAAATGTTTCCTCATGTTTGTCCATGTGAATAGGACATTCTTATGTTTACAATTAAAAAGAGACATGTCAAAAATGAATGCATTAAAATCATCCATAGACTTCTTATTTGGATAGATCCCCCCTGATTTTTTAGTAAGATCCAAAATAGCATTAAAATCTCCCCCAAAAATGACAAAAGAATGATTCCTAAGGGGGGATGACACCCTAATGAGCTCTTGCGAAAGATTGTATTTAGCCAAGATACCTGAGGGAGCATAAATGTTAAACACCCAAACTTTAAAGCTAGAAGCTCTGAATGAAACTAATGACAACATCCAATTGGCTTAGACGCAACCAATTTCACATCAACTAAAAATTCATTCCATAACAAAGCGAAGCCTCCCGATGCCCCAGCAGCCGGACAAGAAAGAAACTTCCACTTTTTCCAAGAAGAAAATATAGAAACGGAGTTCTCCAACGAAAGTTTAGTCTCCTAAAGCAAACCTATATCCCACTTAACCAAGTCTAACTGAGACTTGATCAAGTGTCTCTTGTTAGGGGCATTTAAGCCCCTAACATTCCATGAGATAATCTTCATTGATCTCGAGGACAATATAGCAGCCTTCTTAAACCCAGGTAAAGAAGACAAAACTTGTTGAATACCTGCATCAATTTCCAGCTAAGTTTTACGATTCTTTGGAGGTCTACCCCTACCCAGGGACACTATAGTGTTAGGGAAATTCAGTTGAACCTAGGGAATAGAAGATCTAATGGGCACTTTAACTGGAGATGGCTGATGAGACATGGCCACTTCCTGAAGAACCACTCATTTTGGATCATCTTGAGAGATATTAACAGGGACCTCAGATGAATTTAAGGAAGGAGAATTTGACAAACTCTTATGAATTAAATCCAAGAGATTTCCAATAGAGCACATAACCTTTTCCGAGACCTCCTCTTCCTCAAAATCCTTATTAGATTTAAGCAACTGCTCAATTTGCTAAGCCGTGTGTTCATCTGAGGAAATATGCATAGACTTAGGCATATCACACTCCCTAAGATATATTTCTACATCTTTTTTATCATTATTTTAAAATGTTAGTTTTATTAAATAGAAAATAATAATAAAAAAAATATAGTCATTATGGTTTAATACTAAATAAAAAATATGTGTTTGGACTTAATGATTAATTAATTTCACAATCTTAGTTTTGTGTATTTAGTTATCTAAATTATAGAATTGTTTATTTTTATTTTTTAAATTATATGAATTGTGGCTTGCATCTGTTGGCGTAAAAAATTTACTTAAATAGTATCAATTGAAATCCCTATTTTATCTAAAGGGAGTAAAATTTAATAAAACAGTATCAATTGAAATCCCTATTTTATCTAAAGGGAGTAGAATGTATTTCTTATAGCAGTGATGTAAAGAAATGTAATATGTGGTCAATTAATTGCAATCAAATTTTGTTTTCTTCCATGTATATCAACATTGAATCAATATACTACATTGTTCTAGTTTTCAAAAGAGTAAATTTAACGATTTCTATGTAATCCTTCCACCTAACTAAGGGTTGATTGGAGGGTGAAAAGTAGGGAGTAGCTAGGGTTCAAACATGTAACTTTCAAAACTACATTTAATGGGTTGTTATATCATGAATTTCAAAATGGGTTGGAAGGTTAATTTATATTTTATTAGATATTAAATAGAAAGAGGGTTAATCTTTCATTTGTGGGTTTTGGGTTGATCTTTCTTCTAATTCAAGAGTTAGTGTTCAATCATATCCATATGACAAGGGATGGATCAAAGTTTGTTTAGAGAAGGTTGCTAGAGGAAATTCAAGATTGTTTGGGGAAGATGAGGGTATGATCTTAGTGGTCGAGATCAAGAAGTTGCCAATTGGAATGAAAAACAAAGTAAAATTTTTGATCATTGGGTTTGGGATACTTTTATGCATTGTAATGGGGTTTAGGGAACTCCACTTGGAAAGTGATTTGATGATTGTGATTAGCATAATTTGATGCTAGGATATGTCAAATTGGAAGCTGAAAATGCTCCTCCCATAAATTTGGCATGGCTTGGCAATGTTGACATGAATTGGGGAGAGGATTTATTAGTTGGTCATTCTAATTTTGTGTAATTTAAACTTATACATGGTGTTTTCAAATCATTTTTCAATTTTGTACAACAATTTACCTAGCAAGGTCTCTAATTATAACTAAGATTTTAGGTCCACATCATAAAAAATGATGTCAATTGTGTATCATGTCATCTTTTGTTAGTGTCATGATATGTCATCACTTTATTTAATTCTTTATAAATATAAACAATACAATTCAATCTATTATAAGTACTCATAATCAACATTAACAACTTTAAAGTCACAACTCCTAGTATTATACTATAAAAAATATTGGACGATAAACCAATAAATTCTATCATAACTATTGGAATATACTCAACTATTTGGTTCTTTATCTTATTTATTGAGTCCCCTTTCATTCAGAAAAATAAACATATACACCAATTTCAAAAAAATTATCAAAGAAAATAGGGTATCTACCCAGTCTTAAAACCAAGTTAAGTTTCTTGTCCCATAAAGATATAAACTTTTCCAAATAAATGCAAAATTATATATTTCAATACAATATGGCCTTGTATTTCACATATAATATTACAAATTATCTACTAGGACTATGAATGCTACATACTACTCTGCATTAACTAGAGATTTAACTAATGGACAACTAGCAAAAAGGAAAAAATAGACTAGTTCCCAATACTTCTAACCTTATTCTTCAATATCCATCCTTTCTTCATCCACGGGGTCTCTCTCTCCACATCAATTGCTTGAATATGCTCCTTTAGACCTTCCTGGTGTATGTAGGTCAAAATCCAATCTAAGGCTCCTTTCACCACTAAATTTGTCCAATTCAAGAGAAAGTTCAGGATCTGAATTATGATCTCCTTATTGTCCTAATAATCCTCCTTATCATCCAATAGGATTATTGGAAGTTTTGGGACTTCCTTAGTTTTCTTGTCAAAGTCTGAGGAATCCAGAATTCATCATATTTTCTTAAAACATCATCCAAACCACCCAAAACTTGAATCTTAAAGATTTCTTTACTTAAAATTTTAGCCGCATCTCTTCTCAGACCTCTATCTAAAGCTATGGCCAAAAAAATTTATTATATACACTAGTAAAGTTATTATCACATTGTCACACACACATGTGCATTCATATATACACATTTACATCTACAAACACACATGAGTGCTCCAGAAAATTGCAAGTAAATACTATGTTACATAAGATGCTATAATTGATCTAATTTGCAAGAATAGGTAATGAATGAATTATTATTAGATCATTCATAACCTATTAAAATGTAACGTTCCTCTTTTTGTTGTAATTATTAGCCAATAAGCTATTAACATTCATGTTAATTTGATAAATTCATGGTTGTGCTAAATTATTGCATTATTTAGGTCAATTTGCTTGCACTTTCTTCTATGACATCATGGTCCCAGTATGTTGGAACATACCCAATGTTGATGATTTGATAAAAAGTAATATATGCATGATGGCTTGGTACATACTCACATATTTTATTTTCATAAATTGTAACATAATAATAGAGTTCAAAAAATTATTCAAATTTTAAAATTTATAAAAACCACACCTCTATCCAATAACTATTGAAGGTCAAGAGTACATTAGAACTATTAATCATTTAGTTGAGGCCCCTTACATATATGTTTCAATATGTCAAGTGATATTGTTTGTTGTACTCAATAATTAAATGGTAGGATATATATCCATCCGCCTTTTCATTTCTAATTTTTTTTAGATAATTCTTTAGATAAGGGTATATTGTAGAACAAGAAATTAATAGAAAAGAACTCTAGTAGTATGATAAACTTTGGGTTCTCTTTTTTATGATATATGAAGCATATAATTTAGATAACAATGTGTTGAGCTAGCTAATAACATTTACTATACTTTATGATCACCCTAGCTCTAGGTGTTAATTAAATCTCTACTAGGTTATGACTGCTACTAGATTAGAAATTGAGTATTGTGCAATCTTTGTGTTAATTTTTAATAAGATTTAGGCTCACGTCTAATGATTCTTGAGAATTTAGTAATCACTAATACATGTTATGAAGATCTTATATCTACTTCTAGTGGTGTACTTTTTAATTTAGATACATAACATTGAATGTGACAAAGAATAAAGGAGGCAATGGTTCCTAGTACATTGAAGAATTATGTTGTGACACTTACTACAATGTGTATGAAGATATAAAATTCTACCATTAATATTAAAGAGATAGAGATGCATTCGAAAACTATGGATAGTAGACAATAAGTCAAAGATATTATAGATTATATAAAAAATTACTTCTAAGAGGAAAATAATATAAGTATCCATAAGAAGGTAAAAATTTATTTGAAATTTTTTGAAACTAAGAAAATTATCAAAACAAGCATTAGAATAACATATTTTGGAGAAGCCTAATTAAGAGAAAGATTAATATGTAGAAGGAACCTAATTAACTAGAAGTAAACAAAGATAAAAGTGTTGTAAGGTAATCATTGAGTAAAGAAACTTATATAACTTGGCATAAGAAAAAATGGTTAAAGACATGGGAGGATTATATTATTGAATATAAGAAATTAATAAAATATCTATTGTTTTCTTTCTTAGATTTTAGTGAGATCTTTCAAGTTGACTCTGATGCAAGTTGATTTTATATTGTCAACAAGTGATAATGTTTGATGTGTGTATTATTAATATGTCATGCCATAAGATTCTCATCTAGATATCTTAGATTTACCATCACAGATTCTCTAATGCCATGGATATGGTGTGTAGTCAATGAAACTTCAATTTCCCTTATTTCTTAAACATGTTATTAGATAGTAGTAGTAGAACCCATTTTTGGAATGTTTTTAATCTAAAATTCTTGTGATGCCATGTTTTCTCCTTCTACCACTCAATTTTGTGCTTATACATTTTACTTTATCTGTATTTATCCTCCAACAACAAAGTGAGTTTGGTGCATATGTTACGTTCTATGAAGTTAAAAGGAACTCTAGCATTAATACCATAGGCAAAATAAAAAGATTTGAGCTTAATTTTCCTCTTGTACATGATGTGTTCTATGCCAAAAAAGAATTGTATGTACTTTTACATCCCAATCTATCATGGTTTCCTCAAACATTTTCATTAATGCTTTGGTAATTATTGTTGGTGTAAATAATTATTCATCATGCATATTATTACACCTTACTTAAGTTTACTTAAGAAATGCATTTTATAGTAGTTTGGGTATGAGACACTTTGATGTTTGTGCCAAATTGGCATAGTGTGTGTAGGATAATTTCCACCTTTTATAGTGTTGATCTTGTTACTACTGTATCATATCTAGTTATTGTTGAGTGATAATTCCACCTTCGGTGGGTGATCCACCTCATGTGGAATATTTTATTGTTTCTCCTACCTACCTACACTTGTTTCTTAGTGAGCCACATGTTAGTTTTGTGTTCTCACATATGCATATAGCCTTGCCTATATAAGCAGACTCATCTGCATTGAACAACTTGTAATGATCCAATTGATCAGTATTTTCATCTTGATAGAATACAGTTTATTTCTATCATGTATTTTGTTCTCTCGTATTTTCTCTTTCCATTGCCTATAGACCTTGGCAAAATCTCACATGGTATCATATCCATTAGAGTGTCATTGGTTTGCCAATTGAGAGAAATTAGATGCTACTTGGGGTTGTGTATTTTGGAGCTTTCTTTTGCAAGTTATTATTAAAGCTTGATGGGTAAAACCTGAGGTTACCATTAGATTAAGGAGGTCCAAGAAAATCAATTTTGCCTTTTGTTTCATCAAAATCGAACTTCGGAGACCAAATCTAGAAGCATTTGAAGTTTGAAGCTACAACGAAAATTTTCCAGAAATTATAATTCTGCAGGCAATTTTCAAATACCGATATCTCACTCATCTGGACTCCTTTGTTTGAGATATTTTTCTTGTTTTATGGTAAAAATTTTTGATCTGTACAATAGAGCAAAAGTTTTTTGGATTTTCGGATACAGGTTTTTCTAAAATTGTGAAATCCTGATTTTTACAACTTTGGAGGCTTTGTTTGGGCTCATATGGACTCCTTTTCAGGTGTTGTTTTGTTTTAAAGTACATAGTTTTTTGTCTAATTTCATAATATGCCATTTGTTTGCAGTGATTTAAGTAGAAAATGTACTTTCAGTATTTGGTCATTTTTTGGCCTATTTAGTACTTGTATTTTTCATGGATCTTAGTTTAGATCACTAGCAGTATTTGTTGAAATCTCTTATATCTCCTTTTGAGAAGTTGTAAAATTGAAATCAGAAGTCCACTTTGTCTTGTTTTTCAAGTGGCCTACTGTACACGCACTAAGTATAAAGTGCCAAATCATGATTTTGGGGAGGTTTCTTAATTGGGTAATTTGCAGGGGTGTCTCTTGTGCTTTTGTGCTCTTGTGTTCCTTCCTTTTTGCTGCTATGGGTTCTTCTAAGTTTCCTCTCTTAACTCCTCATAATTATGCTACTTGGAAAATTGATGCATGAAGTAAACTTATGGAAAAATGACTAACTCATTAAATTGATGGAACTATTGTTGCTCCCACTCATCCTAAGGCTGATCCTGTTGGTCACTTGGATTGGCTCACTAAAAATATCATGGAAATTATTACCTTAAGAAAGTATGTATCAATGGATCTCATTTTTCATATTGAGAAATGTACTCTAATCAAGGATGCTTGGCAAAAGTTTTGAGACTTCTATGGTCAAGTTGATGAGATTAGGGGATATCAAATTGATAGTAATCTCACCATATTAGATCCCAAGAACTTTGATACTATACAAGATTATGTCACTAAGGCAAAACAGTTGAGGTCACAACTCAAGGATTATGGAATTGATAAGAAGGATACTCAATTTATCTTCAATTTGATGGGCAAGCTTCCACAAGAATCTGCAACATTTATTTCTAGTTTCCAAACCCATAGGATGACAATGGGTTCAAGCTACATAATGCCTACATTTGATCCTTTCGCTGAAATGTTGATGATAGAACAAACTAAGCTGATAAGAATGGGCATTCTTAAGACTTGTAAGTCTCAAGCATTAGTGGCAAATCAAGGGAACAAAGGAAATCAAGGAAAGGATAACTCCAACAAGAAGAAATGGCAATGAAAGCATAAGTAAAAAGAATCACCTTCTCCACAACAAGGAGATTCATCCTCTTCCAAGATGGAAAATTCACCAAAGAGGGAGAGACCTAATTGTACCTATTGTAAAAAATTTTGGTCATGAGGAGCATTGTTGCCATTCTAAGAAGATTGATGAGCTCACACATATCCTTAAAAAGCATAACATTGATTTGCCTAATATCTACAAGAAGGATGATTCATCAACTTCCACTTCCTCCAATTCAAAAGGAAAAGGGAAAGAATTCATGGATTCTACATGTGGGAAGACTCACTCTTTTGGGACAAGAAAAGGAAAATATCTTTGTGCTACTACAAGCCATGATTTAGGGAGATGGCTTCTAGATTCAGGGGCTTCTCATCATATGTCATCTTCACAGTCTATGTTCTCTTCATTTGAGCCTTGCATGATGCCACAGATTTTGATGGGTAATAATACATACATGGGTGTGATTGGGAAAGCAACTATTTCCATTCAAGATAACTCCTTCAATGATGTCTTGTCCATACCCCATTTGATAAACAATATTCTTTCCATCTATCAAATCACACATGGCACAACTAAGAGAATTGAGGATTTCACACCTGAGTCAATTTTCATTATTTCAAGACTAGAGCTATCATTGTGACTGGGATGGTTGATCATGCATCTTGGTTATACTCCTTTTCAGACTTTGTTGATGATGATGATGATGATGTTTCCACATATGATGATTCTACATATGATGATCACACTTCTTGTGATGGTTCAGCTTTTAAGGAGAACTTTGGGTACTTGAACTTGGGGATTCCCACATGTGACCTCGCTCTTGAGCCTTTTATTTCATCTCCTCCTATTGATATCACAACACCTATTGCACCTGATGATGTGGATAGTGTGATAGTCTTTCCTTCATGTGATTCAGTGCAACATGATATTTCATGTCTCTGAGCTTCAATTTCATGGGACGATTACTTGATAGACATTGCGGGTTTATTTGTGGAGTCCTACGTTGCAAATTTTGGAGAAATAATTGATGATATTCATCTTCTCTTTGATGAAGATGATGTAGGTCCCAGGGACAACTGAGAGGGGGGCGGTGAATCAGTTGTCTAATAAATTCAAACCAAAATCTTATTAACCAACTTATTGCTTAATACCGGTAAAATAGTTAGTTGTGCCGATAAACAGAGTTAATAGAAAATGCTTGTACGGGTAAGAATTAATGCTTGAAACATAAGCACAAAGTCAACCATAAGACATGACACAAATATTTGTACGTGGAAACCCTGTAAGGGGAAAAACCATGGTGGGAAACCTTACCCACAATTAGATGATACTACTGCAGATAGTAAGTGTACAAAGAGGGGTCTACACATGCAAAAAGGCCAACAGCCTAGAGCTCACTGCTCAAACACAAATGGGAGTCACACTGACTAGAGTTGGATGGTTAAATCCAATGAGAATGTACTACACAAAATAGCATCTTCATATGCTGGATTCAGTACCGGTGTAATGCTGATATGCTTCTACAAAAACCTAACTTCTCCTTCAAATGATGTCTTCGTGTATATCTCTTCTTGATCTCACATATATCCTTCCTTAAATCTTTTTCGCATTCCACACTTGATCTTACAAAAAAGAACTTACATTTATACCATACCCTAAGACCAATTTTAGTAGGTTGGCTCTACAAGATATTACAATAAAACCATTTTATAAATAATACAATATCCGATGCAATAACCAATTGAACATGTCGGCTTAATGCATTTACAACAATAATAAATCATCTCCATAGCATTCCATGCTGATCTGGAAAAGATAAACCTATCGGTGTAACCCTAGATAACCTGGACCTATTTGCCGGTAAAAGCAAATATGCAAATAAGAATATACCAATGATATTACTTCAAGGAAAAGTGTCCACATGATGTCTTCGCCATTACCAAGTGTCTTCCATGTCATTGTAGGTATCGGTGAACATTATATCCTACTGGTTAACCATATACCGGTGACTGTTTGAACATTTTATTGATTGCCGGTGAATGTTACTAGATCTCCAAAGTAGGTGTGTTAGCAGGTGTTGACATGAATGAAAAAACCATACCAAAATACCAACAATCTCCCCTTTTGGCATTGATGGCAACACAAGATTAAAAAACCATGAAAGTGCCAAAATAGAAATGCCAAGTACAAAAAAAACAATTCTCCCCCTGGGAGTAATATGTGTTTATACAAAGATTTATTTACAATACCAATCTCTCCTCAAAAAGATAATGCATTTTTCCATATATCTCTCCCCCTTTGACATCAAATGCCAAAGTCACAAAAGGGTCAAGTTCATACAAAATACCAACCAATTCAATATACCAACTACTCCCCCTAAGAAGTAGCTTCCTCATCAAATATCGGAATAAAAGATTTGTCCATTTAATTATGCCAGTTGATGACAATCATCAACTGTCTAAGTCTCTACTGGTGGAGGTAAGACTCCGAGCTGATCTCTGAGATACTCAAAAGTTTCCTTAGGAAAAGGTTTTGTAAAAATATCTGCAAGTTGTTCTTTAGTATTTACATAAACCAGTTTTATTTCCTTTTCTTCAACTTTTTCCCTTAGAAAATTTAGTTTGATAGAAACATGTTTTGTTTTAGAATGTAATACTGGATTATTAGATATATCGATTGCTACAGTGTTATCACAATATATAGTAATAGTTTCCTTGCATTTTACCTTTATGTCTTTCAACATTTGCTTAAGCCAAAGTACCTGTGTACAGTTTGTTGCTACTGCAACATATTCTGATTTTGCTGTTGATAAAGATGTACAACTTTGTTTCTTACTTAACCAAGAAACTAATCTCTTTCCAAGAAAGAATGCTCCTCCAGTGGTGCTCTTTCTATCATCCACATCTCCTACCCAATTTGCATCTATGTATGCATATAGATCAAAATTTTCATCTTTAGGATACCATAATCCAAGATTTGTTGTGCCTTGTAAGTACCAGAAAATCCTTTTTACTACTGATTCATGATTTTCCTTGGGATTACTTTGAAATCTAGAAACTATACATACTGCATTCATAATATCAGGTCTGGTTTGTATCAAATACAATAAACCTCCTATCATAGATTTGTATCTAGTTGGATTAACAGGTGTAGATTCTTCCCTTTGAGATAATTTTTCATTTGTAGTCATAGGTGTGCTTACCGGTTTAGAGTTCTCCATCCCAAATTTCTTGAGTAGTTCTTTCAAGTACTTAGATTGACACAAAAATATGCCTTTATCAGTTTGTAAAATCTGCAATCCTAAAAATAATTTTATTTCTCCATTCATAGACATTTCAAATTCATGCTGCATTTTAAGAGAAAATTCTTTGCATAATCCATCTTCTCCTCCAAAGATTATATCGTCAACAAATACTTCCATAATCAAAATGTCATCATTAGTTACTTTGTAATATAAATTGCTATCTGCATTTCCTTTAGTAAAACCAATTTTTAAAAGATACTTATCCAATCTTGCATACCAGGCTCTTGGAGCTTGTTTTAGTCCATACAGAGCTTTTCTTAATCTACAAACCATATCATTGTTATCTGTCAAATAAAATCCATTAGGTTGTTTAATATATACTTCCTCTTCAAGATCTCCATTCAAAAATGCACATTTAATATCCATTTGATAAACTTTGTAATCCTTGTGAGCTGCAAAGGCCAAGAATAATCTAACTGCCTCAATTCTGGCTACCGGTGCAAAGGTTTCATTGTAATCAACTCCTTCTTTCTGAGAATATCCCTTACACACTAGTCTTTCTTTATTCCTGACAACCTTACCATCTTCATTGAGTTTGTTTCTAAATACCCATTTGGTTCCAATTACATTTTTATTTTTAGGCCAGGGAACTAGTGTCCAAGTATTATTTTTCTCAATTTGTCCTAATTCTTCTTCCATAGCTTTAATCCAAAATTTATCTTCACATGCCTCATTGATAGATAATGGTTCAATTTGAGAAATAGGACATACCTCTTCATTTGCCAATCTTCCTCTTGTCATGACTCCTTTAAATTTGCTTCCAATTATCTGATCTTCAGAATGATTCAGTCTTACATACCGGGGTGTCTTAGTCTGTTGTTGTTCTTCAATTACTGTGGTATCCTCTGATGACACCAGAGTAACTGGATCATCATTCTGTACTGGTGGATTTACTGTTGGTTCATTTGTCATAATTTTTGTTACCGGTTCAGAGTCTATATACCTTGAAGTTCCTCTAAATTGTTCATCAATCTTTACATTTGTACTCTGAACAATTTTCTGTAATCTTTTATTAAAACATCTATAAGCTTTACTCTTAGATGAATAACCAAGAAATATTCCTTCATCACTTCTAGGATCAAACTTGCCAATATACTCATCTCTTCTAATATAACATTTACTTCCAAAAATTCTGAAATTCTTAAGAGTAGGAGTATTACCAAACCATAGTTCATGAGGGGTCTTACTAGTTTCACCTTTGATGTGAACTTTGTTGAATGTATAGACAGCAATGCTTACTGCCTCTCTCCAATACACATGTGGTAGATTTGCTTCAGATAACATACTTCTTGCTGCATCCAAAATAGTTCTATTTTTTCTTTCAACAACTCCATTCTATTGTGGTGTCCGAGGTGCTGATAACTGTCTTTTGATTCCATTCACTTCACAGAATGTATTAAAATCTCGGGATGTGAATTTTCCTCCTTGATCTGATCTTAAACATTTAATTTTCTTACCGGTTTCATTTTCAACCATTGCTTTGAATAGTTTGAACTTCCCAGGTGTTTCTGATTTTTCCTTGAGAAAAGTAACCCAACACATTCTAGAATAATCATCAATAATTAGCATGAAATATCTATCACCTTGTAAGCTTTTAGTTCTAACCGGACCACATAAATCAGTGTGAATTAAATCAAGAGCATTATTGGATTTTTCTGGAATAACTTTTGAAACTAGCTCTAACCTGTTTACCAAATTGACATTCCTTGGAAATTGTATTATGAGGTTTCACAATTTTAGGTAGATCTCTAACTGCCTTAGAAGTATTGATTTTTACCATGCAATCAAAATTTACATGACATAGTCTTTTATGCCATAGCCAACTTTCATCTATATGAGCAATTAAGCATGCCTTTTCACTATTATTCAAATGAAAGATATTACCTCTAGTCTGATTACCAGTTGCAATTTCCAAACCAGTTCTATTCATGATTTTGCATTTTCCATTTTTAAATTGTAACTAAAAACCTTTCTCAACTAATTGACCAACACTTAAAAGATTATGTTTTAATCCTTCAACATAGTAAACATTGTCAGTGTTATGTTTACCATCAAGAGATATTGAACCCTTACCTTTGATTGAACAGGCTTTGTCATCTCCGAATCTTACTAAACCTCCATTGTATTCTTGAAAGTTCAAGAATTTGCCTTTGTCTCCAGTCATGTGATGTGAGCATCCTGAGTCAATAATCCATTCATCCTTTGATTCAACTTTAGCTGCTAGGGCTTGTTCTACCAGTGGAGCAATAGGTACCGGTTGATCTTCTATTATAGCAACAAAGACCCATCCGTTGTTTGCTGGATCCTCATCAGAATCATCAATCACACCTTCATCAGTAATGTAACAAGATTTATCTTTGTTTTTCTTAAATCTATATCTCTGATAATCAGGATTAGGTTTGTATGTCCTTCTAGCTTCTTCTCTTAGTCTAGCATGTCTACCAGGGCATCTTGAAGCCATATGACCAATCTTATTGCAATTGAAACATTTAAAGGGTGCTTTACCTTCATACTTACTTCCAATTGGACCTTTTTCTTGCAAATAGTGCTTCAAGTTCTTCAAGTTCTTCAAGCTCTTCATTCTCCTTCGTGGTTTCTTCAAGTTCTCTTGCATAAAAGGCTCTCCAGTCTGATTTGTCAAAAGATGGAGTAGATGATGTTGATGCTTTGAAGGCCAAATCAGTTTTTATAGCAACAGGACCAAATTCCTCAATTTCAAAAGCTGAAAGTTTTCCAATCAATGTATCCCTAGTTACTGATGTGTTAGGCATTGTTCTCAACTCATTAATAGCAGTAACCTTCATTTTATATGCCGGTGGAAAACCTCTTAATATTTTTGAAACAATCTCATCTTCACTCAAGGTTCCTCCACAACATTTGATACCTAAAACAATTTCATTTATTCTTTCCATGAAAGTAGAAATTCTTTCATCTTCTTCCATTTTCAGATGTTCATACCTGACTCGGAAGCTTTCAAGTTTTGCAATTTTGACTATGCAATCTCCTTCATTCAGTGTTTCCAAATGATCCCAAATAGCTTTTGCAGTAGATATATCTAATAATCCCATGATTTGTTGATCGGATAATGCACTCAAAAGTGCTTCTCTTGCTTTGCAATCATTTTCTTCATCTTTAGCTAAAGTAATAGGAGTAGGCTAACCATCTATAGCAATAGTATAACCATTCTTAGTAATTTCCCAGATGTCTTTAACAATGCAATTCAGATGTGTCTCCATTCTGATTTTCCATATTCCATAGTTGGTTCCATCAAGTTTAGGACTATCCTTTTTGAAATAATTAGTAGACATTGGATATCCTCAAGTTGTTAAACTTCCACAAAAAGAGGACTAGGCTCTGATACCAATTGTAGGTCCCAAGGACAACTGAGAGGGGGGCGGTGAATCAGTTGTCTAATAAATTCAAACCAAAATCTTACTAACCAACTTATTGCTTAATACCGGTAAAATATCTAGTTGTGCCGGTAAACAGAGTTAACATAAAATGCTTGTACTGGTAAGAATTAATGCATGAAACATAAGCACAAAGTCAACCATAACACATGACACAAATATTTGTACGTGGAAACCCTGTAAGGGGAAAAACCATGGTGGGAAACCTTACCCATAATGAGATGATGCTACTGCAGATAGTAAGTGTACAAAGAGGGGTTTGCAAATGCAGAAAGGCCAATAGCCTAGAGCTCACTTCTCAAACACAAATGGGAGTCACACTGACTACAGTTGGATGGTTAAATCTAATGAGAATGTACTGCACAAAATAGCATCTTCATATGCTGGATTCAGTACTGGTGTAATGCTGATATGCTTCTACAAAAACCTAACTTCACCTTCAAATGATGTCTTCGTGTATATCTCTGCTTGATCTCACATATATCCTTCCTTAAATCTTTTTTGCATTCCACACTTGATCTTACAAAAAAGGTCTTACATTTATACCATACCCTAAGACCAATTTTAGTAGGTCGGCTCTACAAGATATTACAATAAAACCATTTTATAAATAATACAATATCCGATGCAATAACTGATTGAACATGTTGTCTTAATGCATTTACAACAATAATAAATCATTTCCATAGCATGCCATGCTGATCTGGAAAAGATAAACCTACTGGTGTAACCCTAGA
Organism: Cryptomeria japonica; assembly: GCF_030272615.1. Lineage (NCBI taxonomy): Eukaryota > Viridiplantae > Streptophyta > Pinopsida > Cupressales > Cupressaceae > Cryptomeria > Cryptomeria japonica. The sequence continues at coordinate 209,919,267 of NC_081411.1, forward strand.
TAACATGGACCTATTTGCCGGTAAAAGCAAATATGCAAATAAGAATATACCAATGATATTACTTCAAGGAAAAGTGTCCACATGATGTCTTCGTCATTACCAAGTGTCTTCCATGTCATTGTAGGTACCGGTGAACATTATATCCTGTCAGTTAACCATATACCGGTGATTGTTTAAACATTTTACTAATTGCCGATGAATGTTGCTGGATCTCCAAAGTAGGTGTGTTAGCAGGTGTTGACATCAATGACAAAACCATACCAGAATACCAACATATGATCCTTATTCGATTTTTGCAAGGGATCACTTTGACCCTCTTATTTATTGTCTACATGATCATTCTTTCAAGGTTGACATGATTGTGGATACTTATGTAAAACAATTTGAGGAGGTCTCTTTATGTTTAGAGGAGACATGTGAGTCTTTGGATCATGTTCTACATTCATCTACACTAGATCTTGGAGTTCCTTTTTCACTAGTGTGGAGCATTTTACCACCTTTGGAGGGGGTATCTTTCAGCATCGACATGGGGACACTTGAGTAGTTTTTAGAGATTCCATTCATCATGAAATTTTTTCATACATCTTCCCTTCATGATTGGGGAGACTTCATGGATAGACCTTTGGTTTTGTTTCTTCTTAAGGGGAGGAATGTTGTTCAACGTCCATGGAGTAGTTTCTTCATACATCATCGATCTTCTATAATTGGCGCCAATTCTACATTGAGGGGGGGCTCCCTAGCTTCTCTTCTTCTCTCATATGGGGGGGATTTTTTCCTGATATGGGGTTTTGTTCCTCACACACTTCTATGAGAGTTCTGTTGTATATATTTTATCTCTCTTTTGGGGGAGGTTTTTTTCCCAATGATTTTTTCTCTTTCCCCACTTTGTTAGAGATTTCATTGCATTGGTTTGCATGTATTTGCATTTGTCCATGGGTACCTATCATGACCTCATAGCCGAGAGCCATCTTGCATTTATTAGTTGCATTGTAGACTTAAGTGCATTCCCCTAAGTTGCACATAAGCGGGGGAGTTTGTGTAAATAATTATTAATCATGGATATTATTGTTCAACATTTGGATAGACTTAACATCTATAAATTTCCTATTAATCTCAGATAATTCCTCAATAAGGCTAGAATTCTATGTTATGTTTGAATGATTGGCATAACTATTGAAGGTGAGATGATGATGGATGACTGCACTGGTAGAGGAAAGATGACATGATCAATTATTTGTGTTGTCATTGATGGAAACTACTGTCAACTAATGTTTGATGATGTTTACAAATGGTTTTTGATGATTGAATTTTTGGCTGAGTGATTTGGTCCACCATAGTTAGAGTTTGATAGTTTAACAGGGTTTATCGACGACACTGGGAATTAGGATATTAATTGGTAAAGCAGATAAGTTTTGATGAAATCAGGTGACTGGTGATGTTTCATGACTTGTGGTTTGAAACATAAGCTTTTATGATAGAATTATGTATGAAATCAGAACCACACCCTATGATGGTTACTGAAAGGCATGTTTTGAGTTTATGGTGAAGTTTTGCTAGGGTTTAAGGAATGGTGCCTACTACATTGAAGAATTTAGTTGTGACACTTACTACAATGTGTATGAAGATAGAAAATAGATAGAGATGCATTCTAAAATTATGGATAGTAGACAGTAGGTCAAACATATTAGAAATTATATAAAAAATTACTTCTAAGAGGAAAATAATATAAGTATGGATAAGAAGGTAAAAATTTATTTGAAAATTTTTGAAACGTAGAAAATTATTTAAAAAGTAGCATTAGAATAACATATTTTGGAGAAGAACCCTAATTTTAGATGAGCCAAAAGATGAACCTAAAAATAGATAATCACTAATATTGAGAGAAAGATTAATATAAAGAAGGAACCTAATTAACTAGAAAGGTCTAAAAGAGAAGTCAGAGTTGCCCACATTGGGTTACACATGGCTAAAAGAGAAGGCTTTGAAAAAGTCCAATTGGAGTCTAAAAACTATCAATTGTCTGAATGGATGCATGGATCCTAGTTGGACAATGGCTAATCTGATCGAGGATTGTCAGGATATAATAAATGAGCTAGAAGAATTCAAAATTTTGCACGTATACTAGGAAGGCAACAAAGCGACGGATCTACTGGCCAATCTGATAGTGGGCTACATGGTGACTAAATGGTGGAGTAGTAGGGATTTATTCTTGAAAAAGCTATGTGATCTGGCTCATGATGATTATGCCCACTTAAGTTAATCAATGATCTTTAATCATAATTTGATGGAGTTGATGGGGAAACTACTCCCTTTTGTTCTCCCTAACTGAAGATCTACAAACTTTATTTGTACCTAGATTTTCTGTCTTATTTTGTGGCTCATTTTCTGCTACTATTTGGAGTCTTTTCAGATGTGGCCCATTACTTGCAATTGTTTGGAGACTTCTCTGGTGTGGCCCATTTTCAGCTACTACTTGGAGTGTTTTCTGGTGTGGTCCATTACCTATGCCTGTTTGAAGACTTCTCTACTATGGTCAATTTTCTATTGTTCAACGACCTGAAGCATAAAGGGTGGGGACAAGAACATGCAAGAACCGTCTACTTGTAAGAAATGGAGGAAAAACAAGGAAGTGTGCAAGGAAATCGTTGATGGGGGAATTGCCCCCATCTTGGATAGGCTTCATGGCTGTTCTCCTCTTCTTATGGAGTCCTTTGTCAATGGGTGGAAGAAAGGGTTACTGAGGGCTTATGGAGCCGAGTATAAGCTTGACCAAACCCTGGTGGTGATGGTTATTGGCCTAGCAACAAATGGCATAAGGTTCTATAGAGATGGGAAAACTGGGGATAAGGACCTGACTAATTTCTTTCACAAAGACAAGGGGCACTCTAGAGTTACCAAAATGGCTAATGGAGGCTAAAACAAGAAAGATCTTATGGCTCCTTGGGCAGACATGGTCAAGTTCATCATGAGGTATATTACGCTCGATGGAAGATATGCCATCATCTTTTCCTATCATTTTACCATTTTGAATCATTTTCGACATGGTAAAATCATTTATGTTCCTTTCTATTTGGCCTCTACTTTAGTAAATAGTCTTAAAAAACATATGGAGAATCCAAACAATCCTATTCTCCATGAAGGGCTTATTGTGCTCATCATGGAGTATGCTAAGACCCTTGAAGTTTTTCCCTCTCTATCTGAGAAAGGCCAACAGACTAATATTCAGAATGTCTCTAACTCGAAAATGGATTTGGAGGATAGTGGGTGTGCCATGCTTTTGATGACCCTAATTATAAGCCTATGAAAGAAAGGGGGATGATACTCACCCCTGGGACGTTTAACAGTAATAATCCTCCCAGATGGGTGGCTAGCAAATATAAATACACCAGCAAACTTATTTCTAAGGCCGATCCCCATTCTAAAAAGAAGAATCTTGCAGCTAAGGACTATGGTCTGAAGAATTCATATTAGGAAATTAAAATGGACATTCCCATCAATATCCCGAAAGACAAACATGGGACGATGGCCAAAGAAGAGAACCATGGGATATAAAGGATTGGTAATCTGATGAACATGGTGATAGAAGCTACCAGAAGCCAGGAGAGTTGTTGGAGGTTGGTGGAGAGTGAAATTGATACCCTCAAAATTAGGGTTATGGAGATTATTGATATCTTCACTAGCTCCACTGAGCCCAGCAAATTTGAGAAACTCATGATTATGATCCAAAAGCTCTCCTAGGACATCGAGGTGATGAAATGAAATCATGAACAAAGAATTAAAAAGATGGAACAATCTATGAAAAAGATAAAGAAAAACCTCAAGAACCTAGTTGACATAAGCAAAGAAGCCATGAACAACACTATAGAGGGGCTCGAAAAGATAAATGTCATGGTTGCGGAATACAGATCTTTCCATAGTGAACCGAACAAAGATCTTGGAGGTAAAGATTTGGCTATTGGAGACAACAAAACCACTGGTCCTAGTTCCAATACTAGAAGAAGGAGCAGCAACAAGGGTACCTCGAGATTCATTATGGAGGAACTGGAGGAAATCAACAAGATTTCCATCCAGAAAAACAAGCAGCTGGTGCACTCTCTTAATTGAGAGTTTTCTTTTTCTTTTTTGTCTTGTTGTCTATGTCTCTGTTGCTTTCATGGCTATTTTGGGGTTCTCCCTTGTTTTATAGTTGGTTTATGTCTGTTTGGCTAATGGCTGATTTTTGTAAAACTTTTGGTTTCGTTTCCATGTAAAACCCCTTTGTCTATATCATTGAGTAAAGAGAGGCGAAAGTGTTGTAAGGTAATCATTGAGTAGAGAAACATATATATCTTAGCATAAGAATAAATGGTTAAACACATGGGAGGATTGAATTATTGAATCTAAGAAAGTAATAAAACATCTGTTATTTTCTTTCTTAGTTTAAGTGAGATCTTCCAAGTTGACTCTGATGCAAGTTGATTTTATGTAGTCAAAAAGTGATAATGCTTGATGTGTGTACCATTAATATGTCATCCCATAGGATTCTCATTTAGATGTCTTAGATTTACTACCACGGATTTTCTAATGCCATGGATATAGTGTGGCCATAGTCAATGGAACTTCAATTTCCCTTGTTTCTTAAACATGTTATCAGATATTAGTACTAGAACCCATTTTTTGAATGTTTTTAATTTAAAATTATTGGCATGCCATGCTTTCTCCTTCTACCACTCAATTTTGTGCTTATACATTGTACTTTGTCTGTATTAATCTATTTAAAATAAATATTCTATCAAGTGTGCCAAAGATTGGTCATGCTCCAACCACAAAGTGAGTGTGGTGCATATGTTAAGAGCTATGACTGTCAAAGGAACTCTAGCATCAATACCATAGGTGAACTAAAATTATTTGAGCTTACTTTTCCTTTTCTATAATGTTCGGTATGCCAAAAAGAATTGTATGTACTTTTACATCCCAATCTAAGATGGTTTCGTCACACATTTTCATTAATGCTTTGTTAATTATCTTTTTTATTAATTCAATTAATCCATTAGCTTGTGATTGATAGGGGAAATCATGTTATGTGCTACCATAAAGTTTGTAGTAATTATTTTATCATCTTGTTTATAAGGTATTTTTGTGGACCACTCACTATACTAAAAGGATATTGATACCTTGTAATGATATTATCATATAGGAACCTTGTGACAGTCTTTATGGTACAATCTTTTGTGGGTTCTACCTTTGCCCACTTTGTGAGATAAACTACTCCTCTTAGGATTAGTGTTCATTTAGATTAGGGTTTAGAGTTTATATAAAGTATGATTCAATTAGGCTCAGTTTTAAAGAAAGGGTTGAGTTAAAGCCAGTGTAAAATCAAGGTTATAAGAAAAATATGAGTTATGATTAGGGTTGGGATTACAATATGTTTAATGTTCAAATAGGTATAGAGCTAGCTTTTAGCTAGGGTTAGGTTTGATATTCTATTACAACTAAAATAGAGTTAGGGTTAGAGTTAACATTAGATCAGGCTAATAGTTTGGGCTTGATTAAGATTATAGCTAGGGTTAGGATTATAGTTATAAATTGGGTTAATATTAGAGTAAGGGTTATGTTTAGGTCTATGGTGAGCTTAATCAGGGTTAGGGATAGGGTTCAAGATCAATTAAGTGTAGGTGTAGAGTTTAATTATTGCTATGATTTAAACAAAATTAGGATCAATTAGAATTAAATTTTAATTAAATTCAAGGTTAGGGTTAGGATTAAAATTAGGACTAGCATTAATATTACAAATAACCACATTCAGGATATATCGGCTTATTCTATAAATATTATTAAATATATATAAGCCAGTATTATTTTTATGAATGTAAATTTATGAATAATTATTATTTTGTAATAGATAAGAATATTTATAGAAAATAATTTATTACAATCATTTTCTATTTTGATAAAATTGTTGTCTTAAATAATTTATCTTCACAAGAACCATTTTCTTTTTGCAACATTAAGTAATCATCTTTGCATGGAACAATATATTCTTCTATTAGAATTTTTGAATAACTATTATTTTTAAAATTAAGCTAATCAAAAGAACTTTCACATTTAATTTAATTTTCTCACTCTTTCCATGTATTTAATTCTTAATATAATGTAATGTAATATAATATATATCGAATTGATCCTTTATTGATAAAACAAAAAATTGCATTTATTGTTTCGGTTGAAATTTAAAATGATAGCACAATCAATTGTGAATTAATTTATTCTTATTAATTTGTAATTCAATAAAATATTGATTATTGCACCTTAATTTAGTCTCCTAAGAGCATTCCCAAAGGGCGTGACCGTTGAACCTGGACAACCGTTTGCATGTATAAAGCAGGGCCGATAGTTTGAACACGCAATGTAATATAATTTATTGAATTTCTGCACAATCTGACTCGGTCTGTAAGAGTAGAGCTTCATATCTTATTTAGGAAGATTTGATAATGGATTTTATGGACGAGCTCCCTGAACAAATATTTCGAGATATCTTATTAAGAGTACCCTATAAATCTCAATCAAACATTAAGCAATTGTTAAAACCCGCCCAAGAAATGATGGATTGCTTAGAGTTTTATCAAGATAGAATTAAGTTTGGGACGGCTAAGAAATATATTTGTTTCCTCCAGCATGCTGGGATATCTATATACAACCCTCTTGATCAATCATTGGAAATGCTCCCTCCTATTCCCACCGGATTCGAAATCTTAAGGATTTCTCAGATTCAATGTGTTAAACACAAAATCGTTTTGCTGGGCTTGGAACATGATGGCAGTTTTAGTAAAAAAATTCTGATATATGATCTATTATGTAGTACATGGAAGCAAGGTGCTGAATTTCCCACTGGCAAACATGCAGCCCTATTTGCATGTTGTGCCACGCCTCAAGGATCAATTTACATTGCAGGAGGAATTGAAGAAGATGGTTTTAACGATGAACTCTCTGATGCGGCTGTCTATAGAGTGGATGAAGACAAGTGGGAACTTCTTCCCCAGATGCAGGAAGAAATTGGCCCGTGTAGGGGTGTTTTCATTGAAGGAATGTTTTATGTCATTGGTATTTCGAATAATATAAGTCAGAGGTTTGATCCCAACACAGGAGTATGGACAACAATAGAAAATATGTCTCTGTATAATTCATGGCACGTCCAGCTTGTGTACGATTTTGCACAACTATATGCATTTGGAAGGAACGGAATGGAGAAATACGATTGGAAAGGAAATATGTGGACAAATTTCGATTTTCCTGAAGAGATTTTCTTTGTTCGTGCCACAGCATGGTGTGATAGAATTTTCGTTTGCGGATATAATAATCCTAACTTCGAATTAGGGGCCCCAGTGTTTTATATGTATAAACCTGAAGCAGCTTTCTATGATAGGTGGATTTCTCTTGACAGGCCAAGACAATTTCTGGAAATGGAAGTCATTGCTGTCGCCACGATAGAAATTTAGTATAACATATAACATGAGATAAGATGTGATTGCCCTGTAAGCTCAAGGATAAGGAAAAAGAAGTTGGAGATCGGCCCTGCCAAACAGGAAAGGTCATAACAGGATCATCACAGCACACCATTGGGTCTGTTTCCACTATTGGTATCGGCCATCAATTAAGAAATACATTTGAGTTAAATCATATATAATGTATGATGTAAAAAAAACCATTATCTTAATTATGGATATCTCCTCTACGAACCTTTTTTTTTATTCTAAAATGATCATCATTTATTTATTGAAAATACACATTAAATTTCATAACAATCATCTCTTTATGGTTTGTTAATTAGAATAAAATATTTGTAGTACAAATGCTTTTTTTACTTTATTGTTAAACTCAAACTTATTTTAGAAAGTTCAATATAAAATAAAAGTGTTAGACAATAAATGGAGCATTGATGATGCTTGATATGTGAGGAAGCTATTTCCAAGCTGATAGCAAAGAAAAATGTTCTACTTGTTAGTTTAAAATGAGCAAGAGAAGAACATAAGATAAACAAAAAATAGCAGAAAAGCAAATCAGACAACAAGAACACGAGATGAATTTATAGCGGTTCAGCAATTGCCTACGTCCACTCGCAAAGAAGGGATCTATCACATTAACCAATATCAATATTACATAGCCATACACATATTATTTATACATTTCTTCACCCATGAAGGAAGAGCTGGGGAAGCCAAACAGTCATATGACCATTGGGCTTCATATATCCAACAATCTCCCCCATGAAGCCCAACTGGTACAGGAAACATCCCTGCTTCCTTTTCTAATTTCATATTATAACCAGTCTACTAGATTTTAGCTTTGCAAACTTCTTTTCACGAACACTACAAGTGAATCTCCTCCATGTCAAATCGGAGTTATAAACAACTTCTCCTACGACAAACACAAACTTACTAATAGAAACATTACTTTTTGCAAGGTCATAATAAACACCTCCATCACAATCACCTTCCCCTTTGCTCCCCTTCTTGTAAACACTGAACAAAGAACCTAAAAAATCACCATTAGTTGGTTATAATACCCAAAAATAAAACTATCTAACCCAAAACTCAAACATTTCCTATTGCTAGTAACCACACATTTGGGTCCACTTGTCCTCTTCTTGGAAGTCTAGTAAATCAACTTCCTACCAAGGGTTTTGATAATTCTTGTTTACTTGGTGTGACACTTGATCTGCAACCATGCTCTACATTATTCTTGTGCACTTAGATGGTCCATAAGAATATTTGCTTCCATCATTTACTCTATTAACGTTACTATTGACTAGAATACCTTCTGCACTATCAGCATGGTGAAGCCCACCATTCAGCCTTTCAATGGTACTTCCACCTTCGTTCATAATACAATTATGGGTCTGAGGGTCCAAGGACTCAAATGCTATGACACGAGCACCAAATCTACTGCCAGCAGGGTGTCGTGGCATAGAATCCTTGTGAGGCTCAAAACAAAGCTTCTTTGTGGTCTTGCCAAGATCAATATCATACAATAGAATTATTTAATTGGCAAATCCAACCTTGGAATGGAAGGAAGAATTATTTTCGTCATTTTTAGGGTTTAAATTCTCTCTCTTATCCCCTATGTAACAACCCAATGGAGGGTATTCAGAGAAACTTTCCACAACCATATGCTTGAATAGAATCATGTTAACGAATCCAACATCACCATTTTTTAAGAAATTAAGTTCCTTCTCAATCTCCTTGTTGTTCAAATCATTTACACATACCACAACTGCATCATGAGATGAAAAAGAAATGGAACCAGAATCTCTACGCGTTGCAGTTGGCATGTTACATGCTAGCTTAATTTTCTTACAATTCCCCATGACATCAGGGCACAGTCCTGAAGCAAAGCTCCCATGTTCGCAAATGACACCAAATGCCGAGCCGACCAGCCATGGGTTCATACTCATGCTCATTTCCATCTTCAGTTTTGGTAGTCAACATTGTTTTCAGACTCCTTCGAATCGACCACAAAAGGTTCCTTCATCACCCACAGAAAAGCCATCTCTTCACCTCCATATGCAGTAAGATTAGGACCACTTAGATAACCATATTCAGTACTAATAGATTCCTTGTTAGAAAAGTTGTTTGTATTTCTTGTAGAAGCTTGTGTACTACCTGCAATCAAAGCATTCCATTCTGCCTCTACTTCTGCAATCTGCAACAATAAATCAACACTCTCATTTCCTTTTTGAAAATTAATTTCCTCAAAGACCATATTCTCAGCCTTTCTAAAATCTTTTAGATCCTGCACAACCTTGAGCCAGAGGCTCTCTCCCACCTCCTTGAGCTCTATAATCTCTGTGCTCCTGGGAACTTCAGTTGCCAGGCACATTGAATCCTCTTGTGGATTCTTTCCACCAAGAAAAGGATTTCCTATCAATAACGCATGCATTTTTGTGAGGAAAGAGTCCTTTGTCAGGAGCTTCCCATCACTTTCCTCTTGCTGAAATACGGTCTCTTCAGAAAAATCTAATTCTTTCTCAAAGCTATCTTTTCCAATATTCATGATGCGACACAAAACTATTAACTTCTGGTCCATACAAATCAGTTTTTCTATGAATAGGAGATTCTCTTCATTCAACCTCATCAATTTTTCATTTTCATAATCCTCTTGAGCCTTGTTCTCAACTTTCATGTAAGCTTTTTGGTCCATACAAATCAGTTATTCTGTGAGTGAGAGACATTCATGTAAACATTACTGGTTACTAGATTGCCATGCACAAGAGGAATTTAGGATTCAGGAAAGGGCTTTAGAAACCATGTAACAAATGGAAATGCCAAGCGTAAAGCCTAATTATTTGCCAGTGGCTTCCATCTTGTACCAATGTGGGAGCTTTTGAAATAAGATATGCACACGCATCACAGGATAACGGTAGGGAGATTTTTGAAAGCTATTATAGTTTGAAATGCCCTGGTTTTAGACATTTAGGAAAGGATAAATGTGGAATTATAGACCTCGCACCTGTATTTGTTGATAGAATGCTTCAAAGTTTTGTCATGTCATGGAATGCGTCAATTGCAAGAGATGCGGAAATAGATTTGATGGAAAGTCTTTGGAAATTTGCACACTCATTGGTGACTGTTAGATCTAACCCCCACAACCTTCAGCCTACATCCTCCATATGTTGACTAGAATACCTTCTACACTCTCAACATCGTGAAGCCCACCAATCAGCCTTTCTATGGTACTGCCACCTTCGTTCATAATACAATTATGGGTCTAAGGGTCCAAGGACTCAAATGTTGCAACACAAGCACTAAATCTACTGCCAGTAGGGTATCGTGGCATGGAATCCTTATTAGGTTCAAAACAGAGCTTCTTTGTTGTCTTGCCATGATCAATATGATACAATAAAATTATTTCATTGGCAAATCCAACCTTGGAATGGAAGGAAGAATTATTTTCATCATCTTTAGGGTTTAAATTCCTGCTCTTATCCCTTTTGTAACAACCCAATGGAGGGTATTTAGAGAAACTTTCCACAACCATATGCTTGGTTAGAATCATCTTAATGAATCCAACATCACCATTTTAAAAGAAATTAGGTTCCTTCTCAATCTCCTTGTTGTTCAAATCATTTACACATGCCACAACTACATCATGAGATGAAAAAGAAATGGAACCAGAATCTCTGCGCTTTATAGTTGGTAGGTTACGTGCTAGCTTAATTTTCTCACAATCCCCCATGACATCAGGGCACAGTCTCGAAGCAAAGCTCCCATGTTCCCAAATGACACCAAATGCCGAGCCGACCAGCCATGGGTTCATACTCAAACTCATTTCCATCTTCAGTTTTGGTAGTCAACGTTCTTTTCAGACTTCTTCGAATTGACCATAGAAGGTTCTTTGACAATCTCTTCACCTCCATATGCAGTAACATTAGGACTACTTAGATAACCATATTCAGTACCAGCAGATTCCTTGTCATAAATATTGTTTGTATTTCTTGTAGAAGCTTGTGTACTACCTGTAATCAAAGCATTCCACTCTACCTCTACTTCTGCAGTCTGCAACAATAAATCAACACTCTCCTTTCCTTTTGGAAAATTAATTTCCTCAAAGACCATATTCTCAGCCTTTCTAAAGTCTTTTAGATCCTGCACAGCCTTGAGCCAAAGGCTCTCTCCCGCCTCCTTGAGCTCTATAATCCTTGCGCTCCTGGGAACTTCAGTCACCAGGCACCCTGAATCCTCTTGTGGATTCTTTCCACCAAGGAAAGGATTTCCTATCAATAAGGCATGCATTTTTGTGAGGAAAGAGTCCTTTGTCAGGAGGTTTCCATCGCTTTCCTCTTGCTGAAATATGGTCTCTTCAAAAAAATATGATTATTTCTCAAAGTTATCTTTTTCAATATTCATGATGCGACACAAAACCATTGACGTCTGATCCATACAAATCAGTTTTTCTATGAGTAGGAGATTCTCTTCATTCAACCTCATAAATTTTTCTTTTTCATAATCCTCTTGAGCCTTTCATGTAAACTTTCTGGTCCATACAAATCAGTTTTTCTATGAGGGAGAGACATTCATGTAAACGATATTGGTTACTAGATCGCCAAGCACAGGAGGAATTCAAGATTCAGGGAAGGGCTCTAGAGACCCTGTAGCAAATAAAAATGCCAAGTGTAAAGCCTAATTATTTGCCACTGGCTTCCATCCTGTACCAACGTGGGAGCGTTTGAAATAAGATATGGACATGCATCATAGGATAATGGTAGGGAGATATTTCAAAGTTATTATAGTTCGAAATGGCCTGGTTTTAGACATGTAGGAAAGGATAAATGTGGAATTATAGACCTCACACCTGTATTTGCTGACAGAATGCTTCAAAGTTTTGTCGTCTCATTGAATGCGTCGATTGTAAGAGCTGCAAAAATAGATTTGGTGGAAAGGCTTTGGAAAGTTGCACACTCGTTGGTGACTGTCAGATCTAACCCCCACAACCTTCAGCCTGCATCCTCCATATCTGTGCCAAAATTGGCTTTTGGGGCGTTGTCGTTGTGACATCTTTTTTTGCCATGTACACAAAATGTGAGGGTAGAGGCTTGGCATGTGGTCTACGTAACAAAATTGCCTAATGGAGATGTGGTCTCCTCATTGTCAATATTGTGAGATTCCGACAAACAGATTTACTGAAAAGGCTTCAGAATCTTTCAAACAAATGCAGATAGCAGGCGTAGAGCCAAACTCTTTTTCCTGTCACCTCCAGCAGCCAATTATTTTTTACAGAATACCTCTAAGAAATGTCATCTCATCGAATGCAAGGATAGGAAGATTTTGTAGAAAATATATTTGATGGAAAGACTCCTGCCAATTGGAATACGTCCAGAAGAATATATATATATATTTTCAAAACAAATGCTGCCAGATTTCTTTTCGAGTAGATTACACTTTCAAAACAAATGCACCATTCCTCATTTATTACAAGGCCATGCTCTGCAAGCAAGCACGCTTTCTACTTTACTATCTCTCTCGTCCTCTCTTCAAGTTTCAAAATGTTTTTCTTTACTGTTCCTTTTTTAAAAATTTTCCATTCATGCCTTTGACCACTTGGTCGGGGATGTGACATGCTACTGATCAACTAGCTCTTATACGAAATGTTGTAGATGTAAATTACGGTATCTTTTTAGCTTTCCAGATCTTTGGATATTTCAATGCCACTAGTAAATCCATACATTAAAAATAAAATTCATATTTATGCCATTAGTCTTAAATAAGGAGAATGATTAAAGCTATGAGATTTCTACAATCCATTTTGTATTCTAGTGTATTTTTTCTGGATTCGATTTTGTGTATGTTTTCCATCAATGTTCCGAATCACACTCCATGATTCATCATCACGATGAAAAGAATTCCCAAGACATGAAAGATGATGAATCACTTCCTTTCTGAATAATTTTACTGTAAGTAACTTTCCATCTTATTTGCGCTAGGACATTAAAAGTGTTTTCTTGAAGTGGTTTACCTTTAACAAAATTCTTACAACTTTTAAAAACCATCTCTCTACATTTTTATTGAAATTTAGATTTATTTATTTTTAATAGAGAATTTAATTAATGCTAAACATTTTTTGAATGGAATAATTTGAATAGATTTTATTTTAATAGTTATATTAAGCTCATGAAAATTAAGATTCTAATTGTAAATCTATATCATTTTACTGAAAATAATTTTGGATCCACGAATAGTGATGAAGATTCTAATTTTTTCTATAGCTGGAAAAAATAAAGAAAGATCTAACATTCATCTCTCGTTGAAGAAATCTCATCTTTCTAAATGAGGGCACTGAGATTTGCCTGTTTCTGAATTATGACCAACAATGCTATGATGACGGTTGGAAGGCCCTCAGCTCCTCCAAAAACAATTCAACAATTCAACCAAGCTCGTACCCTATGAAGAGAGAAAAAAATCTGGAACAAATAATCCAAAATAAAATGAGTAGGAAGCCGAAAAACTCTATAAACTCATCCCTTTGGAGAGAAAAGTAGAAAAAATCTAAATTCTTGAATTTCAATTGAATGGATAAGAGATTTGTGAGGTCCCATATACAATTCAATATTGATAATTTATATCTTATGCTATTATAAGATTATCTACTTGAGTTTATCAAATCACATAGGTTACCGAAAGGCATGTTTTGAATTTATGGTGAAGTTTTGCTAGGGTTTTGGGAGGGTTTAAGGAATGGTGCCTAGTACATTAAAGAATTTTGTTGTGACACTTACTACAATGTGTACGAAGATATAAACTACTACCATAAATATAAAAGAGAGAGAGATGCATTCTAAAGTTATGGATAGTAGACAGCAAGTCAAAGATATTATAGATTATATAAAAAATTACTTCTAAGAGGAAAACAATATAAGTATGGATAAGAAGGTAAAAATTTATTTGAAAATTTTTGAAACTAAGAAATTATTTAAAAAGTAGCATTAGAATAACATATTTTGGAGAAGAACCCTCATTTTAGATGAGGCAAAAGATGAACCTAAGAATAGACAATCACTAATATTCAGAGAAAGATTAATATAAAGAAGGAACCTAATTAACTAGAAAGGTCTAAAAGAGAAGTCAGAGTTGTCCACATTGGGTTACACATGGCTAAAAGAGAAGTCTTTGAAAAAGTCCAATTGGAGTCTGACTTGCTAAATACTATCAATTGTCTGAATGGATGCATGGATCCTAGCTGGACAATGGCTAATCTGATCAAGGATTGCCGGGTTTTATTATCTAGCAAATGGCAGCGAGGTGCTGAAATTACCACTGCTAGATCTCTATCCGTATTTGCATGTTCTGCCTCACCCGAAGGAGCAATTTACATTGCCAGAGGAGCAATTTTTATTCTCCTTGTGCTTCTAGTGGACGTAGCCACTTAGTGGTCAACCACGTTAATCTTGTGCCTTGAGTTCTTTGTTGTGTCTATTATTCTTTCAGCTATTTTGCATTCATTATTATGTGTTCTCTCTACCTATTTTAAAATAGATAATCACACATGGCTATTATTATGTGTCCTATTATATACATGCCATGGATGGATGGGCAAACAATATTCTTTCCATCTATCAAATCACACATGGCACAACTAAGAGAATTGCGGAGTTCACACTTGAGTCAATTTTCATTAGAGACTTCAAGACTAGAGCTATCATTGCGACTGGGATGGTTGATCATGCATCTTGGTTATACTCTTTTTCATATTTTGTTGATGTTGATGATGATGATTTCACATATGATGATTCTACATATGACGATTACACTTCTTGTGATGGTTTATCTTTTGAGGAGAACTTTGGGTACTTGAACTTGGGGATTCCCACATGTGACCTCGCTCTTGAGCCTTGTATTTCATCTCATCCTATTGATATCACAACACCTATTGCACTTGATGATGTGGATAGTGTGATAGTCTTTCCTTCATGTGATTCAGTGCAACAGGATATTTCATGTCTTCGAGCTTCAATTTCATTGGATGATTACTTGATAGACATTGCGGGTTTATTTGTGGAGTCCTACATTGCAAATTTGAGAGACATAATTGATGATATTCATCTTCTCTTTGATGAAGATGATCCTTATTCGATTGTTGCAAGGGATCACTTTGACCCTCTTATTTATTGTCTACATGATCATTCTTTCAAGGTTGACATGATTGTGGATACTTATGTACAATAGTTTAAGGAGGTCTCTTTATGTTTAGAGGAGACATGTGAGTCTTTGGATCATGTTCTAAATTCATCTGCACTAGATCTTGGAGTTCATTTTTCAATAGTGTGGAGCATTTTACCACCTTTGGAGGGGGTATCTTTCAGCATCGACATGGGGACACTTTAGTAGTTTTTAGAGATTCCATTCATCATGAGATTTTTTTGTACATCTTCCCTTCATGATTGGGGAGACTTCATGGATAGACCTTTGGTTTTGTTTCTTCTTAAGGGGAGGAATGTTGTTCGATGTCCGTGGAGTAGTTTCTTCATACATCATCGAGCTTCTATCATTGGCGCAGATTCTACATTGAGGGGGGGCTTCCTAGCTTCTCTTCTTCTCTCATATGGGGGTGATTTTTTCCTGACATGGGGTTTTGTTCCTCACACACTTCTATGAGATTTCTATTGTATATTTTTCATCTCTCTTTTGGGGGAGGTTTTTTTCCCAATGAGTTTTTCTCTCTTACCCCGCTTTTTGAGAGATTTCATTGCATTGGTTTGCATGTATTTGCATTTTTCCATGGGTACCTAACATGACCTCATACCCGAGACCCATCTTGCATTTATTAGTTGCATTGTAGACTTAAGTGCATTCCCCTAAGTTGCACATAAGCGGGGGAGTTTGTGTAAATGATTATTGATCATGGATATTATTGTTCAACATTTGGATAGACTTAACATCTATAAATTTCCTATTAATCTCAGATAATTCCTCAATAAGGCTATAATTCTATGTTATGTTTGCATGATTGGCATAACTATTGAAGGTGAGATGATGGTGGATGACTGCACTGGTAGAGGAGAGATGACATGATCAATTATTTGTGTTGTCATTGATGGCAACTACTGTCAACTAATGTTTGATGATGTTTACAAATGGTTTTTGATGATTGAATTTTTGGCTGATTGATTTGGTCTACCGTAGTTAAAGTTTGACAGTTTGACAGGGCTTACCGACAATACTAGAAATTAGGATATTAACTGGTAAAGCAGATAAGTTTTGATGGAATCAGGTGACTGGTGATGTTTCGTGACTTGTGGTTTGAAACATAAGCTTTTATGATAGAATTAAGTATGTAATCAGAACCACACCCTATGATGGTTACTGAAAGGCATGTTTTGAATTTATGGTGAAGTTTTGTTGTGACACTTACTACAATGTGTACGAAGATATAAACTACTACCATAAATAGAAAAGAGATAGAGATGCATTCTAAAATTATGGATAGTAGACAGTAGGTCAAACATATTACAAATTATATAAAAAATTACTTCTAAGAGGAAAATAATATAAGTATGGATAAGAAGGTTAAAAAAAATTTGAAAATTTTTGAAATGTAGAAAATTATTTAAAAAGTAGTGTTAGAATAACATATTTTGGAGAAGAACCCTAATTTTAGATGAGCCAAAAGATGAACCTAAAAATAGATAATCACTAATATTGAGAGAAAGATTAATATAAAGAAGGAACCTAATTAACTAGAAAGGTCTAAAAGAGAAGTTAGGGTTGCCCACATTGGGTTACACATGGCTAAAAGAGAAGGCTTTGAAAAAGTCCAATTGGAGTCTAAACACTATCAATTGTCTGAATGGATGCATGGATCCTTGCTAGACAATGGCTAATATGACCAAGGATTGTCGGGATATAATAAATGAGCTGGAAGAATTCAAAATTTTGCACGTATACTAGGAAGGCAACAAAGCGACGGATCTACTGGCCAATCTGACGGTGGGCTACGTGGTGACTAAATGGTGGAGTAGTAGGGATTTATTCTCGAAAAACCTATGCGATATAGCTCGTGATGATTATGCCCACTTAAGTTAATCAATGATCTTTAATCATGATTTTATGGAGTTGATGGGGAAACTTCTCCTTTTTGTTCTCCCTAATTGAAGATCTACAAACTTTAGTTGTGCCTAGATTTTCCGTCTTATTGTGTGGCTCTTTTTCTACTACTATTTGGAGTCAATTCTGATGTGGCCCATTACCTGCAAGTATTTGGAGACTTCTCTGGTGTGGCCCATTTTCAGCTACTGCTTGGAGTGTTTTCTAGTGTGGTCCATTCCCTGTGCCTGTTCGAAGACTTCTCTAGTGTGGCCCATTTTCTATTGTTCAACGTCCTGAAGCATAAAGGGTGGGGACAAGAATACGCAAGAACCATCTACTAGTAAGAAATGGAAGAAAAACAAGGAAGTGTGCAAGGAAATCATTGATGGGGGAATTCTCCCCGTCTTGGATAGGCTTCATGGCCGTTCTCCTCTGCTCATGGAGTCCTTTGTCAATGGCTGGAAGAAAGGGTTACTGAGGGCTTATGGAGCTGAGTATAAGCTTGACAAAACCCTAGTTGTGACGGTCATTGGCCTAGCAACATATGGCATAAGTTTCTATAGAGATGGGAAAACTAAGGATAAGGACTTGACTAATTTCTTTCACAAAGACAAGGAGCACTCTAGAGTTACCAAAATGGCAGATGCAGGCTAAAACAAGAAAGATCTTATGGCTCCTTGGGCAGACATGGTCAAGTTCATCATGAGGTATATTACGCTCGATGGAAGATATGCCAACATCATTTCCTATCATTTTACCATTTTCAATCATTTTCGACATGGTAAAATCATTTATGTTCCTTTCTATTTGGCCTCTTCTTTAGAAAATAGTCTTAAAAAACATATGGAGAATCCAAACAATCCTATTCTCCATGAAGGGCTTATTGTGCTCAACATGAAGTATGCTAACACCCTTGAAGTTTTGCCATCTCTATCTATGAAAGGCCAACAGACTAATATTCAGAATGTCTCTGACTCATAAATGGATTTGGAGGATAGTGGGTGTTCCATGCTTTTGATGACCCTAATTATAAGCCTATGAAAGAAGGGGGGATGATAGTCACCCCTAGGAGGTTTAGCAGTAATAATCCCCCCAGATGGGCGGTTAGCAAATATAAATACACCAGCAAAGTTATTTCTAAGGATGATCCCCCTTCTAAAAAGAAGAAGCTTGCAGCTAAGGACTATGGTCCAAAGAATTCATATCAAGAAATTAAAATGGACATTCCCATCAACGTCCTAAAAGAAAAACATGGGACGATGGCCAAAGAAGAGAACCATGGGATAGAAAGGACTGGTAATCTGATGAACATGGTGATAGAAGCTACCAGAAGCTAGGAGAGTTGTTGAAAGTTGGTGGAGAGTGAAAATTAGGGTTAAGGAGATTATTGATATCTTCACTGCATCCACTAAGCCCAGCAAATCCAAGAAACTCATGATTATGACTCAGAAGCTCTCCTAGGACGTTGAGGTGATGAAATGAAATTGTGAACAAAGAATTAAAAAGATGGAACAATCTATGGAAAAGATAAAGAAAAACCTCAAGAACCTGGTTGACATAAGCAAAGAAGCCATGAACAACACTATAGAGGGGCTCGAAAAGATAAATGTCGTGGTTGGGGAATACAGATCTTTCCAGAGTGAACCAAACAAAGATCTTGGAGGTAAAGATTTGGCTGTTGGAGACAACAAAACCACTGGTCCTAGTTCCAATACCAGAAGAAGGAGCAGCAACAAGGGTAACTCCATATTGATTATGGAGGAACTAGAGAAAATCAACAAGATTTCCATCTAGAAAAACAAGCAGCTGGTGCACTCTCTTAATTGAGAGTTTTTCTTTTTGTTTTTGTCTTGTTGTGTATGTCTATGTTGCTTTCATGGCTATTTTGGGGTTCTCCCTTGTTTTACAGTTGGTTTATGTCTATTTGGCTAATGGCCAATTTTTGTAAAACTTTTGGTTTCGGGTCCATGTAAAACCCGTTTGTCTATATCATTGAGTAAAGAGAGGCAAAAGTGTTGTAAGGTAATCATTGAGTAAAGAAACGTATATATCTTAGCATAAGAAGAAATGGTTAAACACATGGGAGGATTGGATTATTGAATCTAAGAAAGTAATAAAACATCTATTATTTTCTTTCTTAGTTTTAGTGAGATCTTCCAAGTTGACTTTGATGCAAGTTGATTTTATGTAGTCAAAAAGTGATAATGCTTGATGTGTGTACCATTAATATGTCATCCCATAGGATTCTCATTTAGATGTCTTAGATTTACTACCATGGATTTTCTAATGCCATGGATATAGTGTGGCCATAGTCAATGGAACTTCAATTTCCCTTGTTTCTTAAACATGTTATCAGATATAATTACTAGAACCCATTTTTTGAATGTTTTTAATTTAAAATTCTTGGCATGCCATGCTTTCTCCTTCTACCACTCAATTTTGTGCTTATAGATTGTACTTTATCTGTATTAATCTATTTAATATAAATATTCTATCAAGTGTCCCAAAGATTGGTCATGCTCCAACCACAAAGTGAGTGTGGTGCATATGTTAAGGGCTATGACTATCAAAGGAACTCTGGCGTCAATACCATAGGTGAACTAAAATTATTTGAGCTTACTTTTCCTTTTGTATAATGTTCGGTATGCCAAAAAGAATTGTATGTACTTTTACATCCGAATCTATGATGGTTTCATCACACATTTTCATTAATGCTTTGTTAATTATCTTTTTTATTAATTCAATTACTGCATTAGCTTGTGATTGATAGGGGAAATCATGTTGTGTGCTACCATAAAGTTTGTAGTAATTATTTTATCATCTTGTTTATAGGGCGTTTTTCTTGACCACTCACTATACTAAAAGGATATTGATACCTTGTAATGATATTATCATATAGGAACCTTGTGCCAGTCTTTGTCGTACAATCTTTTGTGGGTTCTACCTTTGCCCACTTTGTGAGATAAACTACTCCTCTTAGGATTAGTGTTCATTTAGATTAGGGTTTAGAGTTTATATAAAATATGATTCAATTAGGCTTAGTTTTAAAGAAAGGGTTGAGTTAAAACCAGGGTAAAATTAAGGTTATAAGGGAAATATGAGTTATGATTAGGGTTGGGATTACAATATGTTTAATGTTCAAATAGGTATAGAGCTAGCTTTTAGCTAGGGTCAGGTTTGATATTCTATTACAACTAAAATAGAGTTAGGGTTAGAGTTAACATTAGATCAGGCTTATAGTTTGGGCTTAATTAAGATTATAGCTAAGGTTAGGATTATAGTTATAAATAGGGTTAATATTAGAGTAAGGGTTATGTTTAGGTCTATGGTGAGCTTAATCAGGGTTAGGGATAGGGTTCAAGATCAATTAAGTGTAGGTGTAGAGTTTAATTATTGCTATGATTTAAACAAAATTAGGATCAATTAGAATTAAATTTTAAATAAATTCAAGGTTAGGGTTAGGATTAAAATTAGGACTAGGATTAATATTACAAATAAACACATTAAGGATATATCCGCTTATTCTATAAATATTATTAAATATATATAAGCTAGTATTATTTTTATGAATGTAAATTTATGAATCATTATTATTTTGTAATACATAAGAATATTTATAGAAAATGATTTATTGCAATCATTTTTTATTTTGATAAAATTGTTGTCTTAAATAATTTATCTTCACAAGAACCATTTTCTTTTTGCAACATTAAGTAATCATCTCTGCATGGAACAATATATTCTTCTATTAGAATTTTTCAATAACTATTATTTTTAAAATTAAGCTAATCAAAAGAACTTTCACATTTAATTTAATTTTCTCACTCTTTCCATGTATTTATTTCTTAATATAATGTAATCTAATATAATATATATCGAATTGATCCTTTATTGATAAAACAAAAAATTGCATTTATTGTTTCGGTTGAAATTTAAAATGATAGCACAATCAATTGTGAATTAATTTATTCTTATTAATTTAGTCTCCTAAGAGCATTCCCAAAGGGCGTGGCCGTCGAACCTGGACAACCGTTTGCATGTATAAAGCAGGGCCGATAGTTTGAACACGCAATGTAATATAATTTATTGAATTTCTGCACAATCTGACTCGGTCTGTAAGATTAGAGCTTCATATCTTATTTAGGAAGATTTGATAATGGATTTTATGGACGAGCTCCCTGAACAAATATTTCGAGATATCTTATTAAGAGTACCCTATAAATCTCAATCAAACATTAAGCAATTGTTAAAACCCGCCCAAGAAATGATGGATTGCTTAGAGTTTTATCAAGATAGAATTAAGTTTGGGACGGCTAAGAAATATATTTGTTTCCTCCAGCATGCTGGGATATCTATATACGACCCTCTTGATCAATCAGTGGAAATGCTCCCTCCTATTCCCACCGGATTCGAAATCTTAAGGATTTCTCAGATTCAATGTGTTAAACACAAAATCGTTTTGCTGGGCTTGGAACATGATGGCAGTTTTAGTAAAAAAATTCTGATATATGATCTATTATGTAGTACATGGAAGCAAGGTGCTGAATTTCCCACTGGCAAACGTGCAGCCCTATTTGCATGTTGTGCCACGCCTCAAGGATCAATTTACATTGCAGGAGGAATTGAAGAAGATGGTTTTAACGATGAACTCTCTGATGCGGCTGTCTATAGAGTGGATGAAGACAAGTGGGAACTTCTTCCCCAGATGCAGGAAGAAATTGGCCCGTGTAGGGGTGTTTTCATTGAAGGAATGTTTTATGTCATTGGTATTTCGAATAATATAAGTCAGAGGTTTGATCCCAACACAGGAGCATGGACAACAATAGAAAATATGTCTCTGTACAATTCATGGCACGTCCAGCTTGTGTACGATTTTGCACAACTATATGCATTTGGAAGGAACGGAATGGAGAAATACGATTGGAAAGGAAATATGTGGACAAATTTCGATTTTCCTGAAGAGATTTTCTTTGTTCGTGCCACAGCATGGTGTGATAGAATTTTCGTTTGCGGATATAATAATCCTAACTTCGAATTAGGGGCCCCAGTTTTTTATATGTATAAACCTGAAGCAGCTTTCTATGATAGGTGGATTTCTCTTGACAGGCCAAGACAATTTCTGGAAATGGAAGTCGTTGCTGTCGCCACGATAGAAATTTAGTATAACATATAACATGAGATAAGATGTGATTGCCCTGTAAGCTCAAGGATACGGAAAAAGAAGTTGGAGATCGGCCCTGCCAAACAGGAAAGGTCATAACAGGATCATCACAGCACACCATTGGGTCCGTTTTCACTATTGGTATCGGCCATCAATTAAGAAATACATTTGAGTTAAATCATATATACAATGTATGATGTAAAAAAAACAATTATCTTAATTATGGATATCTCCTCTACGAACCCTTTTTTTTAATTCTAAAATGATCATCATTTATTTATACAAAATACACATTAAATTTCATAACAATCATCTCTTTATAAAAATAAAATTTAAATGTTAAGTAACAATGAAATTTTTTATTTTTAGGTTTTTTTCGTTAGAATCAAACTGTACAAAGAAGTTTGTTGTCACTATATTCATGTGACATAAGAATGTGCCATCATATTTTAGCTTTGTCAAAATCTACAAGCATAAAACATAAGTTTTATTTTACCAAAATTAAATAAGTTAGAACAAAAGTATTTCATTTAGAACATTAGGTATAATATCATGAATTTAGAAGCCTCGGGTTGGAATAAAAATTTATCATTGTAAAACTAATTGAATTTATCAATAAATTGACTTGCTGAAAACAATTATCTTAATAGATATAAATCCTCATAGGAGATTTTTATTGAATATTTACATCATGAGATGTATATTTTAATTACTTAATATGTTTCTTATGGTTTGTTAATTAGAATAAAATATTTGTAGTACAAATACTTTTTTTACTTTATTGTTAAACTCAAACTTATTTTAGAAAGTTCAATATAAAATAAAAATGCTAGACAATAAATAGAGCATTCATGATGCTTGATATGTGAGGAAGCTATTTCCAAGCTGATAGCAAAGAAAAATGTTCTACTTGTTAGTTTAAAATGAGCAAGAGAAGAACATAAGATAAACAAAAAATAGCAGAAAAGAAAATCAGACAACAAGAACATGAGATGAATTTATAGTGGTTCGGCAATTGCCTACGTCCACTCGCAAAGAAGGGATCTATCACATTAACCAATATCAATATTACATAGCCATACACATATTATTTATACATTTCTTCACCCATGAAGGAAGAGTTGGGGAAGCCAAACAGTCATATGACCGTTGGGCTTCATATACCCAACAATCTCCCCCATGAAGCCCAACTGGTATAGGAAACATCCCTGCTTCCTTTTCTAATTTCATATTACAACCAATCTACTAGATTTTAGATTTGCAAACTTTTGTTCATGAACACTACAAATGAATCTCCTCCATGTCAAATCGGGGTTATAAACAACTTCTCCTACGATAGACACAAACTTACTAATAGAAACATTACTTTTTGCAAGGTCATAATAAATCCCTCCATCACAATCACCTTCTCCTTTGCTCCCCTTCTTGTAAACCTTGAACAAAGAACCTAAAAAATCACCATTAGTCGGTTATAATACCCAAAAATAAAACTGTCTAACCCAAAACTCAAGCATTTCCTATTGCTAGTAACCACACATTTGGGTCCACTGGCCCTCTTCTTGGAAGTCTAGTAAATCAACTTCCTACCAAGGGTTTTGATAATTCTAATTTTCTTGGTGTGACACTTGATCTGCAACCATGCTCTGCATTGTTCTTGTGCACTTAGATGGTCCATAAGAATATTGGCTTCCATCATTTACTGTATTAACATTACTGTTGACTAGAATACCTTCTGCACTATCAGCATGGTGAAGCCCACCAATCAGCCTTTCTATGGTACTTCCACCTTCGTTCATAATACAATTATGGGTCTGAGGGCCCAACAACTCAAATGCTGCGACACAAGCACCAAATTTACTGCCAGCAGGGTGTCGTGGAATAGAATCCTTGTCAGGCTCAAAACAGAGCTTCTTTGTAGTCTTGCCAAGATCAATATCATACAATAGAATTATTTCATTGGCAAATCCAACCTTAGAATGGAAGGAACAATTATTTTCATCATCTTTAGGGTTTAAATTCTCTCTCTTATCCCCTATGCAACAACCCAATAGAGGGTATTCAGAGAAACTTTCCACAACCATATGCTTGGTTAGAATCATGTTAACGAATCATGTTAAGAAATTAGGTTCCTTATCAATCTCCTTGTTGTTCAAATCATTTACACATGCCACAACTGCATCATGACATGAAAAAGAAACGGAACTGAAATCTCTACGCTTTGTAGTTGGCAGGTTACGTGCTAGCTTAATTTTCTCACAATCCCCCATGACATCAGGGCACAGTCCCGAAGCAAAGCTCCCATCTTCGCAAATGACACCAAATGCCAAGCCGACTAGCCATGGGTTCATACTCATGCTCATTTCCATCTTTAGTTTTGGTAGTCAACATTGTTTTCAGACTCCTTCGAATCGACCACAAAAGGTTCCTTCGTCACCCACAGAAAAGCCATCTCTTCACCTCCATACGCAGTAAGATTAGGACCTCTTAGATAACCATATTCAGTACCAGTAGATTCCTTGTCATAAAAGTTGTTTGTATTTCTTGTAGAAGCTTGTGTACTACCTGCAATCAAAGCATTCCACTCTGCCTCTACTTCTGCAATCTACAACAATAAATCAACACTCTCCTTTCCTTTTGGAAAATTAATTTCCTCAAAGACCATATTCTCAGCCTTTCTGAAATCTTTTAGATCCTGCGCAGCCTTGAGCCAGAGGTTCTCTCCCGCCTCGTTGAGCTCTATAATCCTTGCGCTCCTTGGAACTTCAGTCGCCAGGCACCCCAAATCCTCTTGTGGATTCATTCCACCAAGAAAAGGATTTGCTATCAATAAGGCATGCATTTTTGTGAGGAAAGAGTCCTTTGTCAGGAGCTTCCCATCACTTTCCTCTTGCTGAAATATAGTCTCTTCAGGAAAATATGATTCTTTCTCAAAGTTATCTTTTTCAATATTCATGATGTGACACAAAACTATTAACTTCTGGTCCATACAAATCAGTTTTTCTATGAATAGGAGATTCTCTTCATTCAACCTCATAAATTTTTCTTTTTCATAATCCTCTTAAGCCTTGTTCTCAACTTTCATGTAAACTTTTTGGTCCATACAAATCAGTTATTTTGTGAGTTAGAGACATTCATGTAAACGTTACAGGTTACTAGATCACCATGCACAGGAGGAATTCAGGATTCACGAAAGGGCTTTAGAAACCATGTAGCAAATGAAAATGCCAAGCGTAAAGCCTAATTATTTGCCAGTGGCCTCCATCCTATACCAACATGGGAGCTTTTGAAATAAGATATGGACACGCATCACAGGATAACGGTAGGGAGATTTTTGAAAGTTATTATAGTTCAAAATTCCTTGGTTTTAGACATTTAGGAAAGGATAAATGTGGAATTATAGACCTCGCACCTGTATTTGCTGACATAATGATTCAAAGTTTTGTCATGTCATGGAATGCATCAATTGCAAGAGATGTGGAAATAGATTTGATGGAAGGGCTTCGGAAAGTTGCAGACTCATTGGTGACTGTCAGATCTAACCCTCACAAACTTCAACCTACATCCTCCATATGTTGACTAGAATACCTTCTACACTATCAGCATCATGAAGCCCACCAATCAGCCTTTCCATGGTACTTCCACCTTCGTTCATAATACAATTATGGGTCTGAGGTCCCAAGGACTCAAATGTTGCAACACGAGCACCAAATCTACTACCAGCAGGGTGTCGTGGCATAGAATCCTTGTCAGGTTCAAAACAGAGCTTCTTTGTGGTCTTGCCAAGATCAATATGATACAATAAAATTATTTCATTGGCAAATCCAACCTTGGAATGGAAGGAAGAATTATTTCCGTCATCTTTAGGGTTTAAATTCTCACTCTCATCCCTTTTGTAACAACCCAATGGAGGGTATTCAAAGAAACTTTCCACAACCATATGCTTGGTTAGAATCATCTTAACGAATCCAACATCACCATTTTTAAATAAATTAGGTTCCTTCTCAATCTCATTGTTGTTCAAATCATTTACACATGCCACAACTACATCAGATGAAAAAGAAATGGAACCAGAATCTCTGCGCTTTACAGTTGGTAGGTTACGTGCTAGCTTAATTTTCTAGCAATCCCCCATGACATCAGGGCACAGTCCCAAAGCAAATCTACCATCTTCCCAAATGACACCAAATGCCGAGCCGACTAGCCATTGGTTCATACTCATGCTCATTTCCATCTTCAGTTTTGGTAGTCAACGTTCTTTTCAGACTTCTTCGAATCGACCATAGAAGGTTCCTTCGTCACCCACAGAAAAGCCATCTCTTCACCTCCATATGCAGCAACATTAGGACTACTTAGATAACCATATTCAGTACCAGCAGATTCCTTCTCATAAATGTTGTTTGCATTTCTTGTAGAAGCTTGTGTACTACCTGCAATCAAAGCATTCCACTCTGCCTCTACTTCTGCAGTCTGCAACAATAAATCAACACTCTCCTTTCCTTTTGGAAAATTAATTTCCTCAAAGACCATATTCTCAGCCTTTCAGAAGTCGTTTAGATCCTGTGTAGCCTTGAGCCAGAGGCTCTCTCCCACCTCCTTGAGCTCTATAATCCTTGCGCTCCTGGGAACTTCAGTCGCTAGGTACCCTGAGTCCTCTTGTGGATTCTTTCCACCAAGGAAAGGATTTCCTATCAATAAGGCATGCATTTTTCTGAGGAAAGAGTCCTTTGTCAGGAGTGTCCCATCACTTTCCTCTTGCTGAAATACGGTCTCTTCAGAAAAATCTGATTATTTCTCAAAGTTATCTTTTTCAATATTCATGATGCGACACAAAACCATTGACGTGTCATCCATACAAATCAGTTTTTCTATGAGTAGGAGATTCTCTTCATTCAACCTCATAAATTTTTCTTTTTCATAATCCTCTTGAGCCTTGTTCTCAACTTTCATGTAAACTTTCTCGTGCATACAAATCAGTTTTTCTATGAGCGAGAGACATTCATGTAAACGTTATTGGTTACTAGATCGCCACGCATAGGAGGAATTCAGGATTCAGGGAAGGGCTTCCTAATTATTTGCCAGTGGCATCCATCCTGTACCAATGTGGGAGCATTTGAAATAAGATATGGACACACCCTAGTTTTAGACATGTAGGAAAGGATAAATGTGGAATTATAGACCTCACACCTGTATTTGCTGACAGAATGCTTCAAAGTTTTGTCGTCTCATGGAATGCGTCGATTGTAAGAGCTGCAGAAATAGATTTGATGGAAAGGCTTTGGAAAGTTGCACACTCGTTGGTGACTGTCAGATCTAACCCCCACAACCTTCAGGCTGCATCCTCCATATGTGTGCCAAAATTGGCTTTTGGGGCGTTGTCGTTGTGACAACTCTGTTTGCCATGTACACAAAATGTGAGGGCAGAGGCTTGGCATGTGGTCTACGTAACAAAATTGCCTAATGGAGATGTGGTCTATGTAACAGATTTACTGAAAAGGCTTTAGAATCTTTCAAACAAATGCAGATAGCAGGCATAGAGCCAAACTCTTTTTCCTGTCACCTCCAGCAGCCAATTATTTCTTACAAAATACCTCTAAGAAATGTCATCTCATCGAATGCAAGGATAGGAAGATTTTGTAGACAATATATTTGATGGAAAGACTCCTGCCAATTGGAATGCGTTCAGAAGAATATATATATATATTTTGAAAACAAATGCTGCCAGATTTCTTTTCGAGTAGATTACACTTTCAAAACAAATGCACCATTCCTCATTTATTACAAGGCCATGCTCTGCAAGAAAGAACGCTTTCTACTTTACTGTCTCTCTCGTCCTCTCTTCAAGTTTCAAAATTTTTTTCTTTACTATTCCTTTTTTAAAAATTTTCCATTCATGCCTTTGACCACTTGGTCGGGGATGTGACATGCTAGTGATCAACTAGCTCTTATACGAAATGTTGTAGATGTAAATTAGGGTATCTTTTTAGCTTTCCAGATCTTTGGATATTTCAATGCCATTAGTAAATCCATACATTAAAAATAAAATTCATATTTATGCCATTAGTCTTAAATAAGGAGAATGATTAAAGCTATTAGATTTCTACAATCCATTTTGTATTCTAGTGTATTTTTTCTGGATTCGATTTTGTGTATGTTTTCCATCAATGTTTCGAATCACACTCCATGATTCATCATCACGATGAAAAGAATTCCCAAGACATGAAAGATGATGAATCACGGAGTGTGATTCGAAAAGCTGATGGAAAAAATACACACAATCGAATCCAGAAAAAATACACTAGAAAGAGAATGATTTCAAAGAGTATGTCACTCTTAATGACTTCCTTCCAGCTGAAAAAACAAATGTCCCTCCCCTTCCAAGAGGAGAATCTTAGATAGACATGCTGAGTGCTAGTGACAACGGCGGTAGTGGTCGTGGCCGTAGAAGGGATCGGGATCAGGGCCAAAACTTCAAGGGTCTAAATCATGTTGTTAATTCTTTCCAAAAACTTAGAGGTATGCACCCCTTTTCTTTTTTTGTCATTAAGCTTTTTAAATTCAAAAAGTTTCTAGTCTGAAGAAACAGAGAGAAAAAAATTTAGTTTGTTCATGGTGGTTAAACTATCTCGTTTTTTAATGGTTTAGCCACTAGCATGATCAATCAAAAAGTAACTTTTATTAATATAAAACCTTTGACTCTGCCTTTATCCATAAAAAAAAATCATATTTATATATATATTTGCAACTAGAACAATGTGAAACCAAAAGACAATAATCTAGTTTAACAGTTTGCATAAATAAAGACTGCACAGTTGAAAGAAAATACCATTTGGGTATAGGAGATCATGTTACTTCAATTTTACATCAAAAGAGAGATTATGTAAAGCATAATATAGCATATAATATTCTTACTTGAATTCAGTGATGATACTTTATATTCTACTGCAAAAAATCAACAAAATAAATTGGTTTTTGCTGAATTGAAATTAAAATCATTTTTTTCTTTTCTTACAAAGATTAGGAGTGACAAAGTAGTTGCATATTTATTCCAATAAGTACCAGTTCTATCTTCAATATTTATAGAGTTCTAACAAACGTTCTAGTTGCAGTAAGTTAAATGCTAATTATTCCTAAATATGAGTACAAGTGAGGATTACTGGCAGGTATTGGAGCAAATATCACTGATCATTCAAATTTTAATCAAAACTTCAATTCTCTAAGAAATCATTAGTAACACATGAACGATCAATTATAAGTAAACTCAAAGTGAGCTAAATTTGATATAAGTCAAGCCAAACTCAAATGCTCC
This sequence comes from Cryptomeria japonica, assembly GCF_030272615.1. Taxonomy (NCBI): domain Eukaryota; kingdom Viridiplantae; phylum Streptophyta; class Pinopsida; order Cupressales; family Cupressaceae; genus Cryptomeria; species Cryptomeria japonica. The sequence goes on from NC_081411.1 coordinate 209,949,289, forward strand.
AAGTTTATGAGTTGAGTAAATACTACTCTTCTTCTAGGTGTCTTGCAACTATACATAGGCTAGGAACTTGAAAACAATCAACTTCCTTTCTAAATAATTTTACTGTATGTAACTTTCCATCTCATTTACGCTAGGACATTAAAAGTGTTTTTTGAAGTGGTTTACCTTTAACAAAATTCTTACAACTTTTAAAAACCATCTCTCTACATTTTTATTGAAATTTAGATTTATTTATTTTTAATAGAGAATTTAATTAATGCTAAACATTTTTTGAATGGAATAATTTGAACAGATTTTATTTTAAAAGTTATATTAAGCTCATGAAAATTAAGATTCTAATTGTAAATCTATATCATTTTACTGAAAATAATTTTGGATCCACCAATAGTGATGAAGGTCCTACATGTGTCTATTCTTGGAAATTTTTTCTATAGCTGGAAAAAATAAAGAAAGATCTAACGTTCATCTCTCGTTGAACAAATCTCATCTTTCTAAATGAGGGCACTGAGATTTGCCTGTTTCTGAATTATGACCAACAATGCTATGATGACGGTTGGAAGGCCCTCAGCTCCTCCAAAAACAATTCAACAATTCAACCAAGCTCGTACCCTATGAAGAGAGAAAAAAATCTGGAACAAATAATCCAAAATAAAATGAGTAGGAAGCTGAAAAACTCTATAAACTCATCGCTTTGGAGAGAAAAGTAGAAAAAATCTAAATTCTTGAATTTCAATTGAATGGATAAGAGATTTGTGAGGTCCCATATACAATTCAATATTGATAATTTATATCTTATGCTATTATAAGATTATCTACTTGAGTTTCATCAAAAACAAATTTTGAGGGTTATAATTAAATCTTAATTATATTTACGCACTTGTGTGGAATAGTCTAATTATTCTCCCAATTCTTATATATTCAATCTAAAATTTAAAATAGAATGTGGTTGAAATTATTTTTGGTATTAAATTAGAATAAATAAATGTTTTCCAATTAATAGATTATATTGATTTATCCATGGTGAAAGAAGTGAATGGCAAGACTTTGTGCTATATGATGATTATAATTTAAGTTTTCTTTAGCTATAATGTTATGTTTTTATTTGATAAATAATGGGATAAGTCCATTACCATACATAATCATCAAATAGGGGCACAAGAGGAAAATCACAAGCACTGGGATCATGAAAAGACAACCATTAAAAATGGCAGACCCTTTTTAAAAAGGATGTTTTTTACTAGAGCATCAACCTGTAGGACAAAGTCGCTAAGAAGGAAAAATCACCTAATCATAATAGAGGGGTTTAAGAGAACCCGAAACCATCTAACAATAGAAACCCCTTGCACAGGAATAAAGTAACCAAGGGAAGCACTAAAAACATAATGTTTTTAATGGTACCATTAAACCTTTTACCTAATGGACCACTATGAACAACGATGTTCATAGTAAAAAATCTCATAGGGTTTTGATAGGCACCCCTAAACCTTTGACTGATAGAAAAATCTACAAACAATCCATCAAAGGCCAACTTAATAGGCCGATTCTCAGTAAAGACACTAAGGAATAGAATCCCAACTAGAAACACAGGGAAGAGACCCAAAGAGAAAATTACCTGACGGGGGGGACACGATTCAACAATAAAGAACCTAAAAGAAAATAGTATCCCCCAACAGAAGAAGAAATCTAGAATCAAAGTAGAAACATAGGAAACATGACACTCTACATTTATCGGCTCTCAACACCTTTTAGCAATCCATCCACCACAACACAAAGAAAGCTTCTACCGAGTAGAATATCATCATTCATAATAATGAGAGAACTCGGCCCCTAGAAACCCCCATAAATAGAATAGTCTTTAAAGATCCAAGAATCTTTGAGGCCCACCTTCATAGGGACACTGGAAGAATCAGAGAAAAAATGCCTCCAAAACCCTTACTAGACAAGAAAGGAGTGCTAGAAAATAGTCTCTTGGAGGAGGGAGAAAATTTGCCCCACTCTAGAGATCAACAACACAAGAGGAACTCTCCCAGCTCGACATAAAATCCCACGTCCATTGGACTAGTAATAAATAGAGGAGCGTAAAGCAGCACCTAAGCCATAATCAAGAGTAGACCCAAAGTGAAGCAACTCTGCCAATGTGTGACTAAAGAAACAAAGTACACCAATAGGCCATGCACGCCCCCCACAAAAAAATTGTAACCTCTAAGGAGTAGAATTATAATTCTAATCACCTTGGAGCACACAAAGAAAAGCCTAGATTGTAAGGCATAGACATAAGAAACAACCACCAGTCTATCCCAAGAACCACAAAGCACATGGCACCCCCAAATCGTTAGAGGCAAGGTAGGAGAAGAGTCTCAAACATCGCCCACAAACAAAAAAAAGAGAAAATCCATCCATCAAAGAATATAGGACACTCCCCAAATATGAATGGTAGGGTATGAGAGGTGAGAGCATGAACATCAGTCCACACCCACTCCCTGAAACACTTTGTAGGACCTGCCACAATGCAGAAGCCCGCAGAAACGCCAGGGAAGGAAAACACGTCCGGACAAGGCAGTCGACAGAGAAACAAGCTATAATGTTATGTTTTTTATTAGAGTAAAAAAGGTTAGACAGTGACCTGAAACCCAGCCAAAAAATATTCATGATGATGAACCAGATGCTTAGCCACATTGGGTCAATAACAAAACAACAAAACAGGGTCCAAAGACCCTAAAACTACATAATATTCTTCAACATTTGGATAGACTTAACATGTATAAATTTCCTATTAATCTCAGATAATTCCTCAATAACGCTATAGTTCTATGTTATGTTGCCATGATAGGCATAACTGTTGAAGGTGAGATGATGATGGATGACTGCATTGGTAGAGGAAAGATGACATGATCAATTATATGTGTTGTCATTGATGGCAACCAGTGTCAACTAATGTTTGATGATGTTTACAAATGGTTTTTGATGATTGAATTCTTGGCTAAGTGATTTGGTCTACCAGAGTTAGAGTTTGACAAATTGACAGGGTTTACAAGCAAGACTGGGAACTAGGACATTAACCGCTAAAGCAGATAAGTTTTGATGGAATCATGTGATTGGTGATGTTTCGTGACTTGTGATTTGAAACATAAGCTTTTATGATAGAATTAAGTATGTAACCGGAGCCACACCCTATGATGGTTACCGAAAGGCATGTTTTGAATTTATGGTGAAGTTTTGCTAGGGTTTTGGGAGGGTTTAAGGAATGGTGCCTAGTACATTGAAGAATTTTGTTGTGACACTTACTACAATGTGTACAAAGATATAAACTACTACCATAAATATAAAAGAGAGAGAGATGCATTCTAAAGTTATGGATAGTAGACAGCAAGTCAAAGATATTATAGATTATATAAAAAATTACTTCTAAGAGGAAAACAATATAAGTATGGATAAGAAGGTAAAAATTTATTTGAAAATTTTTGAAACTAAGAAATTATTTAAAAAGTAGCATTAGAATAACATATTTTGGAGAAGAACCCTCATTTTAGATGAGGCAAAAGATGAACCTAAAAACAGACAATCACTAATATTCAGAGAAAGATTAATATAAAGAAGGAACCTAATTAACTAGAAAGGTCTAAAAGAGAAGTCAGAGTTGTCCACATTGGGTTACACATGGCTAAAAGAGAAGTCTTTGAAAAATTCCAATTGGAGTCTGACTCGCTAAATACTATCAATTGTCTGAATGGATGCATGGATCCTAGCTGGACAATGGCTAATCTGATCAAGGATTGCTGGGTTTTATTATCTAGCAAATGGCAGCGAGGTGCTGAAATTCCCACTGCTAAATCTCTATCCGTATTTGCATGTTCTGTCTCACCCGAAGGAGCAATTTACATTGCCAGAGGAGCAATTTTTATTCTCCCTGCACTTCTAGTGGATGTAGCCACTTAGTGGTGAACCACGTTAATCTTGTGCCTTGAGTTCTTTGTTGTGTCTATTATTCTTTCAGCTATTTTGCATTCATTATTATGTGTTCTCTCTACCTATTTTAAAATAACAATTGGTATCAAAGCTTAGGTGAATTGATTGAGTAGATATGGAGAGGTAGATAGATAAAGGATTGAAAATTCTTGAGAAGATGCAGAAGTTTGAAGTTAGAGATATTAGTTGCTAGTATTGTGGCAAGCAAGGCCACGTAAAAGGAAATTGTTGGTTTCTCAAGAAGGCTAAAAGGCAACCAAAAGATGAAGACACCGATTCAATCATCGAGGATTTTCTTACAAATTTAGACTCGGTGGAGGGTAAAATTGTGCAACAAAAAGTTAAAACAAAATGCCATTTTCATTAGTGGGATAACTGGAAAAAGGAAGAGACTTCGGCTGAAGAAGAAGAAGGTTTCAAGTATTCATTGTTTGAAGATTTTCTTGATTCGACTGAAAAAGAGGATATTGAAGAAGAGGACGATGAAGTAAGTGAGGATGAAGTTGATGAGATCGAGACCAAGACTTAGGAGGATTATGAAAAAGAAAAATTTATGAGGTTGAAGGAAGAGAATCTCCTACTCGCCGACAAACTGATTTGTATGGACCAGAAGTTGATGGTTTTGTGTCACATCATGAATATTGGAAAAGATTACTTTGAGAAAGAATGGGATTTTTCTAAGGAGACCATATTTCAGTGAGGAAAGTGATTGAAAACTCCTAACAGAGGACTTTTTTCTCAGAAAAAAGTATGCCTTGTTGATAGGAAAGCCTTTCTTTAGTGGAAAGAATCCGCAAGAGGATTCAAGGTGCTTGGAGATTGAATATCCTAGGAGCATAGGGATTATAGAGCTCATGAAGGTGGGAGAGAGCCTCTGGCTCAAGGCTACAAAAGACTTCGAAAAGGCTGAGGATAAAGTCTTTGAGGAAAATGAATTTCAAAAAGAACAAAAGAGTGATGATTTATTGCTCCAGATTGCAGAAATAGAGGTGGAGTGGGATGCATTGATTGTAGGTATTGCAAAAGTTTCTGTAGAAAATACAACAAATTCATTTGATATGGAGCCCATTGGTGCAAGATCTATAGCTGGAAGCTCAAAACTAGATCTCGTGGCAGCCCAATTGGAAAAGAATGTTGCATCCAGTGTTGGTCAAATGAAGAGAGAACATCGGTTCCAATCTAGCCAATTTGATGGTAGTAGTAATGATTGAATTTATTTGTTTATGTTGGATGTCCTGGGGCCGAATGAGAGTTGGGGTGTTCCAGACGTGGGCAATGCACCAACTGTGAGAATTAGGAGTGATGTTTGTAGGCTATTCACACCACTGTGAGATTTTTATATTTTGGAATTAAAACTAGATAGTGGTGATCTTCTAGATATTCTATTACTGGGGAGCACAAGACCAAGAGGCTTTGATGGAGGGATGTATTATGGATCTGTAGATAGTAGTGTTCCTCATTATAGATTACTGGATGAGGTATTTAGAAAATACTTTTTTAACTCTGATCTGATTAGGAGAAGATTAATTCGCACTATTCATGAATAGAGTTTGGCTATAATAAAATCTTCTCAAGAGCTGCTTGTAGTATGAACCTTGGAATGGAGATGCAGGGAATGTTACAGGTTGTTTCAGTTGGACTTTACGGTGGAGATTGTTGGGTATATGAAGCCCAACAGTGACATGGTTGTTTGTTGTCTACATAAATGACTGAGTGCAATCATGTATGTACTGTGTAATTGGATATTGGTTAATAAGAATTCTCCCTGCGTTTTTGGTGGACGTAGCCACTTAGTGGTGAACCATGTTAATCTTGTGTCTATTATTCTTTCTGTTGTTTTGTGTTCCTTATTATGTGTTTTCTCTACTCATTTTAAACTAACAGGAATGCGGAGGGGGGTTTTTATTGAGGGAATGTTTTATGTCATTGGTTTTTTCAATAATAGAAGTCAAAGGTTTGCTCCTAACATAGGACTATGGACATCAATAGAAAACATTTCTTTAGCCAATACATGGTACGTCCATTTTTTGTATGCGTTTGGACAATTAAATGCATTTGGAAATAATGTAATAATGGAATATAATTGGGAAGAAAATGTGTGGAGACAATTGGAACACTCCCCTCGAGATTTTATCTTTGTTCGTCCAACAGTGCGGTGTGATTGACTTTTCCTGTGCGGATATAATAATCCATCCATCCTTTTAGGGACTCCAGTTTTCTATATGTACAAACCTGAAGCAACTTTGTCTGAGAGGTGGATTTCTTTTGAAAAACCAAAAAAATTTCTAGAAATGGAAGTGGTTGCTGTGACCACAGTAGAACTTTAATATATAATAACTAATAAAAATCCTCTCATTTATGATATCACACATTTTACAAATTTTAATTTAATTTGCTATTATTAAAATATATCATATATTAAATTGAATTTTATTTTAATCTATTTCTTATAACTTCGATGTTGGTGTTTTTTTTCGTTTTTTTTATAATAAAAATGGAAAATCCACTGAACTATATATTAATGATAAGGAGTTTACATCGGGTTCAGACATGGCATACCGGCAGGAAAGAACCCACAAGAAAACCTCCAGTTGTAGCCATATTTAGACTTAATAGACATATACAGTACCCTTTACAATATATATACTGATGAAACCCTCACCCTCCTATTTCTGATATTTTTTACAAAAGTCCCATAGGATAACTTCAAACCAGAATCACTCCAACCGAAGAAGAGATGATCATGAAGAACTAACAAGGCAGATGTATAAGAGAAAATTCTCTATCAAGACCATAGCTAACCATTTCAAATCAAAAAGAATCCATGTAACCTTCATTCTTGCAAAAAACCATACTACCAGCTACAAAAGAGGAAATATGCTAGTTGTCCAAAAACCCGGTACTAGAGCTCTCATCCAGTGGCTCATGAGAAGAGAACGAAGGTGGAATCACCTATAGAAGGAACGTCACGCAAGTAGGAGCAGAGCATAAAAATCCCAAAGAGATTAATGAATGTAATGCCTGAAAAACAACCCATGCTTTATCCACATAATGGTCAGGAGCCAAGTACAACAAAAAATCCATAGAGGCTCTAGTATTTTCCACTAAATCGTATATCAATCCCATACATAACTGATCAAGCAAATGGCCAAACCAGCCATTAGCCAAAAGCTCATGGTGAGGAAGAAAACCCCCGTAATAAAAAGAACCCATATCAAACCGATAACTACCCAATGCAGGAGAGACCAACTCCCAATTGCACACTATCGGGAAGACAAACGTGGATACCAAGAGGTGAACCAAATCCAAATTGAGCAGAACATAAAAAAAAATAGTAAGAAAATGAGAGACAAGCTCATCATAAGAAAATTGACAACCAACTTGTAGCCACCGACAACCCAAGAGCCTACGAAACTCAAAGTCCACCGCAAGAGTAAACAGATTGAAAACCTTGCCAAGTTTAATAGAATTCTCCTCAATTGCATCTTCTTCCCCCAATGATTGAGCTTCTAAAACCACTCTATAAACTCCAACAAGCAAAGAGGAAGACATTTACAGAATGAAGAGCACTGAAAACTAGAAATAAACAAGGGACTGATTTTTGAAAATGATAGAGAAATGTGTGTGAAAGAGAAAATGTCCTGAATTTCCCATAAAGATACTGAAAAAATCCATTTGAAGCATGCTTGAATTAATTTGCACAAATGCAAAAATCCTTCCACTATAACCCATAAGTGATTATCCTGCAAGTAAGGATGCCATCAATCTAAAAATAAATAATCCGTAAGCCAAATCTATCAAACTCGAACAAGCACAAGGCGACCAACACAATGATATTTGCATCAAAAAATAAAACCTTAGAAACGTGCTGACGGCTTGAGGAGATGAAAGCATGCAAAAAAATAATGAAGGGTTGGAGATGAGGACTGCACCAAACCCACATGCCACAACCAAAACACATCATAAATGATGATATTACTGACAAGACACAAGGTCAAATCAATATCGAAAAACCAAACCTAGAAAATATCTCCCCAACCTGAAAATAGAAAAACATTTGAAAACAGTAGAGAAAACTTCCATAAGCCACAAAGAAACCAATTAACCCATAGCACCCCGGATATACACCCCATCCTTTTGCACGAAATAAATATACCAACACCCCATATGTAAGAATAGACGGTTTACACATGTGATGTAAAAATAACTGACCCAAGAGGAGGATGACATGTATATCTCAAGCAAATGAAACCGATGATGAATTTTAATATCATGCCCATATAATTAAGCCGATTTGTGAAGAGGTATCCAACTCATGAAAAAGTTGTTTACATATGCTGCCACCTGAAAAATTCTTCTCCAATCCTTAAGAAGTACACACATTAACATCTAACCCAAATGCAGCAGTGTATAAATACTCCAAATTCAGATAGTAATAAAAACTTCCTATCAACACATGAAGGATAGATACAAACTGAACTGAGGAGAGGATAATATGTATACTTCAGTAAGAAATGAAGATACTAACACAAAATTTTGCCATCTAAAAATTACCTCTCCATCCCTCAAGAAATACACACATTAACATCTAACCCAGATACAAGAATGTACAAATACTCCATATGCAAAATAGAAGTAAAATCCTCCTATCAACACATGACAAACAGATACAAAATGATCTGAGAAGAGGATAATATATATACTTCAATAAGAAATGAAGATAATAACTCAAAATAGATGACTTAATCTTTGGGATGTGGCATATACCCGGAGAGGACGACATGAGGAATGTCGACAACAGCTACATTCTAATGAATAATCGCTGAGTCAATAGCCAAATTAGCTAGAAAATCTGCTAGTTTATTTATCTCTCGAAAACAATGAGATAATACATAAGTATCAAAGAAGGATAATTTCTCAAATATGTGATTAATTAAGGGCTTTAAATGCCAACTATTACTTTTGTAGTTCAACACAGTTTGAATAACAACCATTGAATCCCCCTAGATGGAAATATGTTTGATCCCAAGGGAAATAGCCAAATCAATCCCAAGAGACAAAGCTTGACATTCAACAAAATTGTTTGATTGAGACGCAAGAGCATGACATTGAGCAGCAATTAGGACTGCATTATGATCAAAAATGGCCATCCCAGTTCTAGACATACCCATATTCCCCCTAGAAGCACCATCAAAAAGGAGTTTGAAATGATCCAGAGGAGGAGGAGCCCAACTGGCCACAAATCTCTTATTTTTAAAAGCGTTAACCTTTGCAACTGACCCATGAGAAGGTATACTAGACAGAGATTTCCATGTCCTTGTGATCATGCAATCCCAATGGGAAAAAGATGTCATATTTTCTAAATTCTTATGAATATATGACAAGACCACCTCTGAGATAGAAGCCTCTATCTTGACTAAAATATCAGAAAGCAAAGTGGATGGTTTTTTAAAGATCCTCTTATTTCTTTCTAACCAAACGTTCCAAACAATAATCGATGGGGCTATAATCCAAAGGCAGGCATAAAAAGAAGAGGAAAACAAGAGAGACCAAGCTCTGAAGCGAGAGAGAAGGTCCCCACTAGTAACAAAAGACAATCCTAGCTTCTCGAAAAACCAATTCCAACATCCTAGAGAAAAATCACAATGAAGGAAAAGATGAGAAGACGATTCCAATTTCTGATTACACAAAACACAAGGGAAAACAACAGATAAACCCATCCTATCCAGTCTCATCCTAGTTAGAACCCTATCTTGAGCAACAAGCCAAGCAAAAGCTCGAACCTTCGGCAGACATGCTGGATGCTAGAATAATTTGTAAGGCCAAGAAGAGAGATCCTTAGCTGACATAAGCAAGTTGTATCCATCTTTCACTAAGTATTTTCCGAATGAACTGTTAGTCCAAACCAGCTCATCATCCTTCTTAGACAAAATGATAAGTCTATCTTTAAGAATAGAATACAAATCTTCTTTCAGACTAGGGCTAATAGGAAGAAACTCAATCGATTTCCATTGAGTCATCACCAGATGTCCATTATGAACTACATTAAAGTAGTCTGATAAATAGACCCCCCATTTATCTAGAAGTATTGATTTCAAGGGAGACCAATCCCTAATAGAATCCATAGGACAATAACCATTCCAGGCATCATCCCAAAATCTAAATTTCGTACCCTTATGCACAACCCAAGAAAGATACGACAGTAAGACACTTCTTCATTTTCCCATGAAATTCCAAATAGCTGACCCCTTAGGAAGAGTCAAGGCCCTAAAAACAGACTCCCTAGATCCATTAGAAAGATACTTAGTGAACATGATTCTAGCCCAAAGGGATGCTAGATTATCATACAATTTCCACACTAACTTGGCCCCCAAGGCTAGATTTTGATTTTCCAAACTACGAATTCCAGCCCCCCCAAGTTCCTTAGGAAGACAAACCTTATCCCAAGCTAACAAGGGGATCCTAGATCTCCCATCCTTATTGTTATTCCAAAGGAAAGATCTCAGACAATCATTTAAACTGTCAATAACAACCTTTGGAGCTTTTAGAATTGACATTAAGTAAATTGGCAACGCATTTAATACAGACTTAATCAACACAATTTTCCCAGCCATGGTGAGCCATTTGTGATTCCATGCCAAGATTTTCTTAGACACCCCAGAAACTACTTTATCCCAAAAACTAACCTTAACCTTATTAAAAAAAAAGGGAACTCCTAGATAAGTGCAAGGGAGATCCCCAAGTTGGAAACCTCAAAACTTTTGAAGCTTATCCTGGAGCAGGGAGTGAGTGTTTAAGAAAAAAATCTTAGGTTTTTCCTTTTTGACCTTTTGACCCGAAAAAAGCTGCATAATTCTTGATTACTTGATCAATAAATCGAGCCTCCTTCAAGGTTGCACAACCAAATAAGAGGGTGTCATCAGCAAAAATGCAATGGGAAATCCTCTGATCAAAATTGTGAATTTTGATACCCTTCCATAAATCGGTCTCACGAGCTGAGCTGATTGCCCAACTCAGAGCTTCAGCTTATAAGATAAATAAAAAAGGTGAGAGCGGGTCCCCTTTCCTTAAACCCCTAGAAGAGTGGAAGAAACCACAAGGGGACCCATTAATAAGAACCAAAAATCTTGCCGAGGAAATACAAGCGATAATCCATTTTATCCAAGCTAGGGAGAAATCCAACCTTAATAGGACAATTTTTAATGCATTCCATTCAACCCTATCACAAGCTTTCATCATGTCTAACTTAAGGATCATGGCAGGGTATTTTTGGGCAGAGATCGAATGTAAGACCTCATGAGCAACTATAGCCCCTTCAGGAGTTTCCCTTTGAGGAACAAAACCTCCTTGCTCAAGGGAGATTATTCTTGGTAAAAGAATGGTCAACCTCATACCAATTACTTTGGAAAATATCTTATAAATGGTGTTAAATAAAGCTATGGGATGAAAATCTACGAAGGTTTTAGGGTCCTCCTTCTCAGGTAAAATGACAATTAAGGTAGTGTTCATTTCTTTAAGGATAGACCTATTTCTCCTAGCTTCCTCTAAAGCCAAAAGGACATCCTGACCCACAAAATCCCAACATTTCTAAAAAAACAAAGGAGTAAAACCATCAAGCCCAGGAGCCTTATCTGGGTTCATAGCAAAAACAGCCCCCTTAATCTCTTCTATTGAGAAAGGAGACACTAACATTCTATTATCATCGGGAGAAACAAGAGAGGGAATGAGAGATGAGATATTGTTGGATTCATCAATTTTCTCAGATGAAAGAAGATTCTTAAATAACTTAATCGCTTCCTTAGAGATATCCCTATCCTCGAAGAGAATATTCTCTTGGATATCCTGAATATAAGAAATCCTACTCCTGGCCCTTTTCATTTTAGTACTAGCATGGAAAAAATTTGTGTTCTTATCACCATCAGCTAGCCATAACTCCCAAGACTTTTGTCTCTAATAAACCTCCCCTATAGCCAAAATTTCGTCTAATTCACTCCTAAGAGACCTGCTTTCATCCAATACCTTAGATCCCAAACCATGATGCAAGACTATATCTAAAATCCTTTGTTTTTCTTCAAAAATATTCTTGAAATGAAGGGAGTTCCATCTCCTAATATTGTTTTTTAAAAAACTAATCTTCTTGACCAGCTAGAACATTCTAGAACCTCTAGAGAATGGAGCCTCTCCCCACCATTGTCACAGGATGGGAAGAAAAGAGGGATCCCTAAACCACATTGGCTCAAACTTAAAAGGAAGTTTGTGTGAAGGTTTATCCCTAACCATAGTCAGAGAGAACGGAAAATGATCTGACCCAGATAGTGGAAGAATGGAAGAGAAAAACTCAATGTCTAAATCGAACCAATTAGATGAGAGTAAAAATCTGTCCAATCTTTCCACAATCTGAGAGAAATGTTTCCTCATGTTCGTCCATGTGAATAGGACATTCTTATGTTTACAATAAAAAAGAGACATGTCAAAAATGAATGCATTAAAATCATCCATAGACTTCTTATTTGGATAGATCCCCCCTGATTTTTTAGTAAGATCCAAAATAGCATTAAAATCTCCCCCAAAAATGACAAAAGAATGATTCCTAAGGGGGGATAACACCCTAATGAGCTCTTGCAAAATATTGTATTTAGCCAAGATACTTGAGGGAGCATAAATGTTAAACACCCAAACTTTAAAGCTAGAAGCTCTGAATGAAACTAATTACAACATCCAATTTGGCTCAGACACAACCAATTTCACATCAACTAAAAAATCATTCCATAAGAAAGCGAAGCCCCTCGATGCCCCAGTAGCTAGACAAGAAAAAAATTCCACTTTTTCCAAGAAGAAAATACAGAAACGGAGTTCTCCAACGAAAGTTTAGTCTCCTAAAGCAAACCTATATCCCACTTAACCAAGTCTAATTGAGAGTTGATCAAGTGTCTCTTGTTAGGGGCATTTAAGCCCCTAACATTCCATGAGATAATCTTCATTGATCTCGGGGACAATATGGCAGCCTTCTTAAACCCAGGGAAAGACGACAAAACTTGTTGAATACCCGCATCAATTTCCAGTTGAGTTTTATGATTCTTTGGAGGTCTACCCTTGCCCAGGGACACTATAGTGTTATGGAAATTCAGCTGAACCTAGGGAATAGAAGATCTAATGGGCATTTTAACTGGAGATGGCCGATGAGACAGGGCCACTTTCTGAAGAACCACTCATTTTGGATCATCTTGAGAGATATTAACAGGGACCTCAGATGAATTTAAGGAAGGAGAATTTGACAAACTCTTATGAATTAAATCTAGGTCATTTCCAATAGAGCACATAACTTTTTCTGAGACCTCCTCTCCTCAAAATCCTTATTAGATTTAAGCAACTGCTCAACTTGCTGAGCCATGTGTTCATCTGAGGAAATATGCATAGACTCGGGCATATCACACTCTCTAAGATATATTTCTACATCTTTTTTATAATTATTTTAAAATGTTAGTTTTATTAAATAGAAAATAATAATAAAAAAATAATCTAGTCATTATGGTTTAATACTAAATAAAAAATATGTGTTTGGAGTTAATGATTAATTAATTTCACAATCTTAGTTTTGTGTATTTAGTTATCTAAATTATAGAATTGTTTATTTTTATTTTTTAAATTATATGAATTGTGGCTTGCATCTGTTGACATAAAAAATTTACTTAAATAGTATCAATTGAAATCCCTATTTTATCTAAAGGGAGTAAAATTTAATAAAACAATATCAATTGAAATCCCTATTTTATCTAAAGGGAGTAAAATGTATTTCTTATAGAAGTGATGTAAATAAATGTGATATGTGGTCAATTAATTGCAATCAAATTTTATTTGCTTCCATGTATATCAACATTGAATCAATATACTACATTGTTCTAGTTTTCAAAAAAGTAAATTTAAGGATTTCTATGTAATCCTTCCACCTAACTAAGGGTTGATCGGAGGGTGAAAAGTAGGGAGTAGCTAGGGTTCAAACATGTAACTTTAAAAACTACATTTAATGGGTTGTTATATCATGAATTTCAAAATGGGTTGGAAGGTTAATTTATATTTTATTAGATATTAAATAGAAAGAGGGTTAATCTTTCATTTATGGGTTTTGGGTTGATCTTTCTTCTAATTCAAGAGTTAGTGTTCAATCATATCCATATGACAAAGGATGGATCAAAGTCAGTTTTGAGAAGGTTGCTAGAGGAAATTCAAGATTGTTTGGGGAAGATGAGGGTATGATCTTAGTGGTCGAGATCAAGAAATTACCAATTGGAACAAAAAACAAAGTAAAATTTTTGATCATTGGGTTTGGGATACTTTTATGCATTGTAATGGGGTTCAAGGAACTCCACTTGGAAAGTGACTTGATGATTGTGATTAGCATAATTTGATGATAGGATATGTCAAATTGGAAGCTAAAAATGCTCCTCCCAGAAATTTGGCATGGCTTGGCAATGTTGACATGAATTGGGGAGAGGATTTATTAGTTGGTAATTCTAATTTTGTGTAATTTAAACTTATACATGGTGTTTTCAAATCATTTTCAATTTTGTACAACAATTTACCTAGCAAGGTCTCTAATTATAACTAAGATTTTAGGTCCACATCATGAAAAATGATGTCAATTGTGTATCATGTCATCTTTTGTTAGTGTCAAGATATGTTATCACTTGATTTAATTCTTTATAAATATAAACAATACAATTCAATCTATTATAAGTACTCAAAATCAACATTAACAACTTTAAAGTCACAACTCATAGTACTATACTATAAAAAAATTTGGAGGATAAACCAATAAATTCTATCATAACTATTGAAATATACTCAACTATTGGGTTCTCTATCTTATTTATTGGGTCCCCTTTCATTTAGAAAAATAAACATATACACCAATTTCAAAAAAATTATCAAAGAAAATAGGGTATCTAACCAGTCTTTAAACCAAGTTAAGTTTCTTGTCCCATAAAGATATAAAATTTTCCAAATAAATGCAAAATTATATATTTCAATACAATATGGCCTTGTATTTCTCATATAGTATTACAAATTATCTACTAGGACTATGAATGCTACATACTACTCTGCATTAACTAGAGATTTAACTAATGGACAACTAGCAAAAAGGAAAAAATAGACTAGTTCCCAATACTTCTAACCTTATTCTTCAATATCCATCCTTTCTTCATCCACGGGGTCTCTCTCTCCACATCAATTGCTTGAATATGCTCCTTTAGACCTTCCTAGTGTATGTAGGTCAAAATCCAATCTAAGGCTGCGTTCACCACTAAATTTGACCAATTCAAGAGAAAGTTCAGGATCTAAATTATGATCTCCTTATTGTCCTGATAATCCTCCTTATCATCCAATAGGATTATTGGAAGTTTTGGGACTTCCTTAGTTTTCTTGTCAAAGTCCGAGGAATCCGAAATTCATCATAGTTTCTTAAAACATCATCCAAACCACCCAGAACTTGAATCTTAAAGATTTCATTACTTAAATTTTTAGCCACATCTTTTCTCACATCTCTATCTAAAGCTATGGCCAAAAAAAATTATTATATACACTAGTAAAGTTATTATCACATTGTCACACACACATGTGCATTCATATATACACATTTACATCTACAAACACACATGAGTGCTCCAAAAAATTGCAAGTAAATATTATGTTAGATAAGATGCTATAATTGATCTAATTTGCAAGAATAGGTAATGAATGAACTATGATTAGATCATTCATAACCTATTATAATGTACTTTTCCTGTTTTTGCTGTAATTATTAACCAATAAGCTATTAGCATTCATGTTAATTTGATAAATTCATGGTTGTGCTAAATTATTGCATTATTTGGGTCAATTTGCTTGCACTTTCTTCTATGACATCATGGTCCCAGTATGTTGGAACATACCCAATGTTGATGATTTGATAAAAAGTAATATATGCATGATGGCTAGGTACATACTCACATATTTTATTTTCATAAATTATAATATAATAATAGAGTTCAAAAAATTATTCAAATTTGAAAATTTATAAAAACCACACCTTTATCCAATGACTAGTGAAGGTCAAGAATACACTAGAACTATTAATCATTTAGTTGAGGCCCCTTAGATATATGTTTCAATATGTCAAGTGATATTGTTCGTTGTACTCAATAATTAAATGGTAGGATATATATCCATCCACCTTTTCATTTCTAAGAATTTTTAGATAATTCTTTAGATAAGGGTATATTGTAGAACAAGAAATTAATAGAAAAGAACTCTAGTAGTATGATAAACTTTGGGTTCTCTTGTTTATGAAATATGAAGCATATAATTTAGACAACAATGTGTTGAGCTAGCTAATAACATTTACTATACTTTATGATCACCCTAGCTCTAGGTGTTAATTAAATCTCTACTAGGTTATGACCGGTACTAGGTTAGAAATTGAATATTGTGCAATCTTTGTGTTAATTTTTAATAAGATTTAGGCTCACGTCTAATGATTCTAGAGAATTTAGTAATCACTAATACATGTTATGAAGATCTTATATCTACTTCTAGTGGTGTACTTTTTAATTTAGATACATAACATTGAATGTGACAAAGAATAAAGGAGGCAATGGTTCCTAGTACATTGAATAATTATGTTGTGACACTTACTACAATGTGTATGAAGATATAAAATTCTACCATTAATATTAAAGAGATAGAGATGCATTCTAAAATGATGGATAGTAGACAATAAGTCAAAGATATTATAGATTATATAAAAAAATACTTCTAAGAGGAAAATAATATAAGTATCCATAAGAAGGTAAAAATTTATTTGAAATTTTTCAAAACTAAGAAAATTATCAAAACAAGCATTAGAATAACATATTTTGGAGAATCCTAATTAAGAGAAAGATTATTATGTAGAAGGAACCTAATTAACTAGAAGTAAACAAAGATAAAAATGTTGTGAGGTAACCATTGAGTAAAGAAATGTATATAACTTGGCATAAGATAAAATGGTTAAACACGTGGAAGGATTATATTATTCAATATAAGAAATTAATAAAATATCTATTTTTTTCTTTCTTAGATTAGTGAGATCTTTCAAGTTGACTCTGATGCAAGTTGATTTTATGTTGTCAACAAGTGATAATGTTTTATGTGTGTACTATTAA
Organism: Cryptomeria japonica; assembly: GCF_030272615.1. NCBI lineage: Eukaryota > Viridiplantae > Streptophyta > Pinopsida > Cupressales > Cupressaceae > Cryptomeria > Cryptomeria japonica. Next base: position 209,966,436 of record NC_081411.1, read on the forward strand.
TATGTCATGCCATAATATTCTCATCTAGATATCTTCGATTTACCATCACAGATTCTCTAATGCCATGGATATGGTGTTTAGTCAATGAAACTTCAATTTCCCTTGTTTCTTAAACATGTTATCAGATAGTAGTAGTAGAACCCATTTTTGGAATGTTTTTAACCTAAAATTCTTATGATGCCATGTTTTCTCCTTCTACCACTCAATTTTGTGCTTATACATTTTACTTTATCTGTATTTATCCTCCAACAACAAAGCAAGTGTGGTGCATATGTTACATGCTATGAAGTTCAAAGAAACTCTAGCATTAATACCATAGGCGAACTAAAAAGATTTGAGCTTAATTTTCCTCTTGTACATGATGTGTTCTATGCCAAAAAAGAATTGTATGTACTTTTACATCCCAATCTATCCTGGTTTCCTCAAACATTTTCATTACTGCTTTGTTAATTATTGTTGGTGTAAATAATTATTCATCATGCATATTATTACACCTTACTTAAGTTTACTTAAGAAATGCATTTTATAGTAGTTTGGGTATGCGACACTTTGATGTTTGTGCCAAATTGGGATAGTGTGTGTAGGAGAATTTCCACCTTTTATAGTGTTGATCTTGTTACTACTCTATCATATCTAGTTATTGTTCAGTGATAATTCCACCTTCGGTGGGTGATCTACCTCATGTGGAATATTTTATTGTTTCTCCTACCTACCCTTGTTTCTTATTGAGCCACATGTCAGTTTTGTGTTCTCACATATTCATATAGCCTTGCCTATATAAGCGGACTCATCTACATTGAACAACTTGTAATGATCCATTTGAACAGTATTTTCATCTTGATAGAATATAGTTTATTTCTATCATGTATTTTGTTCTCTCTTATTTTTTCTTTCCATTGCCTCTAGACCATGGCAAAATCTCACATGGTATCATATCCATTAGAGTGTGATTGGTTTGCCAATTGAGAGAAATTTGATGCTATTTGGGGTTGTGTATTTTGGAGCTTTCTTTTGCAGGTTATTATTAAAGCTTGATGGGTAAAATATGAGGTTACCATTACATTAAGGAGGTCTAAGAAAGTCAATTTTTCCTTTTGTTTCATCAAAATCAAACTTCGGAGGCCAAATCTAGAAGCATTTGAAGTTTGAAGCTGCAACGAAATTTTTCCAGAAATTATAATTTGGCAGGCAATTTTCAAATACCGATATCTCACTCATTTGGACTCCTTTGTTTGAGATATTTTTTTTGTTTTATGGTAGAAGTTTTTGATCTATACAGTAGAGAAAAAGTTTTTTGGATTTTCGGATACAAGTTTTTTTGAAATTGTGAAATCTCAATTTTTACAACTTTGGAGGCTTTGTTTAGGCTCATATGGACTCCTTTTCAGGTGCTGTTTTTTTTTAAAGTACATAATTTTTTGTCTAATTTCATAATATGCCATTTGTTTGCAGTGATTTAAGTAGAAATTGTACTTTCAGTATTTGGTCATTTTTTGGCCTATTTAGTACCTGTTATTTTCTTGGATCTTAGTTTAGATCACTAGCAGTATTTGTTGAAATCTCTTATATCTCCTTTTGAGAAGTTGTAAAATTGAAATAAGAAGTCCACTTTGTCTTGTTTTTCAAGTGGCCTACTATACACGCACTAAGTATAAAGTGCCAAATCATGATTTTGGGGAGGTTTCTTGATTGGGTAATTTGGGGGGGTGTCTCTTGTGCTTTTGTGCTCTTGTGTTCCTTCCTTTTTGCTGCTATGGGTTCTTCTAAGTTTCCTCTCTTAACTCCTCATAATTATGCTACTTGGAAAATTGATGCATGAAGTAAACTTATGGAAAAATGACTAACTCATTATATTGATGGAATTATTGTTGCTCCCACTAATCCTAAGGCTGATCCTGTTGGTCACTTGGATTGGCTCACTAAAAATATCATGGCAATTGTTACCTTAAGAAAGTATGTATCAAAGGATTTCATTTTTCATATTGAGAAATGTACTCTAATCAAGGATGCTTGGCAAAAGTTTCAAGACTTCTATGGTCAAGTTGATGAGATTAGGGGATATCAAATTCATAGTGATCTCATCATATTAGATCCCAAGAACTTTGATACTATACAAGATTATGTCACTAAGGGAAAAGAGTTGAGGTCACAACTCAAGGATTGTGGCATTGATAAGAAGGATACTCAATTGATCTTCAATTTGATAGGCAAGCTTCCACAAGAATCTGCAACATTTATTTCTAGTTTCCAAACCCATAGGATGACAATGGGTTCAAGCTACATAATGCCTACATTTGATCCTTTCACTAAAATGTTGATGATAGAACAAACTAAGTTGATAAGAATGGGCATTATTAAGACTTGTAAGTCTCAAGCATTAATAGAAAATCAAGGGAACAAAGGAAATCAAGGAAAGGATAACTCCAACAAGAAGAAATGGCAATGAAAGCCTAAGTAAAAAGAATCACCTTCTCCACAACAAGGAGATTCATCCTCTTTCAAGAAGGAAAATTCACCAAAGAGGGAGAGACCTAATTGTACCTATTGTAAAAAATTTTGGTCATGAGGAGCATCGTTGCCATTCTAAGTAGATTGATGAGCTCACACATATCCTTAAAAAGCATAACATTGATTTGCCTAATATCTAAAAGAAGGATGATTCATCAACTTCCACTTCCTCCAATTCAAAAGGAAAAGGGAAAGAATTCATGGATTCTACAAGTGGGAGGACTCACTCTTTTGGGACAAGAAAAGGAAAAGCTCTTTGTGCTACTACAAGCCATTATTTAGGGAGATGGCTTCTAGATTCAGGGGCTTCTCATCATATGTCATCTTCGCAATCTATGTTCTCTTCATTTGAGCCTTGCACCATGCCATGGATTTTGATGGGCAATAATACATACATGGATGTGATTGGGAAAGGAGCTATTGCCATTCGAGATAACTCCTTCAATGATGTCTTGTGCGTGCCCCATTTGGCAAACAATATTCTTTCCATCTATCAAATCACACATGGCACAACTAAGAGAATTGCGGAGTTCACACCTGAGTTAGTTTTCATTAGAGACTTCAAGACTAGAGCTATCATTGCGACTGGGATGGTTGATCATGCATCTTGGTTATACTCTTTTTCAGATTTTGTTGATGATGATGATGATGATGATTTCACATATGATGATTCTACATATGACGATTACACTTCTTGTGATGGTTTAGCTTTTGAGGAGAACTTTGGGTACTTGAGCTTGGGGATTCCCACATGTGACCTCGCTCTTGAGCCTTGTATTTCATCTTGTCCTATTGATATCACAAAACCTATTGCACTTGATGATGTGGATAGTGTGATAGTCTTTCCTTCATGTGATTCAGTGCAATAGGATATTTCATGTCTTCGAGCTTCAATTTCATTGGATGATTACTTGATAGACATTGCGGGTTTATTTGTGGAGTCCTACATTGCAAATTTGGGAGACATAATTGATGATATTCATCTTCTCTTTGATGAAGATGATCCTTATTCGATTGTTGCAAGGGATCACTTTGACCCTCTTATTTATTGTCTACATGATCATTCTTTCAAGGTTGACATGATTGTGGATACTTATGTACAATAGTTTAAGGAGGTCTCTTTATGTTTAGAGGAGACATGTGAGTCTTTGGATCATGTTCTACATTCATCTGCACTAGATCTTGGAGTTCATTTTTCAATAGTGTGGAGCATTTTACCACCTTTGGAGGGGGTATCTTTCAGCATCGACATGGGGACACTTGAGTAGTTTTTAGAGATTCCATTCATCATGAGATTTTTTCGTACATCTTCCCTTCATGATTGGGGAGACTTCATGGATAGACCTTTGGTTTTGTTTCTTCTTAAGGGGAGGAATGATGTTCGATGTCCATGGAGTAGTTTCTTCATACATCATGGAGCTTCTATCATTGGTGCAGATTCTACATTGAGGGGGGGCTTCCTAGCTTCTCTTCTTCTCTCATATGGGGGTGAGTTTTTCCTGACATGGGGTTTTGTTCCTCACACACTTCTATGAGATTTTTGTTGTATATTTTTCATCTCTCTTTTGGGGGAGGATTTTTTCCCAATGAGTTTTTCTCTCTTACCCTGCTTTGTGAGAGATTTCATTGCATTGGTTTGCATGTATTTGCATTTGTCCATGGGTACCTAACATGACCTCATACCCGAGACCCATCTTGCATTTATTAGTTGCATTGTAGACTTAAGTGCATTCCCCTAAGTTGCACATAAGCGGGGGAGTTTGTGTAAATGATTATTGATCATGGATATTATTGTTCAACATTTGGATAGACTTAACATCTATAAATTTCCTATTAATCTCAGATAATTCCTCAATAAGGCTATAATTCTATGTTATGTTTGCATGATTGGAATAACTATTGAAGGTGAGATGATGGTGGATGACTGCACTGGTAGAGGAGAGATGACATGATCAATTATTTGTGTTGTCATTGATGGCAACTACTGTCAACTAATGTTTGATGATGTTTACAAATGGTTTTTGATGATTGAATTTTTGGCTGATTGATTTGGTCTACCATAGTTAGAGTTTGACAGTTTGACATGGTTTACCAGCAATACTAGAAATTAGGATATTAACTGGTAAAGCAGATAAGTTTTGATGGAATCAGGTGACTGGTGATGTTTCGTGACTTGTGGTTTGAAACATAAGCTTTTATGACAGAATTAAATATGTAATCAGAACCACACCCTATGATGGTTATTGAAAGGCATGTTTTGAATTTATGGTGAAGTTTTGTTTTGACACCTACTACAATGTGTACGAAGATATAAACTACTACCATAAATAGAAAAGAGATAGAGATGCATTCTAAAATTATGGATAGTAGACAGTAGGTCAAACATATTACAAATTATATAAAAAATTACTTCTAAGAGGAAAATAATATAAGTATGGATAAGAAGGTAAAAAAAATTTGAAAATTTTTGAAATGTAGAAAATTATTTAAAAAGTAGCGTTAGAATAACATATTTTGGAGAAGAACCCTAATTTTAGATGAGCCAAAAGATGAACCTAAAAATAGATAATCACTAATATTGAGAGAAAGATTAATATAAAGAAGGAACCTAATTAACTAGAAAGGTCTAAAAGAGAAGTCAGGGTTGCCCACATTGGGTTACACATGGCTAAAAGAGAAGGCTTTGAAAAAGTCCAATTGGAGTCTAAACACTATCAATTGTCTGAATAGATGCATAGATCCTTGCTAGACAATGGCTAATATGACCAAGGATTGTCGGGATATAATAAATGAGCTGGAAGAATTCAAAATTTTGCATGTATACTAGGAAGGCAACAAAGCGGCGGATCTACTGGCCAATCTGACGGTGGGCTACGTGGTGACTAAATGGTGGAGTAGTAGGGATTTATTCTCGAAAAACCTATGCGATCTAGCTCGTGATGATTATGCCCACTTAAGTTAATCAATGATCTTTAATCATGATTTGATGGAGTTGATGGGGAAACTACTCCTTTTTGTTCTCCCTAACTGAAGATCTACAAACTTTAGTTGTGCCTGGATTTTCCGTCTTATTGTGTGGCTCTTTTTCTACTACTATTTGGAGTCTTTTCTGATGTGGCCCATTACCTGCAACTATTTGGAGACTTCTCTGGTGTGGCCCATTTTCAGCTACTGCTTGGAGTGTTTTCTAGTGTGGTCCATTCCCTGCGCCTGTTCAAAGACTTCTCTAATGTGGCCGATTTTCTATTGTTCAGCGTCCTGAAGCATAAAGGGTGGGGACAAGAACAGGAAAGAACCATCTACTTGTAAGAAATGGAAGAAAAATAAGGAAGTGTGCAAGGAAATCGTTGATGGGGGATTTCTCCCCGTCTTGGATAGGCTTCATGGTCGTTCTCCTCTGCTCATGGAGTCCTTTGTCAATGGGTGGAAGAAAGGGTTACTGAGGGCTTATGGAGGTGAGTATAAGCTTGACAAAACCCTGGTTGTGATGGTCATTGGCCTAGCAACGTATGGCATAAGGTTCTATAGAGATGGGAAAACTGAGGATAAGGACCTGACTAATTTCTTTCACAAAGACAAGGAGCACTCTAGAGTTACTAAAATGGCAGATGGAGGCTAAAACAAGAAAGATCTTATGGCTCCTTGGGCAGACATGGTCAAGTTCATCATGAGGTATATTACGCTCGATGGAAGATATGCCAACATCATTTCCTATCATTTTACCATTTTCAATCATTTTCGACATGGTAAAATCATTTATGTTCCTTTCTATTTGGCCTCTTCTTTAGAAAATAGTCTTAAAAAGCATATGGAGAATCCAAACAATCCTATTCTCCATGAAGGGCTTATTGTGCTCATCATGAAGTATGCTAAGACCCTTGAAGTTTTGCCATCTCTATCTATGAAAGGCCAACAGACTAATATTCAGAATGTCTCTGACTCATAAATGGATTTGGAGGATAGTGGGTGTGCCATGCTTTTGATGACCCTAATTATAAGCCTGTGAAAGAAGGGGGGATGATAGTCACCCCTAGGATGTTTAGCAGTAATAATCCCCCCAGATGGGCGGTTAGCAAATATAAATACACCAGCGAAGTTATTTCTAAGGCCAATCCCCCTTCTAAAAAGAAGAAGCTTGCAGTTAAGGACTATGGTCCGAAGAATTCATATCAAGAAATTAAAATGGACATTCCCATCAACGTCCTGAAAGAAAAACATGGGACGATGGCCAAAGAAGAGAACCATGGGATATAAAGGACTGGTAATCTGATGAACATGGTGATAGAAGCTACCAGAAGCTAGGAGAGTTGTTGGAAGTTGGTGGAGAGTGAAAATTAGGGTTAAGGAGATTATTGATATCTTCACTACCTCCACTAAGCCCAGCAAATCCGAGAAACTCATGATCATGACTCAGAAGCTCTCCTAGGACGTTGAGGTGATGAAATGAAATTGTGAACAAAGAATTAAAAAGATGGAACAATCTATGGAAAAGATAAAGAAAAACCTCAAGAACCTGGTTGACATAAGCAAAGAAGCCATGAACAACACTATAGAGGGGCTCGAAAAGATAAATGTTGTGGTTGGGGAATACAGATCTTTCCACAGTGAACCAGACAAAGATCTTGGAGGTAAAGATTTGGCTGTTGGAGACAACAAAACCACTGGTCCTAGTTCCAATACCAGAAGAAGGAGCAGCAACAAGGGTAACTCCATATTGATTATGGAGGAATTGGAGGAAATCAACAAGATTTCCATCTAGAAAAACAAGCAGCTGGTGCACTCTCTTAATTGAGAGTTTTTCTTTTTGTTTTTGTCTTGTTGTGTACGTCTATGTTGCTTTCGTGGCTATTTTGGGGTTCTCCCTTGTTTTACAGTTGGTTTATGTCTATTTGGCTAATGGCCAATTTTTGTAAAACTTTTGGTTTCGGGTCCATGTAAAACCCGTTTGTCTATATCATTGAGTAAAGAGAGGCAAAAGTGTTGTAAGGTAATCATTGAGTAAAGAAACATATATATCTTAGCATAAGAAGAAATGGTTAAACACATGGGAGGATTGGATTATTGAATCTAAGAAAGTAATAAAACATCTACTATTTTCTTTCTTAGTTTTAGTGAGATCTTCCAAGTTGACTCTGATGCAAGCTGATTTTATGTAGTCAAAAAGTGATAATGCTTGATGTGTGTACCATTAATATGTCATCCCATAGGATTCTCATTTAGATGTCTTAGATTTACTACCATGGATTTTCTAATGCCATGGATATAGTGTGGCCATAGTCAATGGAACTTCAATTTCCCTTGTTTCTTAAACATGTTATCAGATATTAGTACTAGAACCCATTTTTTGAATGTTTTTAATTTAAAATTCTTGGCATGCCATGCTTTCTCCTTCTACCACTCAATTTTGTGCTTATAAATTGTACTTTATCTGTATTAATCTATTTAATATAAATATTCTATCTAGTGTCCCAAAGATTGGTCATGCTCCAACCACAAAGTGAGTGTGGTGCATATGTTAAGGGCTATGACTGTCAAAGGAACTCTGGCATCAATACCATAGGTGAACTAAAATTATTTGAGCTTACTTTTCCTTTTGTATAATGTTCGGTATGCCAAAAAGAATTGTATGTACTTTTACATCCCAATCTATGATGGTTTAATCACACATTTTCATTAATGCTTTGTTAATTATCTTTTTCATTAATTCAATTACTGCATTAGCTTGTGATTGATAGGGGAAATCATGTTGTGTGCTACCATAAAGTTTGTAGTAATTATTTTATCATCTTGTTTATAGGGCGTTTTTCTTGACCACTCACTATACTAAAAGGATATTGATACCTTGTAATGATATTATCATATAGGAACCTTGTGACAGTCTTTGTGGTACAATCTTTTGTGGGTTCTACCTTTGCCCACTTTGTGAGATAAACTACTCCTCTTAGGATTAGTGTTCATTTAGATTACGGTTTAGAGTTTATATAAAATATGATTCAATTAGGCTTAGTTTTAAAGAAAGGGTTGATTTAAAACTAGGGTAAAATTAAGGTTATAAGAGAAATATGAGTTATGATTAGGGTTGGGATTACAATATGTTTAATGTTCAAATAGGTATAGAGCTAGCTTTTAGCTAGGGTTAGGTTTGATATTCTATTACAACTAAAATAGAGTTAGGGTTAGAGTTAACATTAGATCAGGCTTATAGTTTGGGCTTAATTAAGATTATAGCTAGGGTTAGGATTATAGTTATAAATAGGGTTAATATTAGAGTAAGGGTTATGTTTAGGTCTATGGTGAGCTTAATCAGGGTTAGGGATAGGGTTCAAGATCAATTAAGCGTAGGTGTAGAGTTTAATTATTGCTATGATTTAAACAAAATTAGGATCAATTAGAATTAAATTTTAATTAAATTCAAGGTTAGGGTTAGGATTAAAATTAGGACTAGGATTAATATTACAAATAACCACATTAAGGATATATCGGCTTATTCTATAAATATTATTAAATATATATAAGCTAGTATTATTTTTAGGAATGTAAATTTATGAATCATTATTATTTTGTAATACATAAGAATATTTATAGAAAATAATTTATTGCAATCATTTTTTATTTTGATAAAATTGTTGTCTTAAATAATTTATCTTCACAAGAACCATTTTCTTTTTGCAACATTAAGTAATCATCTCTGCATGGAACAATATATTCTTCTATTAGAATTTTTCAATAACTATTATTTTTAAAATTAAGCTAATCAAAAGAACTTTCACATTTAATTTAATTTTCTCACTCTTTCCACGTATTTAATTCTTAATATAATGTAATCTAATATAATATATATCGAATTGATCCTTTATTGATAAAACAAAAAATTGCATTTATTGTTTCGGTTGAAATTTAAAATGATAGCACAATCAATTGTGAATTAATTTATTCTTATTAATTTAGTCTCCTAAGAGCATTCCCAAAGGGCGTGGCCGTCGAACCTGGACAACCGTTTGCATGTATAAAGCAGGGCCGATAGTTTGAACACGCAATGTAATATAATTTATTGAATTTCTGCACAATCTGACTCGGTCTGTAAGAGTAGAGCTTCATATCTTATTTAGGAAGATTTGATAATGGATTTTATGGACGAGCTCCCTGAACAAATATTTCGAGATATCTTATTAAGAGTACCCTATAAATCTCAATCAAACATTAAACAATTGTTAAAACCCGCCCAAGAAATGATGGATTGCTTAGGGTTTTATCAAGATAGAATTAAGTTTGGGACGGCTAAGAAATATATTTGTTTCCTCCAGCATGCTGGGATATCTATATACGACCCTATTGACCAATCATTGGAAATGCTCCCTCCTATTCCCACCGGATTCGAAATCTTAAGGATTTCTCAGATTCAATGTGTTAAACACAAAATCGTTTTGCTGGGCTTGGAACATGATGGCAGTTTTAGTAAAAAAATTCTGATATATGATCTATTATGTAGTACATGGAAGCAAGGTGCTGAATTTCCCACCGGCAAACGTGCAGCCCTATTTGCATGTTGTGCCACGCCTCAAGGATCAATTTACATTGCAGGAGGAATTGAAGAAGATGGTTTTAACGATGAACTCTCTAATGCGGTTGTCTATAGAGTGGATGAAGACAAGTGGGAACTTCTTCCCCAGATGCAGAAAGAAATTGGCCCGTGTAGGGGTGTTTTCATTGAAGGAATGTTTTATGTCATTGGTATTTCGAATAATATAAGTCAGAGGTTTGATCCCAACACAGGAGTATGGACAACAATAGAAAATATGTCTCTGTACAATTCATGGCACGTCCAGCTTGTGTACGATTTTGCACAACTATATGCATTTGGAAGGAACGGAATGGAGAAATACGATTGGAAAGGAAATATGTGGACAAATTTCGATTTTCCTGAAGAGATTTTCTTTGTTCGTGCCACAGCATGGTGTGATAGAATTTTCGTTTGCGGATATAATAATCCTAACTTCGAATTAGGGGCCCCAGTTTTTTATATGTATAAACCTGAAGCAGCTTTCTATGATAGGTGCATTTCTCTTGACAGGCCAAGACAATTTCTGGAAATGGAAGTCGTTGCTGTCGCCACGATAGAAATTTAGTATAACATATAACATGACATAAGATGTGATTGCCCTGTAAGCTCAAGGATAAGGAAAAAGAAGTTGGAGATCGGCCCTGCCAAACAGGAAAGGTCATAACAGGATCATCACAGCACACCATTGGGTCTGTTTCCACTATTGGTATCGGCCATCAATTAAGAAATACATTTGAGTTAAATCATATATACAATGTATGATGTAAAAAAAACAATTATCTTAATTATGGATATCTCCTCTACGAACCTTTTTTTTTAATTCTAAAATGATCATCATTTATTTATACAAAATACACATTAAATTTCATAACAATCATCTCTTTATAAAAATAAAATTTAAATGTTAAGTAACAATGAAATTTTTTATTTTTAGGTTTTTTTCGTTAGAATCAAACTGTACAAAGAAGTTTGTTGTCACTATATTCATGTGACATAAGAATGTGCCATCATTTATTTATACAAAATACACATTAAATTTCATAACAATCATCTCTTTATAAAAATAAAATTTAAATGTTAAGTAACAATGAAATTTTTTATTTTTAGGTTTTTTTTCGTTAGAATCAAACTGTGCAAAGAAGTTTGTTGTCACTATATTCATGTGACATAAGAATGTGACAAATACTTTTTTTCCTTTATTGTTAAACTCAAACTTATTTTAGAAAGTTCAATATAAAATAAAAATGCTAGACAATAAATAGAGCATTCATGATGCTTGATATGTGAGGAAGCTATTTCCAAGCTGATAGCAAAGAAAAATGTTCTACTTGTTAGTTTAAAATGAGCAAGAGAAGAACATAAGATAAACAATAAATAGCAGAAAAGAAAATCAGACAACAAGAACATGAGATGAATTTATAGTGGTTCGGCAATTGCCTACGTCCACTCACACAGAAGGGATCTATCACATTAACCAATATCAATATTACATAGCCATACACATATTATTTATACATTTCTTCACCCATGAAGGAAGAGTTGGGTAAGCCAAATAGTCATATGACCGTTGGGCTTCATATACCCAACAATCTCCCCCATGAAGCCCAACTGGTACAGGAAACATCCCTGCTTCCTTTTCTAATTTCATATTACAACCAATCTACTAGATTTTAGATTTGCAAACTTTTGTTCATGAACACTACAAATGAATCTCCTCCATGTCAAATCGGGGTTATAAACAACTTGTCCTACGATAGACACAAACTTACTAATAGAAACATTACTTTTTGCAAGGTCATAATAAATCCCTCCATCACAATCACCTTCTCCTTTGCTCCCCTTCTTGTAAAACTTGAACAAAGAACCTAAAAAATCACCATTAGTCGGTTATAATACCCAAAAATAAAACTGTCTAACCCAAAACTCAAGCATTTCCTATTTCTAGTAACCACACATTTGGGTCCACTAGCCCTCTTCTTGGAAGTCTAGTAAATCAACTTCCTACCAAGGGTTTTGATAATTCTAATTTTCTTGGTGTGACACTTGATCTGCAACCATGCTCTGCATTGCTCTTGTGCGCTTAGATGGTCCATAAGAATATTGGCTTCCATCATTTACTGTATTAACATTACTGTTGACTAGAATACCTTCTGCACTATCAGCATGGTGAAGCCCACCAATCAGCCTTTCTATGGTACTTCCACCTTCGTTCATAATACAATTATGGGTCTGAGGGCCCAACAACTCAAATGCTGCGACACTAGCACCAAATTTACTGCCAGCAGGGTGTCGTGGAATAGAATCCTTGTCAGGCTCAAAACAGAGCTTCTTTGTGGTCTTGCCAAGATCAATATCATACAATAGAATTATTTCATTGGCAAATCCAACCTTAGAATGGAAGGAACAATTATTTTCGTCATCTTTAGGGTTTAAATTCTCTCTCTTATGCCCTATGCAACAACCCAATAGAGGGTATTCAGAGAAACTTTCCACAACCATATGCTTGGTTAGAATCATGTTAACGAATCCAACATCACCATTTTTAAAGAAATTAGGTTCCTTCTCAATCTCCTTGTTGTTCAAATCATTTACACATGCCACAACTGCATCATGACATGAAAAAGAAACGGAACCGAAATCTCTACACTTTGTAGTTGGCAGGTTACGTGCTAGCTTAATTTTCTCACAATCCCCCATGACATCAGGGCACAGTCCCAAAGCAAAGCTCCCATCTTCGCAAATGACACCAAATGCCAAGCTGACTAGCCATGGGTTCATACTCATGCTCATTTCCATCTTTAGTTTTGGTAGTCAACATTGTTTTCAGACTCCTTCGAATCGACCATAAAAGGTTCCTTCGTCACCCACAAAAAAGCCATCTCTTCACCTCCATATGCAGTAAGATTAGGACCTCTTAGATAACCATATTCAGTACCAGTAGATTCCTTGTCATAAAAGTTGTTTGTATTTCTTGTAGAAGCTTGTGTACTACTTGCAATCAAAGCATTCCACTCTGCCTCTACTTCTGCAATCTACAACAATAAATCAACACTCTCCTTTCCTTTTGGAAAATTAATTTCCTCAAAGACCATATTCTCAGCCTTTCTGAAATCTTTTAGATCCTGCGCAGCCTTGAGCCAGAGGCTCTCTCCCGCCTCGTTGAGCTCTATAATCCTTGCGCTCCTTGGAACTTCAGTCACCAGGCACCCCAAATCCTCTTGTGGATTCATTCCACCAAGAAAAGGATTTCCTATCAATAAGGCATGCATTTTTGTGAGGAAAGAGTCCTTTGTCAGGAGCTTCCCATCACTTTCCTCTTGCTGAAATATAGTCTCTTCAGGAAAATATGATTCTTTCTCAAAGTTATCTTTTTCAATATTCATGATGTGACACAAAACTATTAACTTCTGGTCCATACAAATCAGTTTTTCTATGAATAGGAGATTCTCTTCATTCAACCTCATAAATTTTTCTTTTTCATAATCCTCTTAAGCCTTGTTCTCAACTTTCATGTAAACTTTTTGGTCCATACAAATCAGTTATTCTGTGAGTGAGAGACATTCATGTAAACGTTACTGGTTACTAGGTCGCCATGCATAGGAGGAATTCAGGATCCAGGAAAGGGCTTTAGAAACCATGTAGCAAATGAAAATGCCAAGCGTAAAGCCTAATTATTTGCCAGTGGCTTCCATCCTATACCAACGTGGGACCTTTTGAAATAAGATATGGACACGCATCATAGGATAATGGTAGGGAGATTTTTGAAAGTTATTATAGTTCGAAATGCCCTAGTTTTAGACATTTAGAAAAGGATAAATGTGGAATTATAGACCTCGCACCTGTATTTGCTAACATAATGATTCAAAGTTTTGTCGTGTCATGGAATGCATCAATTGCAAGAGATGTGGAAATAGATTTGATGGAAGGGCTTCGGAAAGTTGCAGACTCATTGGTGACTGTCAGATCTAACCCCACAACCTTCAGCCTACATCCTCCATATGTTGACTAGAATACCTTCTACACTAGCAGCATCGTGAAGCCCACCAATCAGCCTTTCCATGGTACTTCCACCTTCGTTCATAATACAATTATGGGTCTAAGGGCCCAACGACTCAAATGTTGCAACACGAGCACCAAATCTACTGCCAGCAGGGTGTCATGGCGTAGAATCCTTGTCAGGTTCAAAACAGAGCTTCTTTGTGGTCTTGCCAAGATCAATATGATACAATAAAATTATTTCATTGGCAAATCCAACCTTGGAATGGAAGGAAGAATTATTTCCGTCATCTTTAGGGTTTAAATTCTCGCGCTCATCCCTTTTGTAACAACCCAATGGAGGGTATTCAAAGAAATTTTCCACAACCATATGCTTGGTTAGAATCATCTTAACGAATCCAACATCACCATTTTTAAAGAAATTAGGTTCCTTCTCAATCTCCTTGTTGTTCAAATCATTTACACATGCCACAGCTACATCATGAGATGAAAAAGAAATGGAACCAGAATCTCTGTGCTTTACAGTTGGCAGGTTACATGCTAGCTTAATTTTCTCACAATCCCCCATGACATCAGGGCACAGTCCCAAAGCAAATCTCCCATCTTCCCAAAAGACACCAAATGCCGAGCTGACTAGCCATGGGTTCATACTCATGCTCATTTCCATCTTCAGTTTTGGTAGTCAACGTTCTTTTCAGACTTCTTCGAATCGACCATAGAAGGTTCCTTCGTCACCCACAGAAAAGCCATCTCTTCACCTCCATATGCAGCAACATTAGGACTACTTAGATAACCATATTCAGTACTAGCAGATTCCTTCTCATAAATGTTGTTTGTATTTCTTGTAGAAGCTTGTGTACTACCTGCAATCAAAGCATTCCACTCTGCCTCTAGCCTCTACTTCTGCAGTCTGCAACAATAAATCAACACTCTCCTTTCCTTTTGGAAAATTGATTTCCTCAAAGACCATATTCTCAGCCTTTCAGAAGTCGTTTAGATCCTGCATAGCCTTGAGCCAGAGGCTCTCTCCCACCTCCTTGAGCTCTATAATCCTTGCGCTCCTGGGAACTTCAGTCACTAGGTACCCTGAGTCCTCTTGTGGATTCTTTCCACCAAGGAAAGGATTTCCTATCAATAAGGCATGCATTTTTCTAAGGAAAGAGTCCTTTGTCAGGAGCGTCCCATCACTTTCCTTTTGCTGAAATACGGTCTCTTCAGAAAAATCTGATTATTTCTCAAAGTTATCTTTTTCAATATTCATGATGCGACACAAAACCATTGACGTGTCGTCCATACAAATCAGTTTTTCTATGAGTAGGAGATTCTCTTCATTCAACCTCATAAATTTTTCTTTTTCATAATCCTCTTGAGCCTTGTTCTCAACTTTCATGTAAACTTTCTCGTGCATACAAATCAGTTTTTCTATGAGCGAGAGACATTCATGTAAACGTTATTGGTTACTAGATCGCCACGCACAGGAGGAATTCAGGATTCAGGGAAGGGCTTTAGAAACCCTGTAGCAAATAAAAATGGCAAGCGTAAAGCCTAATTATTTGCCAGTCGCATCCATCCTGTACCAATGTGGGAGCGTTTGAAATAAGATATGGACACGCCCTAGTTTTAGACATGTAGGAAAGGATAAATGTGGAATTATAGACCTCACACCTGTATTTGCTGACAGAATGCTTCAAAGTTTTGTCGTCTCATGGAATGCGTCGATTGTAAGAGCTGCAGAAATAGATTTGATGGAAAGGCTTTGGAAAGTTGCACACTCGTTGGTGACTGTCAGATCTAACCCCCACAACCTTCAGCCTGCATCCTCCATATGTGTGCCAAAATTGGCTTTTGGGGCGTTGTCGTTGTGACAACTCTGTTTGCCATGTACACAAAATGTGAGGGCAGAGGCTTGGCATGTGGTCTACCTAACAAAATTGCCTAATGGAGATGTGGTCTACGTAACAGATTTACTGAAAAGGCTTTAGAATCTTTCAAACAAATGCAGATAGCAGGCGTAGAGCCAAACTCTTTTTCCTGTCACCTCCAGCAGCCAATTATTTCTTACAAAATACCTTTAAGAAATGTCATCTCATCGAATGCAAGGATAGGAAGATTTTGTAGACAATATATTTGATGGAAAGACTCCTGCCAATTGGAATGCGTTCAGAAGAATATATATATATATTTTCAAAACAAATGCTGCCAGATTTCTTTTCGAGTAGATTACACTTTCAAAACAAATGCACCATTCCTCATTTATTACAAGGCCATGCTCTGCAAGAAAGCACGCTTTCTACTTTACTGTCTCTCTCGTCCTCTCTTCAAGTTTCAAATTTTTTTTCTTTACTGTTCCTTTTTTAAAAATTTTCCATTCATGCCTTTGACCACTTGGTCGGGGATGTGACATGCTAGTGATCAACTAGCTCTTATACGAAATGTTGTAGATGTAAATTAGGGTATCTTTTTAGCTTTCCAGATCTCCGGATATTTCAATGCCATTAGTAAATCCATACATTAAAAATAAAATTCATATTTATGCCATTAGTCTTACATTAAAAATAAAATTCATATTTATGCCATTAGTCTTAAATAAGGAGAATGATTAAAGCTATTAGATTTCTACAATCCATTTTGTATTCTAGTGTATTTTTTCTGGATTCGATTTTGTGTATGTTTTCCATCAATGTTTCGAATCACACTCCATGATTCATCATCACGATGAAAAGAATTCCCAAGACATGAAAGATGATGAATCATGGAGTGTGATTCGAAAAGTTGATGGAAAAAATACACACAATCGAATCCAGAAAAAATACACTAGAAAGAGAATGATTTCAAAGAGTATGTCACTCTTAATGACTTCCTTCCAGCTGAAAAAACAAATGTCCCTCCCCTTCCAAGAGGAGAATCTCAGATAGACATGCCGAGTGCTAGTGACAACGGCGGTAGTGGTCGTGGCCGCAGAAGGGATCGGGATCAGGGCCGCACTTCAAGGGTCTAAATCATGTTGTTAGTTCTTTCCAAAAACTTAGAGGTATGCACCCTTTTTCTTTTTTTGTCATTAAGCTTTGTAAATTTGAAAAAGTTTCTAGTCTGAAGAAACAGAGAGAAAAAATTTCAGTTTGTTCATGGTCGTTAAACTATCTCGTTTTTTTATGGTTTAGCCACTAGCATGATCAATCAAAAAGTAACTTTTATTAATATAAAACCTTTGACTCTGCCTTTATCCATTAAAAAAAATCATATTTATATATATCTTTGCAACTAGAACAATGTGAAACCAAAAGACAATAATCTAGTTTAACAGTTTGCATAAATAAAGACTGCACAGTTGAAAGAAAATACCATTTGGGTATAGGAGATCATCTTAGTTCAATTTTACATTAAAAGAGAGATTATGTAAAGCATAATATAGCATATAATATTCTTACTTGAATTCAGTGATGATACTTTATATTCTACCGCAAAAAATCAACAAAATAAATTGGTTTTTGCTGAATTGAAATTAAAATCATTTTTTTTTTCTTACAAGGATTAGGAGTGACAAAGTAGTTGCATATTTATTCCAATAAGTGCCAGTTCTATCTTCAATATTTATAGAGTTCTAACAAACGTTCTAGTTGCAATAAGTTAAATGCTAATTATTCCTAAATATGAGTACAAGTGAGGATTACTGGCAGGTATTGGAGCAAATATCACTGATCATTCAAATTTTAATCAAAACTTCAATTCTCTAAGAAATCATTAGTAACACATGAACGATCAATTATAAGTAAACTCAAAGTGAGCTAAATTTGATATAAGTCAAGCCAAACTCAAATGCTCCAAGTTTATGAGTTGAGTAAATATTACTCTTCTTCTAGATGTCTTGCAACTATACATAGGCTAGGAACTTGAAAACAATCAACTTCCTTTCTGAATAATTTTACTGTATGTAACTTTCCATCTCATTTGCGCTAGGACATTAAAAGTGTTTTTTTGAAGTGGTTTACCTTTAACAAAAGTTTTACAACTTTTAAAAACCATCTTTCTACATTTTTATTGAAATTTAGATTTATTTATTTTTAATAGAGAATTGAATTAATGCTAAACATTTTTTGAATGGAATAATTTGAACAGATTTTATTTTAATAGTTATATTAAGCTCATGAAAATTAAGATTCTAATTGTAAATCTATATCATTTTACTGAAAATAATTTTGGATCCACCAATAGTGATGAAGGTCCTACATGTGTCTATTCTTGGAAATTTTTTCTATAGCAGGAAAAAATAAAGAAAGATCTAACGTTCATCTCTTGTTGAAGAAATCTCATCTTTCTAAATGAGGGCACTGAGATTTGCCTGTTTCTGAATTATGATCAACAATGCTATGATGACGGTTGGAAGGCCCTCAGCTCCTCCAAAAACAATTCAACAATTCAACCAAGCTCGTACTCTATGAAGAGAAAAAAATCTGGAACAAATAATCCAAAATAAAATGAGTAGGAAGCCGAAAAACTCTATAAACTCATCGCTTTGGAGAGAAAAGTAGAAAAAATCTAAATTCTTGAATTTCAATTGAATGGATAAGAGATTTGTGAGGTCCCATATACAATTCAATATTGATAATTTATATCTTATGCTATTATAAGATTATCTACTTGAGTTTCATGCTAAACAAATTTTGAGGGTTATAATTAAATCTTAATTATATTTACGCACTTGTGTGGAATAGTCTAATTATTCTCCCAATTCTTATATATTCAATCTAAAATTTAAAATAGAATGTGGTTGAAATTATTTTTTGTATTAAAATAGAATAAATAAATGTTTTCCAATTAATAGATTATATTGATTTATCCATGGTGAAAGAAGTGAATGGCAAGACTTTGTGCTATATGATGATTATAATTTAAGTTTTCTTTAGCTATAATGTTATGTTTTTATTTGATAAATAATGGGATAAGTCCATTACCATACATAATCATCAAATAGGTGCACAAGAGGAAAATCACAAGCACTGGGATCATGAAAAGACAACCATCAAAAATGGCAGACCCTTTTTAAAAAGGATGTTTTTTACTAGAGCATCAACCTGTAGGACAAAGTCCCTAAATAGGAAAAATCACCTAATCATAATAGAGGGGTTTAAGAGAACCTGAAACCATCTAACAATAGAAACCCCTTGCACAGGAATAAAGTAACCAAGGGAAGCACTTAAAACATAATCTTTTTAACGGTACCATTAAACCTTTTACCTAATGGACCACTATGAACAACGATGTTCATAGTTAAAAATCTCATAGGGTTTTGATAGGCACCCCTAAACCTTTGACTGATAGAAAAACCTACAAACAATCCATCAAAGGCCAACTTAATAGGCCGATTCTAAGTAAAGACACTAAGGAATAGAATCCCAACTAGAAACACACGGAAGAGACCCAAAGAGAAAATTACCTGACGGGGGGGGCACGATTCAACAATAAAGAACCTAAAAGAATATAGTATCCCCCAACAGAAGAAGAAATCTAGAATCAAAGTAGAAACATAGGAAACATGACACTCTACATTTATCGGCTCTCAACACCTTTTAGCAATCCATCCACCACAACACAAAGAAAGCTTCTACCGAGTAGAATATCATCATTCATAATAATGAGAGAACTCGGCCCCTACAAACCCACATAAATAGAATAGTATTTAAATATCCAAGAATCTTTGAGGCCCACCTTTGTAGGGACACTGGAAGAATCAGAGAAAAAATGCCTCCAAAACCCTTACTAGACAAGAAAGGAGTGCTAGAAAATAGTCTCTTGGAGGAGGGAAAAAATTTGCCCCACTCTAGAGATCAACAACACAAGAGGAAGTCTCCCAGCTCGACATAAAATCCCACGTCCATTGGACTAGTACTAAATAGAGGAGCCTAAAGTAGCACCTAAGCCATAATCAAGAGTAGACCCAAAGTGAAGCAACTCTGCCAATGTGTGACTAAAGAAACAAAGTACACCAATAGGCCATGCACGCCCCCCACAAAAAAATTGTAACCTCTAAGGAGTAGAATTATTGGAGCACACAAAGAAAAGCCTAGATTGTAGGGCATAGACATAAGAAAGAACCACCAGTCTATCCCAAGCACCACAAAACACATGGCACCCCCAAATCGTTAGAGGCAAGGTAGGAGAAGAGTCTCAAACATCACCCACAAACAAAAAAAAGAGAAAATCCATCCATCAAAGAATATAGGACACTCCCCAAATATTAAAGGTAGGGTATGAGAGGTGAGAGCATGAACATTAGTCCACACCCACTCCCTGAAACACTTTGTAGGACCTGCCACAATGCAGAAGCCCGTAGAAATGCCAGGGAAGGAAAACACGTCTGGACAAGGCAGTCGACAGAGAAACAAGCTATAATGTTATGTTTTTTATTAGAGTAAAATAGGTTAGACAGTGACCTGAAACCCAGCCAAAAAATATTCATGAGGATGAACCATATGCTTAGCCACATTGGGTCAATAACAAAACAACAAAACAGGGTCCAAACACCCTAAAACTACATAATATTCTTCAACATTTGGATAGACTTAACATGTATAAATTTCCTATTAATCTCGGATAATTCCTCAATAAGGCTATAGTTCTATGTTATGTTGCCATGATAGGAATAACTGTTTAAGGTGAGATGATGATGGATGACTGCATTGGTAGAGGAAAGATGACATGATCAATTATATGTGTTGTCATTGATGGCAACCAGTGTCAACTAATGTTTGATGATGTTTATAGATGGTTTTTGATGATTGAATTCTTGGCTAAGTGATTTGGTCTACCAGAGTTAGAGTTTGACAAATTGACAGGGTTTACTAGCAAGACCGGGAACTAGGACATTAACCGCTAAAGCAGATAAGTTTTGATGGAATCATGTGATTGGTGATGTTTCATGACTTGTGGTTTGAAACATAAGCTTTTATGATAGAATTAAGTATGTAACCGGAGCCACACCCTATGATGGTTACCGAAAGGCATGTTTTGAATTTATGGTGAAGTTTCGCTAGGGTTTTGGGAGGGTTTAAGGAATGGTGCCTAGTACATTAAAGAATTTTGTTGTGACACTTATTACAATGTGTACGAAGATATAAACTACTACCATAAATATAAAAGTGAGAGAGATGCATTCTAAAGTTATGGATAGTAGACAACAAGTCAAAGATATTATAGAGTATATAAAAAATTACTTCTAAGAGGAAAACAATATAGGTATGGATAAGAAGGTAAAAATTTATTTGAAAATTTTTGAAACTAAGAAATTATTTAAAAAGTAGCATTAGAATAACATATTTTGGAGAAGAACCCTCATTTTAGATGAGGCAAAAGATGAACCTAAAAATAGACAATCACTAATATTCAGAGAAAGATTAATATAAAGAAGGAACCTAATTAACCAGAAAGGTCTAAAATAGAAGTCAGAGTTGTCCACATTGGGTTACACATGGCTAAAAGAGAAGTCTTTGAAAAAGTCCAATTGGAGTCTGACTCGCTAAATACTATCAATTGTCTGAATGGATGCATGGATCCTAGCTGGACAATGGCTAATCTGATCAAGGATTGCCAGGTTTTATTATCTAGCAAATGGCAGCGAGGTACTGAAATTCCCACTGCTAGATCTCTATCCGTATTTGCATGTTCTGCCTCACCCGAAGGAGCAATTTACATTGCCAGAGGAGCAATTTTTATTCTCCCTGCGCTTCTAGTGGACGTAGCCACTTAGTGGTGAACCACATTAATCTTGTGCCTTGAGTTCTTTGTTGTGTCTATTATTCTTTCAGCTATTTTGCATTCATTATTATGTGTTCTCTCTACCTATTTTAAAATAACAATTGGTATCAAAGCTTAGGTGAATTGAGTGAGTAGAGATGGAAAGGTAGATAGATAAAGGATTGAAAATTCTTGAGAAGATGCAGAAGTTTGAAGTTAGAGATATTAGTTGCTAGTATTGTGGCAAGCAAGGCCACGTAAAAGGAAATTGTTGGTTTCTAAAGAAGGCTAAAAGGCAACCAAAAGATGAAGACACCGATTCAATCATCAAGGATTTTCTTACAAATTTAGACTCGGTGGAGGGTAAAATTGTGCAAGAAAAAGTTAAAACAAAATGCCATTTTCATTAGTGGGATAACTGGAAAAGGGAAGAGACTTCGGCTGAAGAAGAAGAAGGTTTGAAGTATTCATTGTTTGAAGATTTTCTTGATTCGACTGAAAAAGAGGATATTGAAGAAGAGGACGATGAAGTAAGTGAGGATGAAGTTCATGAGGTCGAGACCAAGACTTAGGAGGATTATGAAAAAGAAAAATTTATGAGGTTGAAGGAAGAGAATCTCCTACTCACCGACAAACTAATTTGTATAGACCAGAAGTTGATGGTTTTGTGTCACATCATGAATATTGGAAAAGATTACTTTGAGAAAGAATGGGATTTTTCTAAAGAGGCCATATTTCAGCAAGAGGAAAGTGATTGAAAACTCCTAACAGAGGACTTTTTTATCAGAAAAAAGTATGCCTTGTTGATAGGAAAGCCTTTCTTTAGTGGAAAGAATCCACAAGAGGATTCAAGGTGCCTGGAGATTGAATATCCCAGGAGCATAGGGATTATAGAGCTCATGAAGGTGGGAGAGAGCCTCTGGCTCAAGGCTACAAAAGACTTCGAAAAGGCTGAGGATAAGGTCTTTGAGGAAAATGAATTTCAAAAAGAACAAAAGAGTGATGATTGATTGCTCCAGATTGCAAAAATAGAGGTGGAGTGGAATGCATTGATTGTAGGTATTGCAAAAGTTTCTGTAGAAAATACAAAAAATTCATTTGATATGGAGCCCATTGGTGCAAGGTCTATAGCTGGAAGCTCAAAATCAGATCTCGTGGCAGCCCAATTGCAAAAGAATATTGCATCCAGTGTTGGTCAAATGAAGAGAGAACATCAGTTCCAATCTAGCCAGTTTGATGGCAATAGTAATGATTGAATTTATTTGCTTATGTTGGATGTCCTGGGGCCGAATGAGAGTTGGTGTGTTCCAGACGTGGGCAATGCAGCAACTGTGAGAATTAGGAGTGATGTTTGTAGGCTATTCACACCACTGTGAGAGTTTTATATTTGGGAATTAAAACTGGATAGTGGTGATCTTCTAGATATTCTATTACTGGGGAGCACAAGAGCAAGAGGCTTTGATGGAGGGGTCTATTATGGATCTGTAGATAGTAGTGTTCCTCATTATAGATTACTGGATGAGGTATTTAGAAAATACTTTTTTAACTCTGATCTGATTAGGAGAAGATTAATTCGCACTATTCATGAATAGAGTTTGGCTATAATAAAATCTTCTCAAGAGCTGCTTGTAGTATGAACCTTGGAATGGAGATGCAGGGAATGTTACAGGTTGTGTCAGTTGGACTTTACAGTGGAGATTGTTGGGTATATGAAGCCCAATAGTCACATGGTTGTTTGTTGTCTACATAAATGACTGAGTACAATCATGTATGCACTATATAATTGGATATTGGTTAATAAGAATTCTCCCTATGTTTTTGGTGGACGTAGCCACTTGGTGGTGAACCATGTTAATCTTGTGTCTATTATTCTTTTTGTTGTTTTGTGTTCCTTATTACGTGTTTTCTCTACTCGTTTTAAACTAACAAGAATGTGGAGGTGGGTTTTTATTGAGGGAATGTTTTATGTCATTGTTTTTTTCAATAATAGAAGTCAAAGGTTTTCTCCTAACACAGGACTATGGACATCAATAGAAAACATTTCTTTAGCCAATACATGGTACGTCCATTTTCTGTATGCGTTTGGACAATTAAATGCATTTGGAAATAATGGAATAATGGAATATAATTGGGAAGAAAATGTGTGGAGACAATTGGAACACTCCCCTCGAGATTTTATCTTTGTTCGTCCAACAGTGCGGTGTGATTGACTTTTCCTATGCGGATATAATAATCCATCCATCCTTTTAGGGACTCCAGTTTTCTATATGTACAAACCTGAAGCAACTTTGTCTGAGAGGTGGATTTCTTTTGAAAAAGCAAAAAAATTTCAGGAAATGGAAGTGGTTGTTGTGACCACAGTAGAACTTTAATATATAATAACTAATAAAAATCCTCTCATTTATGATATCACACATTTTACAAATTTTAATTTAATTTGCTATTATTTAAATATATCATATATTAAATTGAATTTTATTTTAATCTATTTCTTATAATTTCGATGTTGGTGTTTTTTTTCGTTTTTTTTTTAATAAAAATGGAAAATCCACTGAACTATATATTAATGATAAGGAGTTTACATCGGGTTCAGACATGGCATACCGACAGGAAAGAACCCGCAAGAAAACCTCTGGTTGTAGCCATATTTAGACTTAACAAACATATACAGTACCCTTTACAATATATATACGAATGAAACCCTCACCCTCCTATTTCTGATATTTTTTACAAAAGTCCCATAGGACAACTTCAAACCAGAATCACTCCAACCGAAGAAGAGATGAACATGAAGAACCAACAAGGCAGATGTATAAGAGAAAATTCTCTATCAGGACCATAGCTAACCATTTCAAACCAAAAAGAAGCCATGTAACCTTCATTCCTACAAAAAACCATACTACCAGCTACAAAAGAGGAAATATGCTAGTTGTCCAAAAACCAGGTACTAGAGCTCTCATCCAGTGGCTCATGAGAAGAGAACGAAGGTGGAATCACCTATAGAAGGAACGCCACGCAAGTAGGAGAAGAGCATAAAAATTCCAAAGAGGATAATGAATGTAAAGCCTGAAAAACAACCCATGCTTTATCCACATAATGGTCAGGAGCCAAGTACAACAAAAAATCCATAGAGGCTCTAGTATTTTAAACTGAATCGCATATCAATCCCATATGTAACTGATCAAGCAAATGGCCAAACCAGCCATTAGCCAAAAGCTCATGGTGAGGAAGAAAACCCCTGTGATAAAAAGAACCCATATCAAACCGATAACTACCCAATGCAGGAGAGACCAACTCCCAATTGCACACTGTCGGGAAGACAAACGTGGATACCAAGAGGTGAACCAAATCCAAATTGAGAAGAACATAAAAAAAAATAGTAAGAAAATGAGAGAGAAGCTCATCATAAGAAACTTGACAACCAACCTGTAGCCACCGACATCCCAAAAGCCTACGAAACTCAAAGTCCACCACAGGAGTAAACAGATTGAAAACCTTGCCAAGTTTAATAGAATTCTCCTCAATTGCATCTTCTTCCCCCAATGATTGAGCTTCTAAATCCACTCTATAAACTCCAACAAGCAGAGAGGAAGACGTTTACAGAATGAAGAGCATTGAAAACTAGAAATAAACAAGGGACTAATTTTTGAAAATGGTAGAGAAATGTATGTGAAAGAGAAAATGTACTGAATTTCCCATAAAGATACTGAAAAAATCCATTTGAAGCATGCTTGAACTAATTCACACAAATGCAAAAATCCATTTGAAGCCTCTATCTTGACTAAAATATCAGAAAGCGAAGTGGATGGTTTTTTAAAGATCCTCTTATTTCTTTCTAACCAAACGTTCCAAACAATAATCGATGGGGCTATAATCCAAAGGCAGGCATAAAAAGAAGAGGAAAACAAGAGAGACCAAGCTCTGAAGCGAGAGAGAAGGTCCCCACTAGTAACAAAAGACAATCCTAGCTTCTCGAAAAACCAATTCCAACATCCTAGAGAAAAATCACAATGAAGGAAAAGATGAGAAGACGATTCCAATTTCTGATTACACAAAACACAAGGGAAAACAATAGATAAACCCATCCTATCCAGTCTCATCCCAGTTAGAACCCTATCTTGAGCAACAAGCCAAGCAAAAGATCCAACCTTCGGTAGACATGCTGGATGCTAGAATAATTTGTAAGGCCAAGAAGAGAGATCCTTAGCCGACATAAGCGAGTTGTATCCATCTTTCACTAAGTATTTTCCGGATGAACTGTTAGTCCAAGCCATCTCATCATCCTTCTTAGACAAAATGATAAGTCTGTCTTTAAGAATAGAATAAAAATTTTCTTTCAGACTAGGGCTAATAAGAAGAAACTCAATCAATTTCCATTGAGTCATCACCAGATGTCCATTATGAACTACATTAAAGTAGTCTGATAAATAGAACCCCCATTTATCTAGAAGTATTGATTTCAAGGGAGACCAATCCCTAATAGAATCCATAGGACAATAACCATTCCAGGCATCATCCCAAAATCTAAATTTCGTACCCTTATGCACAACCCAAGAAAGATACGACAGTAAGACACTTCTACATTTTCCAATGAAATTCCAAATAGTCGACCCCTTAGGAAGAGTCAAGGCCCTAAAAATAGACTCCCTAGATCCATTAGAAAGATACTTAGTGAACATGATTCTAGCCCAAAGGGATGCTGGATTATCATACAATTTCCACACTAACTTGGGCCCCAAGGCTATATTTTGATTTTCCAAACTATGAATTCCAGCCCCCCCAAGTTCCTTAGGAAGACAAACCTTATCCCAAGCTAACAAGGGGATCCTAGATTTCCCATCCTTATTGTTATTCCAAAGGAAAGATCTCAGACTATCATTTAAACTGTCAATAACAACCTTTGGAGCTTTTAGAATTGACATTAAGTAAATTGGCACCCCATTTAATATAGACTTAATCAACACAATTTTCCCAGCCATGGTGAGCCATTTGTGATTCCATGCCAAGATTTTCTTAGACACCCCAGAAACTACTTTATCCCAAATACTAACCTTAACCTTATTAGAAAAAAAGGGAACTCCTAGATAAGTGCAAGGGAGATCCCCAAGTTGGAAACAACAAAACTTTTGAAGCTTATCCTGGAGCAGGGAGTGAGTGTTTAAGAAAAAAATCTTAGATTTTTCCTTTTTTACCTTTTGACCCGAAAAAAGCTGCATAATTCCCGATTACTTGATCAATAAATTGAGCCTCCTTCAAGGTTGCACAACCAAATAAGAGGGTGTCATCAGTAAAAAGGCAATGGGAAATCCTCTGATCAAAATTGTGAATTTTGATACCCTTCCATAAACCGGTCTCACGAGCTGAGCTGATTGCCCGACTCAGAGCTTCAGCTTATAAGATAAATAAAAAAGGTGAGAGCGGGTCCCCTTTCCTTAAACCCCTAGAAGAGTGGAAGAAACCACAAGGGGACCCATTAATAAGAACCAAAAATCTTGCCGAGGAAATACAAGTGATAATCCATTTTATCCAAGCTAGGGAGAAATCCAACCTTAATAGGAGAATTTTTAATGCATTCCATTCAACCCTATCACAAGCTTTCATCATGTCTAACTTAAGGATCATGGCAGGGTATTTTTGGGCAGAGATCGAATGTAAGACCTCATGAGAAACTATAGCCCCTTTAGGAGTTTCCCTTTGAGGAACAAAACCTCCTTGCTCAAGGGAGATTATTCTTGGTAAAAGAATGGCCAACCTCATAGCAATTACATTGGAAAATATCTTATAAATGGTGTTAAATAAAGCTATGGGATGAAAATCTACGAAGGTTTTAGGGTCCTCCTTCTCAGGTAAAATGACAATTAAGGTAGTGTTCATTTCTTTAAGGATAGACCTATTTCTCCTAGCTTCCTCTAAACCCAAAAGGACATCCTGACCCACAAAATCCCAACATTTCTGAAAAAACAAAGGAGTAAAACCATCAAGCCCAGGAGCCTTATCCAGGTTCATAGCAAAAATAGCCCCCTTAATCTCTTCTATTAAGAAAGGAGACACTAACATTCTATTATCCTCGGGAGAAACAAGAGAGGGAATAAGAGATGAGATATTGTTGGATTCATCAATTTTCTCATATGAAAGAAGATTCTTAATTAACTTAATTGCTTCCTTAGAGATATCCCTATCCTTAGAGAGAATATTCTCTTGGATATCCTGAATACAAGAAATCCTACTCCTGGCCCTTTTCATTTTAGTACTAGCATGGAAAAAATTTGTGTTCTTATCACCATCAGCTAGCCATAACTCCCAAGACTTTTGTCTCTAATAAACCTCCTCTATAGCCAAAATTTTGTCTAATTCACTCCTAAGAGACCTGCTTTCATCCAATACCTTAGATCCCAAACCATGATGCAAGACTTGCTTATTCAGAACCTCTAACATATCTAAAATCCTTTGTTTTTCTTCAAAAATATTCTTGAAATGAAGGGAGTTCCATCTCCTAATATTGTTTTTAAAAAAACTAATCTTCTTGACCAGCTGGAACATTCTAGAACCTCTAGAGAATGGAGCCTCTCCCCACCATTGTCACAGGATGGGAAGAAAAGAGGGATCCCTAAACCATATTGGCTCAAACTTAAAAGGAAGTTTGTGTGAAGGTCTATCCCTTACCATAGTCAGAGAGAACGGAAAATGATCTGACCCAGATAGTGGAAGAATGGAAGAGAAAAACTTAATGTCTAAATCGAACCAATTAGATGAGAGTAAAAATCTGTCCAATCTTTCCGCAATCTGAGAGAAATGTTTCCTCATGTTCGTCCATGTGAATAGGACATTCTTATGTTTACAATAAAAAAGAGACATGTCAAAAATGAATGCATTAAAATCATCCATAGACTTCTTATTTGGATAGAATCCCCCTGATTTTTTAGTAAGATCCAAAATAGCATTAAAATCTCCCCCAAAAATGACAAAAGAATGATTCCTAAGGGGGGATAACACCCTAATGAGCTCTTGCAAAAGATTGTATTTAGCCAAGATACTTGAGGGAGCATAAATGTTAAACACCAAAACTTTAAAGCTAGAAGCTCTGAATGAAACTAATTACAACATCCAATTTGGCTCAGACACAACCAATTTCACATCAACTAAAAAATCATTCCATAACAAAGCGAAGCCCCTCGATGCCCCAGCAGCCAGACAAGGAAAAAACTTCCACTTTTTCCAAGAAGAAAATACAGAAACGGAGTTCTCCAACGAAAGTTTAGTCTCCTAAAGCAAACCTATATCCCACTTAACCAAGTCTAATTGAGAGTTGATCAAGTGTCTCTTGTTAGGGGCATTTAAGCCCCTAACATTCCATGAGATAATCTTCATTGATCTCGGGGACAATATGGCAGCCTTCTTAAACCCAGGGAAAGACGACAAAACTTGTTGAATACCCGCATCAATTTCCAGTTGAGTTTTACGATTCTTTGGAGGTCTACCCCTGCCCAGGGACACTATAGTGTTAGGGAAATTCAGTTGAACCTAGGGAATAGAAGATCTAATGGGCGTTTTAACTGGAGATGGCCGATGAGACAGGGCCACTTTCTGAAGAACCACTCATTTTGGATCATCTTGAGAGATATTAACAGGGACCTCAGATGAATTTAAGGAAGGAGAATTTGACAAACTCTTATGAATTAAATCTAGGTCATTTCCAATAGAGCACATAACCTTTTCTGAGACCTCCTCTTCCTCAAAATCCTTATTAGATTTAAGCAACTGCTCAACTTGCTGAGCCATGTGTTCATCTAAGGAAATATGCATAGACTCGGGCATATCACACTCTCTAAGATATATTTCTACATCTTTTTTATAATTATTTTAAAATGTTAGTTTTATTAAATAGAAAATAATAATAAAAAAATAATATAGTCATTATGGTTTAATACTAAATAAAAAATATGTGTTTGGAGTTAATGATTAATTAATTTCACAATCTTAGTTTTGTGTATTTAGTTATCTAAATTATAGAATTGTTTATTTTTATTTTTTAAATTATATGAATTGTGGCTTGCATCTGTTGGCGTAAAAAAATTACTTAAATAGTATCAATTGAAATCCCTATTTTATCTAAAGGGAGTAAAATGTATTTCTTATGGCAGTGATGTAAATAAATGTAATATGTGGTCAATTAATTGCAATCAAATTTTATTTTCTTCCATGTATATCAACATTGAATCAATATACTACATTGTTCTAGTTTTCAAAAAAGTAAATTTAAGGATTTCTATGTAATCCTTCCACCTAACTAAGGGTTGATCGGAGGGTGAAAAGTAGGGAGTAGCTAAGCTTCAAACATGTAACTTTAAAAACTACATTTAATGGGTTGTTATATCATGAATTTCAAAATGGGTTGGAAGGATAATTTATATTTTATTAGAAATTAAATAGAATGAGGGCTAATCTTTCATTTATGGGTTTTGGGTTGATCTTTCTTCTAATTCAAGAGTTAGTGTTCAATCATATCCATATGACAAAGGATGGATCAAAGTCAGTTTTGAGAAGGTTGCTAGAGGAAATTCAAGATTGTTTGGGGAAGATGAGGGTATGATCTTAGTGGTCGAGATCAAGAAATTACCAATTGGAACAAAAAACGAAGTAAAATTTTTGATCATTGGGTTTGGGATACTTTTATGCATTGTAATGGGGTTCAAGGAACTCCACTTGGAAAGTGACTTGATGATTGTGATTAGCATAATTTGATGATAGGATATGTCAAATTGGAAGCTAAAAATGCTCCTCCCAGAAATTTGGCATGGCTTGGCAATGTTGACATGAATTGGGGAGAGGATTTATTAGTTGGTAATTCTAATTTTGTGTAATTTAAACTTATACATGGTGTTTTCAAATCATTTTCAATTTTGTACAACAATTTACCTAGCAAGGTCTCTAATTATAACTAAGATTTTAGGTCCACATCATAAAAAATGATGTCAATTGTGTATCATGTCATCTTTTGTTAGTGTCAAGATATGTCATCACTTGATTTAATTCTTTATAAATATAAACAATACAATTCAATCTATTATAAGTACTCATAATCAACATTAACAACTTTAAAGTCACAACTCCTAGTACTATACTATAAAACATTTTGGAGGATAAACCAATAAATTCTATCATAACTATTGAAATATACTCAACTATTGGGTTCTCTATCTTATTTATTGGGTTCCTTTCATTTAGAAAAATAAACATATACACCAATTTCAAAAAAATTATCAAAGAAAATAGGGTATTTAACCAGTCTTAAAACCAAGTTAAGTTTCTTGTCCTATAGAGATATAAACTTTTCCAAATAAATGCAAAATTATATATTTCAATACAATGTGGCCTTGTATTTCTCATATAATATTACAAATTATCTACTAGGACTATGAATGCTACATACTACTCTGCATTAACTAGAGATTTAACTAATGGACAACTAGCAAAAAGGAAAAAATAGACTAGTTCCCAATACTTCTAACCTTATTCTTCAATATCCATCCTTTCTTCATCCATGGGGTCTCTCTCTCCACATCAATTGCTTGAATATGCTCCTTTAGACCTTCCTAGTGTATGTAGGTCAAAATCCAATCTAAGGCTGCGTTCACCACTAAATTTGTCCAATTCAAGAGAAAGTTCAGGATCTAAATTATGATCTCCTTATTGTCCTGATAATCCTCCTTATCATCCAATAGGATTATTGGAAGTTTTGGGACTTCCTTAGTTTTCTTGTCAAAGTTCGAGGAATCCGGAATTCATCATAGTTTCTTAAAACATCATCCAAACCACCCAGAACTTGAATCTTAAAGATTTCTTTACTTAAATTTTTAGCCACATCTTTTCTCAGATCTCTATCTAAAGCTATGGCCAAAAAAATTTATTATATACACTAGTAAAGTTATTATCACATTGTCACACACACATGTGCATTCATATATACACATTTACATCTACAAACACATGAGTGCTCCAAAAAATTGCAAGTAAATATTATGTTAGATAAGATGCTATAATTGATCTAATTTGCAAGAATAGGTAATGAATGAACTATGATTAGATCATTCATAACCTATTATAATGTAATGTTCCTCTTTTTGCTGTAATTATTAACCAATAAGCTATTAACATTCATGTTAATTTGATAAATTCATGGTTGTGCTAAATTATTGCATTATTTGGGTCAATTTGCTTGCACTTTCTTCTATGACATCATGGTCCCAGTATGTTGGAACATACCCAATGTTGATGATTTGATAAAAAGTAATATATGCATGATGGCTAGGTACATACTCACATATTTTATTTTCATAAATTATAATATAATAATAGAGTTCAAAAAATTATTCAAATTTGAAAATTTTTAAAAACCACACCTTTATCCAATGACTAGTGAAGGTCAAGAATACACTAGAACTATTAATCATTTAGTTGAGGCACCTTAGATATATGTTTCAATATGTCAAGTGATATTGTTCGTTGTACTCAATAATTAAATGGTAGGATATATATCCATCCGCCTTTTCATTTCTAAGAATTTTTAGATAATTCTTTAGATAAGGGTATATTGTAGAACAAGAAATTAATAGAAAAGAACTCTAGTAATATGATAAACTTTGGGTTCTCTTGTTTATGAAATATGAAGCATATAATTTAGATAACAATGTGTTGAGCTAGCTAATAATATTTACTATACTTTATGATCACCCTAGCTCTAGGTGTTAATTAAATCTCTACTAGGTTATGACCGGTACTAGGTTAGAAATTGAATATTGTGCAATCTTTGTGTTAATTTTTAATAAGATTTAGGCTCACGTCTAATGATTCTAGAGAATTTAGTAATCACTAATACATGTTATGAAGATCTTATATCTACTTCTAGTGGTGTACTTTTTAATTTAGATACATAACATTGAATGTGACAAAGAATAAAGGAGGCAATGGTTCCTAGTACATTGAATAATTATGTTGTGACACTTACTACAATGTGTACGAAGATATAAAATTCTACCATTAATATTAAAGAGATAGAGATGCATTCTAAAATGATGGATAGTAGACAATAAGTCAAAGATATTATAGATTATATAAAAAAATACTTCTAAGAGGAAAATAATATAAGTATCCATAACAAGGTAAAAATTTATTTGAAATTTTTCAAAACTAAGAAAATTATCAAAACAAGCATTAGAATAACATATTTTGGAGAATCCTAATTAAGAGAAAGATTATTATGTAGAAGGAACCTAATTAACTAGAAGTAAACAAAAGATAAAAGTGTTGTGAGGTAACCATTGAGTAAAGAAATGTATATAACTTGGCATAAGAAAAAATGGTTAAACGCGTGGAAGGATTATATTATTCAATATAAGAAATTAATAAAATATCTATTTTTTTCTTTTTAGATTTTAGTGAGATCTTTCAAGTTGACTCTGATGCAAGTTGATTTTATGTTGTCAACAAGTGATAATGTTTTATGTGTGTACTATTAATATGTCATGCCATAATATTCTCATCTAGATATCTTCGATTTACCATCACAGATTCTCTAATGCCATGGATATGGTGTTTAGTCAATGAAACTTCAATTTCCCTTGTTTCTTAAACATGTTATCAGATAGTAGTAGTAGAACCCATTTTTGGAATGTTTTTAACCTAAAATTCTTATGATGCCATGTTTTCTCCTTCTACCACTCAATTTTGTGCTTATACATTTTACTTTATCTATATTTATCCTCCAACAACAAAGCAAGTGTGGTGCATATGTTACGTGCTATGAAGTTCAAAGAAACTCTAGCATTAATACCATAGGCGAACTAAAAAGATTTGAGCTTAATTTTCCTCTTGTACATGATGTGTTCTATGCCAAAAAAGAATTGTATGTACTTTTACATCCCAATCTATCCTGGTTTCCTCAAACATTTTCATTACTGCTTTGTTAATTATTGTTGGTGTAAATAATTATTCATCATGCATATTATTACACCTTACTTAAGTTTACTTAAGAAATGCATTTTATAGTAGTTTGGGTATGAGACACTTTGATGTTTGTGCCAAATTGGGATAGTGTGTGTAGGAGAATTTCCACCTTTTATAGTGTTGATCTTGTTACTACTCTATCATATCTAGTTATTGTTCAGTG
Source organism: Cryptomeria japonica (assembly GCF_030272615.1). Lineage (NCBI taxonomy): Eukaryota > Viridiplantae > Streptophyta > Pinopsida > Cupressales > Cupressaceae > Cryptomeria > Cryptomeria japonica. Next base: position 210,000,398 of record NC_081411.1, read on the forward strand.
ATAATTCCACCTTCGGTGGGTGATCTACATCGTGTGGAATATTTTATTGTTTCTCCTACCTACCCTTGTTTCTTATTGAGCCACATGTCAGTTTTGTGTTCTCACATATTCATATAGCCTTGCCTATATAAGAGGACTCATCTACATTGAACAACTTGTAATGATCCATTTGAACAGTATTTTCATCTTGATAGAATATAGTTTATTTCTATCATGTATTTTGTTCTCTCTTATTTTTTCTTGACTAACTCGTTGTATTGATGGAACTATTGTTGCTCCCACTAATCCTAAGGCTGATCCTGTTGGTCACTTGGATTGGCTCACTAAAACTATCATGGCAATTGTTACCTTAAGAAAGTATGTATCAAAGGATCTCATTTTTCATATTGAGAAATGTACTCTAATCAAGGATGCTTGGCAAAAGTTTCGAGACTTCTATGGTCAAGTTGATGAGATTAGGGGATATCAAATTCATAGTGATCTCATCATATTAGATCCCAAGAACTTTGATACTATACAAGATTATGTCACTAAGGCAAAAGAGTTGAGGTCACAACTCAAGGATTGTGGCATTGATAAGAAGGATACTCAATTGATCTTCAATTTGATGGGCAAGCTTCCACAAGAATCTGCAACATTGATTTCTAGTTTCGAAACCTATAGGATGACAATGGGTTCAAGCTACATAATGCCTACATTTGATCCTTTCACTAAAATGTTGATGATAGAATAAGAATGGGCATTATTAAGACTTGTACGTCTCAAGCATTAATATAAAATCAAGGGAACAAAGGAAATCAAGGAAAGGATAACTCCAACAAGAAGAAATGGCAATGAAAGCCTAAGTAAAAAGAATCACCTTCTCCACAACAAGGAGATTCATCCTCTTTCAAGAAGGAAAATTCACCAAAGAGGCTTCTAGATTCAGGGGCTTCTCATCATATGTCATCTTCATAATCTATGTTCTCTTCATTTGAGCCTTGCACCATGCCATGGATTTTGATGGGAAATAATACATACATGGATGTGATTGGGAAAGGAGCTATTGCCATTCGAGATAACTCCTTCAATGATGTCTTGTGCGTGCCCCATTTGGCAAACAATATTCTTTCCATATATCAAATCACACATGGCACAACTAAGAGAATTGCGGAGTTCACACCTGAGTCAGTTTTCATTAGAGACTTCAAGACTAGAGCTATCATTGCGACTGGGATGGTTGATCATGCATCTTGGTTATACTCTTTTTCAGATTTTGTTGATGATGATGATGATGATTTCACATATGATGATTCTACATATGACGATTACACTTCTTGTGATGGTTTAGCTTTTGAGGAGAACTTTGGGTACTTGAACTTGGGGATTCCCACATGTGACCTGGCTCTTGAGCCTCGCATTTCATCTCGTCTTATTGATATCACAACACCTATTGCACTTGATGATGTGGATAGTGTGATAGTCTTTCCTTCATGTGATTCAGTGCAACAGGATATTTCATGTCTTCGAGCTTCAATTTCATTGGATGATTACTTGATAGACATTGCGGGTTTATTTGTGGAGTCCTACGTTGCAAATTTGGGAGACATAATTGATGATATTCATCTTCTCTTTGATGAAGATGATCCTTATTCAATTGTTGCAAGGGATCACTTTGACCCTCTTATTTATTGTCTACATGATCATTCTTTCAAGGTTGACATGATTGTGGATACTTATGTACAATAGTTTAAGGACGTCTCTTTATGTTTAGAGGAGACATGTGAGTCTTTGGATCATGTTCTACATTCATCTGCACTAGATCTTGGAGTTCATTTTTCAGTAGTGTGGAGCATTTTACCACCTTTGGAGGGGGTATCTTTCAGCATCGACATGGGGACACTTGAGTAGTTTTTAGAGATTCCATTCATCATGAGATTTTTTCGTACATCTTCCCTTCATGATTGGGGAGACTTCATGGATAGACCTCTGGTTTTGTTTCTTCTTAAGGGGAGGAATGTTGTTCAATGTCCATGGAGTAGTTTCTTCATACATCATCGAGCTTCTATCATTGGCGTAGATTCTACATTGAGGGGGGGCTTCCTAGCTTCTCTTCTTCTCTCATATGGGGGTGATTTTTTCCTGACATGGGGTTTTGTTCCTCACACACTTCTATGAGATTTCTGTTGTATATTTTTCATCTCTCTTTTGGGGGAGGTTTTTTCCCCAATGAGTTTTTCTCTCTTACCCCGCTTTGTGAGAGATTTCATTGCATTGGTTTGCATGTATTTGCATTTGTCCATGGGTACCTAACATGACCTCATACCCGAGACCCATCTTGCATTTATTAGTTGCATTGTAGACTTAAGTGGGGGAGTTTGTGTAAATGATTATTGATCATGGATATTATTGTTCAACATTTGGATAGACTTAACATCTATAAATTTCCTATTAATCTCAAATAATTCCTCAATAAGGCTATAATTCTATGTTATGTTTGCATGATTGGCATAACTATTGAAGGTGAGATGATGGTGGATGACTGCACTGGTAGAGGAGAGATGACATGATCAATTATTTGTGTTGTCATTGATGGAAACTACTGTCAACTAATATTTGATGATGTTTACAAATGGTTTTTGATGATTGAATTTTTGGCTGATTGATTTGGTCTACCGTAGTTAGAGTTTGATAGTTTGACAGGGTTTACCGGCAATACTAGAAATTACGATATTAACTAGTAAAGCAGATAAGTTTTGATGGAATCAGGTGACTGGTGATGTTTCGTGACTTGTGGTTTGAAACATAAGCTTTTATGATAGAATTAAGTATGTAATCAGAACCACACCCTATGATGGTTACTGAAAGGCATGTTTTGAATTTATGGTGAAGTTTTGTTGTGACACTTACTACAATGTGTACGAAGATATAAACTACTACCATAAATAGAAAAGAGATAGAGATGCATTCTAAAATTATGGATAGTAGACAGTAGGTCAAACATATTACAAATTATATAAAAAATTACTTCTAAGAGGAAAATAATATAAGTATGGATAAGAAGGTAAAAAAAAATTTGAAAATTTTTGAAATGTAGAAAAATATTTAAAAAGTAGTGTTAGAATAACATAGTTTGGAGAAGAACCCTAATTTTAGATGAGCCGAAAGATGAACCTAAAAATAGATAATCACTAATATTGAGAGAAATATTAATATAAATAAGGAACCTAATTAACTAGAAAGGTCTAAAAGAGAAGTCAGGGTTGCCCACATTGGGTTACACATGGCTAAAAGAGAAGGCTTTGAAAAAGTCCAATTGGAGTCTAAACACTATCAATTGGTATATTACGCTCGATGGAAGATATGCCAACATCATTTCCTATCATTTTACCATTTTCAATCATTTTCGACATGGTAAAATCATTTATGTTCCTTTCTATTTGGCCTCTTCTTTAGAAAATAGTCTTAAAAAACATATGGAGAGTCCAAACAATCCAATTCTCCATGAAGGGCTTATTGTGCTCATCATGAAGTATGCTAAGACCCTTGAAGTTTTGCCATCTCTATCTATGAAAGGCCAACAGACTAATATTCAGAATGTCTCTGACTCATAAATGGATTTGGAGGATAGTGGGTGTGCCATGCTTTTGATGACCCTAATTATAAGCCTGTGAAAGAAGGGGGGATGATAGTCACCCCTAGGACGTTTAGCAGTAATAATCCCCCCAGATGGGCGATTAGCAAATATAAATACACCAGCAAAGTTATTTCTAAGGCTGATCCCCCTTCTAAAAAGAAGAAGCTTGCAGCTAAGGACTATGGTCTGAAGAATTCATATCAAGAAATTGAAATGGACATTCCCATCAACGTCCTGAAAGAAAAACATGGGACGATGGCCAAAGAAGAGAACCATGGGATATAAAGGACTGGTAATCTGATGAACATGGTGATAGAAGCTACCAGAAGCTAGGAGAGTTGTTGGAAGTTGGTGGAGAGTGAAAATTAGGGTTAAGGAGATTATTGATATCTTCACTACCTCCACTAAGCCCAGCAAATCCAAGAAACTCATGATTATGACTCAGAAGCTCTCCTAGGACGTTGAGGTGATGAAATGAAATTGTGAACAAAGAATTAAAAAGATGGAACAATCTATGGAAAAGATAAAGAAAAACCTCAAGAACCTGGTTGACATAAGCAAAGAAGCCATGAACAACACTATAGAGGGGCTCGAAAAGATAAATGTCGTGGTTGGGGAATACAAAACTTTCCACAGTGAACCAGACAAAGATCTTGGAGGTAAAGATTTGGCTGTTGGAGACAACAAAACCACTGGTCCTAGTTCCAATACCAGAAGAAGGAGCAGCAACAAGGGTAACTCCATATTGATTATGGAGGAACTGGAGGAAATCAACAAGATTTCCATCTAGAAAAACAAGCAACTGGTGCACTCTCTTAATTGAGAGTTTTTCTTTTTGTTTTTGTCTTGTTGTGTACATCTATGTTGCTTTCGTGGCTATTTTGGGGTTCTCCCTTGTTTTACAGTTGGTTTATGTCTGTTTGGCTAATGGCCAATTTTTGTAAAACTTTTGGTTTTGGGTCCATGTAAAACCCGTTTGTCTATATCATTGAGTAAAGAGAGGCAAAAGTGTTGTAAGGTAATCATTGAGTAAAGAAACGTATATATCTTAGCATAAGAAGAAATGGTTAAACACATGGGAGGATTGGATTATTGAATCTAAGAAAGTAATAAAACATCTATTATTTTCTTTCTTAGTTTTAGTGAGATCTTCCAAGTTGACTCTGATGCAAGTTGATTTTATGTAGTCAAAAAGTGATAATGCTTGATGTGTGTACCATTAATATGTCATCCCATAGGATTCTCATTTAGATGTCTTAGATTTACTACCACGGATTTTCTAATGCCATGGATATAGTGTGGCCATAGTCAATGGAACTTCAATTTCGCTTGTTTCTTAAACATGTTATCAGATATTAGTACTAGAACCCATTTTTTGAATGTTTTTAATTTCAAATTCTTGGCATGCCATGCTTTCTCCTTCTACCACTCAATTTTGTGCTTATACATTGTACTTTATTTGTATTAATCTATTTAATATAAATATTCTATCAAGTGTCCCAAAGATTGGTCATGCTCCAACCACAAAGTGAGTGTGGTGCATATGTTAAGGGCTATGACTGTCAAAGGAACTCTGGCATCAATACCATAGGTGAACTAAAATTATTTGAGCTTACTTTTCCTTTTGTATAATGTTCGGTATGCCAAGAAGAATTGTATGTACTTTTACATCCCAATCTATGATGGTTTCATCACACATTTTCATTAATGCTTTGTTAATTATCTTTTTTATTAATTCAATTACTGCATTAGCTTGTGATTGATAGGGGAAATCATGTTGTGTGCTACCATAAAGTTTGTAGTAATTATTTTATCATCTTGTTTATAGGGTGTTTTTCTTGACCACTCACTATACTAAAAGGATATTGATACCTTGTAATGATATTATCATATAGGAACCTTGTGACAGTCTTTGTGGTACAATCTTTTGTGGGTTCTACCTTTGCCTACTTTGTGAGATAAACTACTCCTCTTAGGATTAGTGTTCATTTAGATTAGGGTTTAGAGTTTATATAAAATATGATTCAATTAGGCTTAGTTTTAAAGAAAGGGTTGATTTAAAACCAGGGTAAAATTAAGGTTATAAGAGAAATATGAGTTATGATTAGGGTTGGGATTACAATATGTTTAATGTTCAAATAGGTATAGAGCTAGCTTTTAGCTAGGGTTAGGTTTGATATTCTATTACAACTAAAATAGAGTTAGGGTTAGAGTTAACATTAGATCAGGCTTATAGTTTGGGCTTAATTAAGATTATAGCTAGGGTTAGGATTATAGTTATAAATAGGGTTAATATTAGAGTAAGGGTTATGTTTAGGTCTATGGTGAGCTTAATCAGGGTTAGGGATAGGGTTCAAGATCAATTAAGTGTAGGTGTAGAGTTTAATTATTGCTATGATTTAAACAAAATTAGGATCAATTAGAATTAAATTTTAATTAAATTCAAGGTTAGGGTTAGGATTAAAATTAGGACTAGGATTAATATTACAAAGAACCACATTAAGGATATATCGGCTTATTCTATAAATGTTATTAAATATATATAAGCTAGTATTATTTTTATGAATGTAAATTTATGAATCATTATTATTTTGTAATACATAAGAATATTTATAGAAAATAATTTATTGCAATCATTTTTTATTTTGATAAAATTGTTGTCTTAAATAATTTATCTTCACAAGAACCATTTTCTTTTTGCAACATTAAGTAATCATCTCTCCATGGAACAATATATTCTTCTATTAGAATTTTTCAATAACTATTATTTTTAAAATTAAGCTAATCAAAAGAACTTTCACATTTAATTTAATTTTCTCACTCTTTCCATGTATTTAATTCTTAATATAATGTAATCTAATATAATATATATCGAATTGATCCTTTATTGATAAAACAAAAAATTGCATTTATTGTTTCGGTTGAAATTTAAAATGATAGCACAATCAATTGTGAATTAATTTTTCTTATTAATTTAGTCTCCTAAGAGCATTCCCAAAGGGCGTGGCCGTCGAACCTGGACAACCGTTTGCATGTATAAAGCAGGGCCGATAGTTTGAACACGCAATGTAATATAATTTATTGAATTTCTGCACAATCTGACTCGGTCTGTAAGAGTAGAGCTTCATATCTTATTTAGGAAGATTTGATAATGGATTTTATGGACGAGCTCCCTGAACAAATATTTCGAGATATCTTATTAAGAGTACCCTATAAATCTCAATCAAACATTAAACAATTGTTAAAACCCGCCCAAGAAATGATGGATTGCTTAGGGTTTTATCAAGATAGAATTAAGTTTGGGACGGCTAAGAAATATATTTGTTTCCTCCAGCATGCTGGGATATCTATATACGACCCTATTGACCAATCATTGGAAATGCTCCCTCCTATTCCCACCGGATTCGAAATCTTAAGGATTTCTCAGATTCAATGTGTTAAACACAAAATCGTTTTGCTGGGCTTGGAACATGATGGCAGTTTTAGTAAAAAAATTCTGATATATGATCTATTATGTAGTACATGGAAGCAAGGTGCTGAATTTCCCACCGGCAAACGTGCAGCCCTATTTGCATGTTGTGCCACGCCTCAAGGATCAATTTACATTGCAGGAGGAATTGAAGAAGATGGTTTTAACGATGAACTCTCTGATGCGGCTGTCTATAGAGTGGATGAAGACAAGTGGGAACTTCTTCCCCAGATGCAGGAAGAAATTGGCCCGTGTAGGGGTGTTTTCATTGAAGGAATGTTTTATGTCATTGGTATTTCGAATAATATAAGTCAGAGGTTTGATCCCAACACAGGAGTATGGACAACAATAGAAAATATGTCTCTGTACAATTCATGGCACGTCCAGCTTGTGTACGATTTTGCACAACTATATGCATTTGGAAGGAACGGAATGGAGAAATACGATTGGAAAGGAAATATGTGGACAAATTTCGATTTTCCTGAAGAGATTTTCTTTGTTCGTGCCACAGCATGGTGTGATAGAATTTTCGTTTGCGGATATAATAATCCTAACTTCGAATTAGGGGCCCCAGTTTTTTATATGTATAAACCTGAAGCAGCTTTCTATGATAGGTGGATTTCTCTTGGCAGGCCAAGACAATTTCTGGAAATGGAAGTCGTTGCTGTCGCCACGATAGAAATTTAGTATAACATATAACATGAGATAAGATGTGATTGCCCTGTAAGCTCAAGGATAAGGAAAAAGAAGTTGGAGATCGGCCCTGCCAAACAGGAAAGGTCATAACAGGATCATCACAGCACACCATTGGGTCTGTTTCCACTATTGGTATCGGCCATCAATTAAGAAATACATTTGAGTTAAATCATATATACAATGTATGATGTAAAAAAAACAATTATCTTAATTATGGATATCTCCTCTACGAACCTTTTTTTTTTATTCTAAAATGATCATCATTTATTTATACAAAATACACATTAAATTTCATAACAATCATCTCTTTATAAAAATAAAATTTAAATGTTAAGTAACAATCAAATTTTTTATTTTTAGGTTTTTTTCGTTAGAATCAAACTGTACAAAGAAATTTGTTGTCACTATATTCATGTGACATAAGAATGTGCCATCATTTATTTATACAAAATACACATTAAATTTCATAACAATCATCTCTTTATAAAAATAAAATTTAAATGTTAAGTAACAATGAAATTTTTTATTTTTAGGTTTTTTTCGTTAGAATCAAACTGTACAAAGAAGTTTGTTGTCACTATATTCATGTGACATAAGAATGTGCCATCATATTTTAGCTTCGACAAAATCTACAAGCATAAAACATAAGTTTTATTTTACCAAAATTAAATAAGTTAGAACAAAAGTATTTCATTTAGAACATTAGGTATAATATCCTGAATTTAGAAGCTTCGGGTTGGAATAAAAATTTCTCATTGTAAAACTAATTGAATTTATCAATAAATTGACTTGCTGAAAACAATTATCTTAATAGATATAAATCCTCATAGGAGATTTTTATTGAATATTTACATCATGAGATGTATATTTTAATTACTTAATATGTTTGTCATGGTTTGTTAATTAGAATAAAATATTTGTAGTACAAATACTTTTTTTACTTTATTGTTAAACTCAAACTTATTTTAGAAAGTTCAATATAAAATAAAAATGCTAGACAATAAATAGAGCATTCATGATGCTTGATATGTGAGGAAGCTATTTCCAAGCTGATAGCAAAGAAAAATGTTCTACTTGTTAGTTTAAAATGAGCAAGAGAAGAACATAAGATAAAGAAAAAATAGCAGAAAAGAAAATCAGACAACAAGAACATGAGATGAATTTATAGTGGTTCGGCAATTGCCTACGTCCACTCGCACAGAAGGGATCTATCACATTAACCAATATCAATATTACATAGCCATACACATATTATTTATACATTTCTTCACCCATGAAGGAAGAGTTGGGGAAGCCAAACAGTCATATGACCGTTGGGCTTCATATACCCAACAATCTCCCCCATGAAGCCCAACTAGTACAGGAAACATCCCTGCTTCCTTTTCTAATTTCATATTACAACCAATCTACTAGATTTTAGATTTGCAAACTTTTGTTCATGAACACTACAAATGAATCTCCTCCATGTCAAATCGGGGTTATAAACAACTTCTCCTACAATAGACACAAACTTACTAATAGAAACATTACTTTTTGCAAGGTCATAATAAATCCCTCCATCACAATCACCTTCTCCTTTGCTCCCCTTCTTGTAAACCTTGAACAAAGAACCTAAAAAATCACCATTAGTCAGTTATAATACCCAAAAATAAAACTGTCTAACCCAAAACTCAAGCATTTCCTATTGCTAGTAACCACACATTTGGGTCCACTGGCCCTCTTCTTGGAAGTCTAGTAAATCAACTTCCTACTAAGGGTTTGGATAATTCTAATTTTCTTGGTGTGACACTTGATCTGCAACCATGCTCTGCATTGTTCTTGTGCGCTTAGATGGTCCATAAGAATATTGGCTTCCATCATTTACTGTATTAACATTACTGTTGACTAGAATACCTTCTACACTATCAGCATGGTGAAGCCCACCAATCAGCCTTTCTATGGTACTTCCACCTTCGTTCATAATACAATTATGGGTCTGAGGGCCCAACAACTCAAATGCTGCGACATAAGCACCAAATTTACTGCCAGCAGGGTGTCGTGGAATAGAATCCTTGTCAGGCTCAAAACAAAGCTTCTTTGTGGTCTTTCCAAGATCAATATCATACAATAGAATTATTTCATTGGCAAATCCAACCTTAGAATGGAAGGAATAATTATTTTCATCATCTTTAGGGTTTAAATTCTCTCCCTTATCCCCTATGCAACAACCCAATAGAGGGTATTCAGAGAAACTTTCCACAACCATATGCTTGGTTAGAATCATGTTAACGAATCCAACATCACCATTTTTAAAGAAATTAGGTTCCTTCTCAATCTCCTTGTTGTTCAAATCATTTACACATGCCACAACTGCATCATGACATGAAAAAGAAACAGAATTGAAATCTCTACGCTTTGTAGTTGGTAGGTTACGTGCTAGCTTAATTTTCTCACAATCCCCCATGACATCAGGGCACAGTCCCGAAGCAAAGCTCCCATCTTCGCAAATGACACCAAATGCCAAGCTGACTAGCCATGGGTTCATACTCATGCTCATTTCCATCTTTAGTTTTGGTAGTCAACATTGTTTTCAGACTCCTTCGAATCGGCCACAAAAGGTTCCTTCGTCACCCATAGAAAAGCCATCTCTTCACCTCCATATGCAGTAAGATTAGGACCTCTTAGATAACCATATTCAGTACCAGTAGATTCCTTGTCATAAAAGTTGTTTGTATTTCTTGTAGAAGCTTGTGTACTACCAGCAATCAAAGCATTCCACTTTGCCTCTACTTCTGCAATCTAAAACAATAAATCAACACTCTCCTTTCCTTTTGGAAAATTAATTTCCTCAAAGACCATATTCTCAGCCTTTCTGAAATCTTTTAGATCCTGTGCAGCCTTGAGCCAGAGGCTCTCTCCCGCCTCATTGAGCTCTATAATCCTTGCGCTCCTTGGAACTTCAAACGCCAGGCACCCCAAATCCTCTTGTGGATTCGTTCCACCAAGAAAAGGATTTCCTATCAATAAGGCATGCATTTTTGTGAGGAAACAGTCCTTTGTTAGGAGCTTCCCATTACTTTCCTCTTGCTGAAATATGGTCTCTTCAGGAAAATATGATTCTTTCTCAAAGTTATCTTTTTCAATATTCATGATGTGACACAAAACTATTAACTTCTAGTCCATACAAATCAGTTTTTCTATGAATAGGAGATTCTCTTCATTCAACCTCATAAATTTTTCTTTTTCATAATCCTCTTAAGCCTTGTTCTCAACTTTCATGTAAACTTTTTGGTCCATACAAATCTGTTATTCTGTGAGTGAGAGACATTCATGTAAACATTACTGGTTACTAGATCGCCATGCACAGGAGGAATTCAGGATTCAGGAAAGGGCTTTAGAAACCATGTAGCAAATGAAAATGCCAAGCGTAAAGCCTAATTATTTGCCAGTGGCTTCCATCCTATACCAACGAGGGAGCTTTTGAAATAAGATATGGACATGCATCACAGGATAACGGTAGGGAGATTTTTGAAAGTTATTATAGTTCGAAATGCCCTAGTTTTAGACATTTAGGAAAGGATAAATGTGGAATTATAGACCTCGCACCTGTATTTGCTAACATAATGATTCAAATTTTTGTCGTGTCATGGAATGCATCAATTGCAAGAGATGTGGAAATAGATTTCATGGAAGGGCTTCGGAAAGTTGCAGACTCATTGGTGACTGTCAGATCTAACCCCCACAACCTTCAGCCTACATCCTCCATATGTTGACTAGAATACTTTCTACACTATCAGCATTGTGAAGCCCACCAATCAGCCTTTCCATGGTACTTCCACCTTCGTTCATAATACAATTATGGGTCTGAGGGCCCAAGGACTCAAATGTTGCAACATGAGCACCAAATCTACTGCCAGCAGGGTGTTGTGGCGTAGAATCCTTGTCAGGTTCAAAACAGAGCTTCTTTGTGGTCTTGCCAAGATCAATATGATACAATAAAATTATTTCATTGGCAAATCCAACCTTGGAACGGAAGGAAGAATTATTTCCATCATCTTTAGGGTTTAAATTCTCGCTCTCATCCCTTTTGTAACAACCCATTGGAGGGTATTCAAGAAACTTTCCACAACCATATGCTTGGTTAGAATCATCTTAACGAATCCAACATCACCATTTTTAAAGAAATTAGGTTCCTTCTCAATCTCCTTGTTGTTCAAATCATTTACACATGCCTCAACTACATCATGAGATGAAAAAGAAATGGAACCAGAATCTCTACGCTTTACAATTGGCAGGTTACGTGCTAGCTTAATTTTCTCACAATCCGCCATGACAACAAGGCACAGTCCCAAAGCAAATCTCCCATCCTCCCAAATGACACCAAATGCTGAGCCAACTAGCCATGGGTTCATACTCATGCTCATTTCCATCTTCAGTTTTGGTAGTCAACGTTCTTTTCAGACTTCTTCGAATCGACCATAGAAGGTTCCTTCGTCACCCACAGAAAAGCCATCTCTTCACCTCCATATGCAGCAACATTAGGACTACTTAGATAACCATATTCAGTACCAGCAGATTCCTTCTCATAAATGTTGTTTGTATTTCTTGTAGAAGCTTGTGTACTACCTGCAATCAAAGCATTCCACTCTGCCTCTAGTTCTGCAGTCTGCAACAATAAATCAACACTCTCCTTTCCTTTTGGAAAATTAATTTCCTCAAAGACCATATTCTTAGCCTTTCAGAAGTCGTTTAGATCCTGTGTAGCCTTGAGCCAGAGGCTCTCTCCCACCTCCTTGAGCTCTATAATCCTTGCGCTCCTGGGAACTTCAGTCGCCAGGTACCCTGAGTCCTCTTGTGGATTCTTTCCACCAAGGAAAGGATTTCCTATCAATAAGGCATGCATTTTTCTGTGGAAAGAGTCCTTTGTCAGGAGCGTCCCATCACTTTCCTCTTGCTGAAATACGGTCTCTTCAGAAAAATCTGATTATTTATCAAAGTTATCTTTTTCAATATTCATGATGTGACACAAAACCATTGACGTGTCATCCATACAAATCAGTTTTTCTATGAGTAGGAGATTCTCTTCATTCAACCTCATAAATTTTTCTTTTTCATAATCCTCTTGAGCCTTGTTCTCAACTCTCATGTAAACTTTCTCGTGCATACAAATCAGTTTTTCTATGAGCGAGAGACATTCATGTAAATGTTATTGGTTACTAGATCGCCATGCACAGGAGGAATTCAGGATTTAGGGAAGGGCTTTAGAAACCCTGTAGCAAATAAAAATGGCAAGCGTAAAGCCTAATTATTTGCCAGTGGCATCCAGCCTGTACCAACGTGGGAGCGTTTGAAATAAGATATGGACATGCCCAAGTTTTAGACATGTAGGAAAGGATAAATGTGGAATTATAGACCTCACACCTGTATTTGCTGATAGAATGCTTCAAAGTTTTGTCGTCTCAAGGAATGCGTCGATTGTAAGAGCTGCAGAAATAGATTTGATGGAAAGGCTTTGGAAAGTTGCACACTCGTTGGTGACTGTCAGATCTAACCCCCACAACCTTCAGCCTGCATCCTCCATATGTGTGCCAAAATTGGCTTTTGGGACGTTGTCGTTGTGACAACTCTGTTTGCCATGTACACAAAATGTGAGGGCAGAGGCTTGGCATGTGGTCTACGTAACAAAATTGCCTAATGGAGATGTGGTCTACGTAACAGATTTACTGAAAAGGCTTTAGAATCTTTCAAACAAATGCAGATAGCAGGCGTAGAGCCAAACTCTTTTTCCTGTCACCTCCAGCAGCCAATTATTTTTTACAAAATACCTCTAAGAAATATCATCTCATCGAATGCAAGGATAGGAAGATTTTGTAGACAATATATTTGATGGAAAGACTCCTGCCAATTGGAATGCGTTCAGAAGAATATATATATATATTTTCAAAACAAATGCTGCCAGATTTCTTTTCGAGTAGATTACACTTTCAAAACAAATGCACCATTCCTCATTTATTACAAGGCCATGCTCTGCAAGAAAGCACGCTTTCTACTTTACGGTCTCTCTCATCCTCTCTTCAAGTTTCAAAATTTTTTTCTTTACTGTTCCTTTTTTAAAAATTTTCCATTCATGCCTTTGACCACTTGGTCGGGGATGTGACATGCTAGTGATCAACTAGCTCTTATACGAAATGTTGTAGATGTAAATTAGGGTATCTTTTTAGCTTTCCAGATCTCCGGATATTTCAATGCCATTAGTAAATCCATACATTAAAAATAAAATTCATATTTATGTCATTAGTCTTAAATAAGGAGAATGATTAAAGCTATGAGATTTCTACAATCCATTTTGTATTCTAGTGTATTTTTTCTGGATTCGATTTTGTGTATGTTTTCCATCAATGTTTCGAATCACACTCCATGATTCATCATCACGATGAAAAGAATTCCCAAGACATGAAAGATGATGAATCACGGAGTGTGATTTGAAAAGTTGATGGAAAAAATACACACAATCGAATCCAGAAAAAATACACTAGAAAGAGAATGATTTCAAAGAGTATGTCACTCTTAATGACTTCCTTCTAGCTGAAAAAACAAATGTCCCTCCCCTTCCAAGAGGAGAATCTCAGATAGACATGCCGAGCGCTAGTGACAACGGCGGTAGTGGTCGTGGCCGTAGAAGGGATCGGGATCAGGGCCGGACTTCAAGGGTCTAAATCATGTTCTTAGTTCTTTCCAAAAACTTAGAGGTATGCACCCCTTTTCTTTTTTTGTCATTAAGCTTTGTAAATTCGAAAAGTTTCTAGTTTGAAGAAACAGAGAGAAAAAATTTCAGTTTGTTCATGGTGGTTAAACTATCTCATTTTTTTATGGTTTAGCCACTAGCATGATCAATCAAAAAGTAACTTTTATTAATATAAAACCTTTGACTCTGCCTTTATCCATAAAAAAAAATCATATTTATATATATCTTTGCAACTAGAACAATGTGAAACCAAAAGACAATAATCTACTTTACCAGTATGCATAAATAAAGACTGCACAGTTGAAAGAAAATACCATTTGGGTATAGGAGATCATGTTACTTCAATTTTACATTAAAAGAGAGATTATGTAAAGAATAATATAGCATATAATATTCTTACTTGAATTCAGTGATGATACTTTATATTCTACCGCAAAAAATCAACAAAATAAATTGGTTTTTGCTGAATTGAAATTAAAATCATTTTTTTTTCTTACAAGGATTAGGAGTGACAAAGTAGTTGCATATTTATTCCAATAAGTGCCAGTTCTATCTTCAATATTTATAGAGTTCTAACAAATGTTCTAGTTGCAGTAAGTTAAATGCTAATTATTCCTAAATATGAGTACAAGTGAGGATTACTGGCAGGTATTGGAGCAAATATCACTGATCATTCAAATTTTAATCAAAACTTCAATTCTCTAAGAAATCATTAGTAACACATGAACGATCAATTATAAGTAAACTCAAAGTGAGCTAAATTTGATATAAGTCAAGCCAAACTCAAATGCTCCAAGTTTATGAGTTGAGTAAATATTACTCTTCTTCTAGGTGTCTTGCAACTATACATAGGCTAGGAACTTGAAAACAATCAACTTCCTTTCTGAATAATTTTACTATATGTAACTTTCCATCTCATTTGCGCTAGGACATTAAAAGTGTTTTTTTGAAGTGGTTTACCTTTAACAAAATTCTTACAACTTTTAAAAACCATCTCTCTACATTTTTATTGAAATTTAGATTTATTTATTTTTAAATGAGAATTTAATTAATGCTAAACATTTTTTGAATGGAATAATTTGAACAAATTTTATTTTAATAGTTATATTAAGCTCATGAAAATTAAGATTCTAATTGTAAATCTATATCATTTTACTGAAAATAATTTTGGATCCACCAATAGTGATGAAGGTCCTACATGTGTCTATTCTTGGAAATTTTTTCTATAGCTGGAAAAAATAAAGAAAGATCTAACGTTCATCTCTCGTTGAAGAAATCTCATCTTTCTAAATGAGGGCACTGAGATTTGCCTGTTTCTGAATTATGACCAACAATGCTATGATGACGGTTGGAAGGCCCTCAGCTCCTCCAAAAACAATTCAACAATTCAACCAAGCTCGTACCCTATGAAGAGAGAAAAAAATCTGGAACAAATAATCCAAAATAAAATGAGTAGGAAGCCGAAAAACTCTATAAACTCATTGCTTTGGAGAGAAAAGTAGAAAAAATCTAAATTCTTGAATTTCAATTGAATGGATAAGAGATTTGTGAGGTCCCATATACAATTCAATATTGATAATTTATATCTTACGCTATTGTAAGATTATCTACTTGAGTTTCATGCTAAACAAATTTTGAGGGTTATAATTAAATCTTAATTATATTTATGCACTTGTGTGGAATAGTCTAATTATTCTCCCAATTCTTATATATTCAATCTAAAATTTAAAATAGAATGTGGTTGAAATTATTTTTGGTATTAAATTAGAATAAATAAATGTTTTCCAATTAATAGATTATATTGATTTATCCATGGTGAAAGAAGTGAATGGCAAGACTTTGTGCTATATGATGATTATAATTTAAGTTTTCTTTAGCTATAATGTTATGGTTTTATTTGATAAATAATGGGATAAGTCCATTACCATACATAATCATCAAATAGGCGCACAAGAGGAAAATCACAAGCACTGGGATCATGAAAAGACAACCATCAAAAATGGTAGACCCTTTTTAAAAAGGATGTTTTTTTACTAGAGCATCAACCTGTAGGACAAAGTCCCTAAAGAGGAAAAATCACCTAATCATAATAGAGGGGTTTAAGAGAACCCAAAACCATCTAACAATAGAAACCCCTTGCACAAGAATAAAGTAAACAAGGGAAGCATTAATAACATAATCTTTTTAACGGTACCATTAAACCTTTTACCTAATGGACCACTATGAACAATGATGTTCATAGTTAAAAATCTCATAGGGTTTTGATAGGCACCCCTAAACCTTTGACTGATAGAAAAACCTACAAACAATCCATCAAAGGCCAACTTAATAGGCCGATTCTCAGTAGAGACACTAAGGAATAGAATCCCAACAGAAGAAGAAATCTAGAATCAAAGTAGAAACATAGGAAACATGACACTCTACATTTATCGGCTCTCAACACCTTTTAGCAATCCATCCGCCACAACACAAAGAAATCTTCTACCGAGTAGAATATCATCATTCATAATAATGAGAGAACTCGGCCCCTACAAACCGCCATAAATAGAATAGTCTTTAAAGATCCAAGAATCTTTGAGGCCCACCTTCGTAGGGAAACTGGAAGAATCAGAGAAAAAATGCCTCCAAAACCCTTACTAGACAAGAAAGGAGTGCTAGAAAATAGTCTCTTGGAGGAGGGAAAAAATTTGCCCCACTCTAGAGATCAACAACACAAGAGGAAGTCTCCCAGCTCGACATAAAATCCCACATCCATTGGACTAGTACTAAATAGAGGAGCCTAAAGCAGCACCTAAGCCATAATCAAGAGTAGACCTGAAGTGAAGCAACTCTGCCAATGTGTGACTAAAGAAACAAAGTACACCAATAGGCCATGCACGCCCCCCACAAAAAAATTGTAACCTCTAAGGAGTAGAATTATAATTCTAATCACCTTGGAGCACACGAAGAAAAGCCTACATTGTAGGGCATAGACATAAGAAACAACCACCAGTCTATCCCAAGCACCACAAAGCACATGGCACCCCCCAATCGTTAGAGGCAAGGTAGGAGAAGAGTCTCAAACATCGCCCACAAACAAAAAAAAGAGAAAATCCATCCATCAAAGAATATAGGACACTCCCCAAATATGAAAGGTAGGGTATGAGAGGTGAGAGCATGAACATCAGTCCACACCCACTCCCTGAAACACTTTGTAGGACCTGCCACAATGCAGAAGCCCGCAGAAATGCCAGGGAAGGAAAACACGTCCGGACAAGGCAGTCGACAGAGAAACAAGCTATAATGTTATGTTTTTTATTAGAGTAAAATAGTTTAGGCAGTGACCTGAAACCCAGCCAAAAAATATTCATGAGAAGAGAACGAAGGTGGAATCACCTATAGAAGGAATACCACGCAAGTAGGAGCAGAGCATAAAAATCCCAAAGAGATTAATGAATGTAAAGCCTGAAAAACAACCCATGCTTTATCCACATAATGGTCAGGAGCCAAGTACAACAAAAAATCCATAGAGGCTCTAGTATTTTCCACTAAATTGCATATCAATCCCATACGTAACTGATCAAGCAAAAGGCCAAACCAGCCATTAGCCAAAAGCTCATGGTGAGGAAGAAAACCCCCATAATAAAAAGAACCCATATCAAACCGATAACTACCCAATGCAGGAGAGACCAACTCCCAATTGCACACTGTCAGGAAGACAAACGTGGATACCAAGAGGTGAACCCAATCCAAATTGAGCATAACATAAAAAAAAAAATAAGAAAATGAGAGAGAAGCTCATCATAAGAAACTTGACAACCAACCTGTAGCCACCGACATCCCAAAAGCCTACGAAACTCAAAGTCCACCGCAGGAGTAAACAGATTGAAAACCTTGCCAAGTTTAATAGAATTCTCCTCAATTGCATCTTCTTCCCCCAATGATTGAGCTTCTAAAACCACTCTATAAACTCCAACAAGCAGAGAGGAAGACGTTTACAGAATGAAGAGCACTGAAAACTAGAAATAAACAAGGGACTGATTTTTGAAAATGATAGAGAAATGTATGTGAAAGAGAAAATGTCCTGAATTTCCCATAAAGATACTGAAAAAATCCATTTGAAGCATGCTTGAATTAATTCGCACAAATGCAAAAATCCTTCCACTAAAACCCATAAGTGATTATCCTGCAAGTAAGGATGCCATCAATCTAAAAATAAATAATCGGTAAGCCAAATCTATCAAACTCGGACAAGCACAAGGCGACCAACACAATGATATTTGCATCAAAAAATAAAACCTTAGAAACGTGCTGACGGCTTGAGGAGATGAAAGCATGCGAAAAAATAATGAAGGGCTGGAGATGAGGACTGCACCAAACCCACATGCCACAACCAGAACACATCATAAATGATGATATTACTGACAAGACACAAGGTCAAATCAATATCGGAAAACCAAACCTAGAAAATATCTCCCCAACCTGAAAATAGAAAAACATTTGAAAATAGTAGAGAAAACTTCCATAAGCCACAAAGAAACCAATTAACCCATAGCACCACGGATATACACCCCATCCTTCTGCACGAAACAAATATACCAACACCCCATATGTAAGCATAGACGGTTTACACATGTGATGTCAAAATAACTGACCCAAGAGGAGGATGACATGTATATCTCAAGCAAATGAAACCGATGATGAATTTTAATATCATGCCCATATAATTAAGCCGATTTGTGAAGAGGTATCCAACTCATGAAAAAGTTGTTTACATATGCTGCCACCTGAAAAATTCTTCTCCAATCCTTAAGAAGTACACACATTAACATCTAACCCAAATGCAGCAGTGTATAAATACTCCAAATGCAGATAGTAATAAAAACTTCCTATCAACACATGAAGGATAGATACAAACTGAACTGAGGAGAGGATAATATGTATACTTCAGTAAGAAATGAAGATACTAACACAAAATTTTGCCATCTAAAAATTACCTCTCCATCCCTCAAGAAATACACACATTAACATCTAACCCAGATACAAGAATGTACAAATACTCCATATGCAAAATAGAAGTAAAAGCCTCCTATCAACACATGACAAACAGATACAAAATGATCTGAGAAGAGGATAATATATATACTTCAATAAGAAATGAAGATAATAACTCAAAATAGATGACTTAATCTTTGGGATGTGGCATATACCCGGAGAGGACGACATGAGGAATGTCGCCAATAGCTACATTCTTATGAATAACAGCTAAGTCAATAGCCAAATTAGCTAGAAAATCTACTAGTTTATTTATCTCTTGAAAACAATGAGATAATACATAAGTATCAAAGAAGGATAATTTCTCAAATATGTGATCAATTAAGGGCTTTAAATGCCAACTATTACTTTTGCAGTTCAACACAGTTTGAATAACAACCATTGAATCCCCCTAGATGGAAAGATGCTTGATCCCAAGGGAAATAGCCAAATCAATCCCAAGAGACAAAGCTTGACATTCAACAAAATTGTTTGATTGAGACCCAAGAGCATGACATTGAGCAGCAATTAGGACTGCATTATGATCAAAAATGGCCATGCCAGTTCCAGACATACCCATATTCCCCCTCGAAGCACCAGAAAAATGGAGTTTGAAATGATCTAGAGGAGGAGGAGCCCAACTGGCCACAAATCTCTTATTTTTAAAAGCGTTAACCTTTGCAACTGACCCATGAGAAGGTATACTAGACAGAGATTTCCATGTCCTTGTGATCATGCCATCCCAATGGGAAAAAGATGTCGTATTTTCTAAATTATTATGAATATATGACAAGACCACCTCTTAGATAGAAGCCTCTATCTTGACTAAAATATCAGAAAGCGAAGTGGATGATTTTTTAAAGATCCTTTTATTTCTTTCTAACCAAACGTTCCAAACAATAATCGATGGGGCTATAATTAAAAGGCAGGCATAAAAAGAAGAGGAAAACAAGAGAGACAAAGCTCTGAAGCGAGAGAGAAGGTCCCCACTAGTAACAAAAGACAATCCTAGCTTCTCGAAAAACCAATTCCAACATCCTAGAGAAAAATCACAATGAAGGAAAAGATGAGAAGACGATTCCAATTTCTGATTACACAAAACACAAGGGAAAACAACAGATAAACCCATCCTATCCAGTCTCATCCCAGTTAGAACCCTATCTTGAGCAACAAGGAAAGCAAAAGCTCCAACCTTCGGCAGACATGCTGGATGCTAGAATAATTTGTAAGGCCAAGAAGAGAGATCCTTAGCCGACATAACCAAGTTGTATCCATCTTTCACTAAGTATTTTCCAGATGAACTGTTAGTCCAAACCAGCTCATCATCCTTCTTAGACAAAATGATAAGTCTGTCTTTAAGAATAGAATACAAATCTTCTTTCAAACTAGGGCTAATAGGAAGAAACTCAATCGATTTCCATTGAGTCATCACCAGATGTCCATTATGAACTACATTAAAGTAGTCTGATAAATAGACCCCCCATTTATCTAGAAGTATTGATTTCAAGGGAGACCAATCCCTAATAGAATCCATAGGACAATAACCATTCCAGGCATCATCCCAAAATCTAAATTTTGTACCCTTATGCACAACCCAAGAAAGATACGACAGTAAGACACTTCTACATTTTCCCATGAAATTCCAAATAGCCGACCCCTTAGGAAGAGTCAAGGCCCTAAAAATAGACTCCCTAGATCCATTAGAAAGATACTTAGTGAACATGATTCTAGCCCAAAGGGATGCTGGATTATCATACAATTTCCACACTAACTTCGCCCCCAAGGCTAGATTTTGATTTTCCAAACTATGAATTCCAGCCCCCCCAAGTTCCTTAGGAAGACAAACCTTATCCCAAGCTAACAAGGGGATCCTAGATTTCCCATCCTTATTGTTATTCCAAAGGAAAGATCTCAGACTATCATTTAAACTGTCAATAACAACCTTTGGAGCTTTTAGAATTGACATTAAGTAAATTGGCACCCCATTTAATATAGACTTAATCAACACAATTTTCCCAGCCATGGTGAGCCATTTGTGATTCCATGCCAAGATTTTCTTAGACACCCTAGAAACTACTTTATCCCAAAAACTAACCTTAACCTTATTAGAAAAAAAGGGAACTCCTAGATAAGTGCAAGGGAGATCCCCAATTTGGAAACGCCAAAACTTTTGAATCTTATCCTGGAGCAGGGAGTGAGTGTTTAAGAAAAAAATCTTAGATTTTTCCTTTTTGACCTTTTGACCTGAAAAAAGCTACATAATTCCTGATTACTTGATCAATAAATCGAGCCTCCTTCAAGGTTGCACAACCAAATAAGAGGGTGTCATCAGCAAAAAGGCAATGGGAAATCCTCTGATCAAAATTGTGAATTTTGATACCCTTCCATAAACCGTTCTCATGAGCTGAGCTGATTGCCTGACTCAGAGCTTCAGCTTATAAGATAAATAAAAAAGGTGAGAGCGGGTCCCCTTTCCTTAAACCCCTAGAAGAGTGGAAGAAACCACAAGGGGACCCATTAATAAGAACCAAAAATCTTGCCGAGGAAATACAAGTGATAATCCATTTTATCCAAGCTAGGGAGAAATCTAACCTTAATAGGACAATTTTTAATGCATTCCATTCAACCCTATCACGAGCTTTCATCATGTATAACTTAAGGATCATGGCAGGGTATTTTTGGGCAGAGATCGAATGTAAGACCTCATGAGCAACTATAGCCCCTTCAAGAGTTTCCCTTTGAGGAACAAAACCTCCTTGCTCAAGGGAGATTATTCTTGGTAAAAGAATGGCCAACCTCATAGCAATTACTTTGGAAAATATCTTATAAATGGTTTTAAATAAAGCTATGGGACGAAAATCTACGAAGGTTTTAGGGTCCTCCTTCTCAGGTAAAATGACAATTAAGGTAGTGTTCATTTCTTTAAGGATAGACCTATTTCTCCTAGCTTCCTCTAAAGCCAAAAGGACATCCTGACCCACAAAATCCCAACATTTCTGAAAAAACAAAGGAGTAAAACCATCAAGCCCAGGAGCCTTATCTGGGTTCATAGCAAAAACAGCCCCCTTAATCTCTTCTATTGAGAAAGGAGACACTAACATTCTATTATCCTCGGGAGAAACAAGAGAGGGAATGAGAGATGAGATATTGTTGGATTCATCAATTTTCTTAGATGAAAGAAGATTCTTAAATAACTGAATCGCTTCCTTAGAGATATCCCTATCCTCGGAGAGAATATTCTCTTGGATATCCTGAATACAAGAAATCCTACTCCTGGCCCTTTTCATTTTAGTACTAGCATGGAAAAAATTTGTGTTCTTATCACCATCAGCTAGCCATAACTCCCAAGACTTTTGTCTCTAATAAACCTCCTCTATAGCCAAAATTTCATCTAATTCACTCCTAAGAGACCTGCTTTCATCCAATACCTTAGATCCCAAACCATGATGCAAGACTTGCTTATTCAGAACCTCTAACATATCTAAAATCCTTTGTTTTTCTTCAAAAAATTTCTTGAAATGAAGGGAGTTCCATCTCCTAATATTGTTTTTAAAAAAACTAATCTTCTTGACCAGCTGGAACATTCTAGAACCTCTAGAGAATGGAGCCTCTCCCCACCATTGTCACAGGATGGGAAGAAAAGAGGGATCCCTAAACCACATTGGCTCAAACTTAAAAGGAAGTTTGTGTGAAGGTCTATCCCTTACCATAGTCAGAGAGAACGGAAAATGATCTGACCCAGATAGTGGAAGAATGGAAGAGAAAAACTCAATGTCTAAATTGAACCAATTAGATGAGAGTAAAAGTCTGTCCAATCTTTCCGCAATCTGAGAGAAATGTTTTCTCATGTTCGTCCATGTGAATAGGACATTCTTATGTTTACGATAAAAAAGAGACATGTCAAAAATGAATGCATTAAAATCATCCATAGACTTCTTATTTGGATAGATCCCCCCTGATTTTTTAGTAAGATCCAAAATAGCATTAAACTCTCCCCCAAAAATGACAAAAGAATGATTCCTAAGGGGGGATGACACCCTAATGAGCTCTTGCAAAATATTGTATTTAGCCAAGATACTTGAGGGAGCATAAATGTTAAACACCCAAACTTTAAAGCTAGAAGCTCTGAATGAAACTAATTACAACATCCAATTTGGCTCATACACAACCAATTTCACATCAACTAAAAAATCATTCCATAACAAAGCGAAGCCCCTCGATGCCCCCGTAGCCGGACAAGAAAAAAACTTCCACTTTTTCCAAGAAGAAAATACAGAAATGGAGTTCTCCAACAAAAGTTTAGTCTCCTGAAGCAAACCTATATCCCACTTAACCAAGTCTAACTGAGAGTTGATCAAGTGTCTCTTGTTAGGGGCATTTAAGCCCCTAACATTCCATGAGATAATCTTCATTGATCTCGAGGACAATATGGCAGCCTTCTTAAACCCAAGGAAAGACGACAAAACTGAGAGTTGAATACCCGCATCAATTTCCAGCTGAGTTTTATGATTCTTTGGAGGTCTACCCCTGCCCAGGGACACTATAGTGTTAGGGAAATTCAGCTGAATCTAGGGAATAGAAGATCTAATGTGCGTTTTAACTGGAGATGGCCGATGAGACAGGGCCACTTTCTGAAGAACCACTCATTTTGGATCATCTTGAGAGATATTAACAGGGACCTGAGATGAATTTAAGGAAGGAGAATTTGACAAACTCTTATGAATTAAATCTAGGTCATTTCCAATAGAGCACATAACCTTTTCCGAGACCTCCTCTTCCTCAAAATCCTTATTAGATTTAAGCAACTGCACAACTTGCTGAGCCATGTGTTCATCTGAGGAAATATGCATAGACTCGGGCATATCACACTCTCTAAGATATATTTCTACATCTTTTTTATAATTATTTTAAAATGTTAGTTTTATTAAATAGAAAATAATAATAAAAAAATAATATAGTCATTATGGTTTAATACTAAATAAAAAATATGTTTTTGGAGTTAATTATTAATTAATTTCACAATCTTAGCTTTGTGTATTTAGTTATCTAAATTATAGAATTGTTTATTTTTATTTTTTAAATTATATGAATTGTGGCTTGCATCTGTTGGCGTAAAACATTTACTTAAATAGTATCAATTGAAATCCGTATTTTATCTAAAGGGAGTAAAATCTATTTCTTATAGTAGTGATGTAAATAAATGTAATATGTGGTCAATTAATTGCAATCAAATTTTATTTTCTTCCATGTATATTAACATTGAATCAATATACTACATTGTTCTAGTTTTCAAAAAAGTAAATTTAAGGATTTCTATGTAATTTTCCACCTAACTAAGGGTTGATCGGAGGGTGAAAAGTAGGGAGTAGCTAGGGTTCAATCAAGTAACTTTAAAAACTACATTTAATGGGTTCTTATATCATGAATTTCAAAATGGGTTGGAAGGTTAATTTATATTTTATTAGATATTAAATAGAAAGAGGGTTAATCTTTCATTTATGGGTTTTGGGTTGATCTTTCTTCTAATTCAAGAGTTAGTGTTCAATCATATCCATATGACAAAGGATGGATCAAAGTCAGTTTTGAGAAGGTTGCTAGAGGAAATTCAAGATTGTTTGGGGAAGATGAGGGTATGATCTTAGTGGTCGAGATCAAGAAATTACCAATTGGAACAAAAAACGAAGTAAAATTTTTGATCATTGGGTTTGGGATACTTTTATGCATTGTAATGGGGTTCAAGGAACTCCACTTGGAAAGTGACTTGATGATTGTGATTAGCATAATTTGATGATAGGATATGTCAAATTGGAAGCTAAAAATGCTCCTCCCAGAAATTTGGCATGGCTTGTCAATGTTGACATGAATTGGGGAGAGGATTTATTAGTTGGTAATTCTAATTTTGTGTAATTTAAACTTATACATGGTGTTTCCAAATCATTTTCAATTTTGTACAACAATTTACCTAGCAAGGTCTCTAATTAGGTCCACATCATAAAAAATGATGTCAATTGTGTATCATGTCATCTTTTGTTAGTGTCAAGATATGTCATCACTTGATTTAATTCTTTATAAATATAAACAATACAATTGAATCTATTATAAGTACTCATAATCAACATTAACAACTTTAAAGTCACAACTCCTAGTACTATACTATAAAAAATTTTGGAGGATAAACCAAGAAATTCTATCATAACTATTGAAATATACTCAACTATTGGGTTCTCTATCTTATTTATTGGGTCCCCTTTCATTTAGAAAAATAAACATATACACCAATTTCAAAAAATTTATCAAAGAAAATAGGGTATCTAACCAGTCTTAAAACCAAGTTAAGTTTCTTGTCCCATAAAGATATAAACTTTTCCAAATAAATGCAAAATTATATATTTCAATACAATATCGCCTTGTATTTCTCATATAATATTACAAATTATCTACTAGGACTATGAATGCTACATACTACTCTGCATTAACTAGAGATTTAACTAATGGACAACTAGCAAAAAGGAAAAAATAGACTAGTTCCCAATACTTCTAACCTTATTCTTCAATATCCATCCTTTCTTCATCCACGAGGTCTCTCTCTCCACATCAATTGCTTGAATATGCTCCTTTAGACCTTCCTAGTGTATGTAGGTCAAAATCCAATCTAAGGCTGCGTTCACCACTAAATTTGTCCAATTCAAGAGAAAGTTCAAGATCTAAATTACGATCTCCTTATTGTCCTGATAATCCTCCTTATCATCCAATAGGATTATTGGAAGTTTTGGGGCTTCCTTAGTTTTCTTGTCAAAGTCCGAGGAATCTGGAATTCATCATAGTTTCTTAAAACATCATCCAAACCACCCAGAACTTGAATCTTAAAGATTTCATTACTTAAATTTTTAGCCACATCTTTTCTTAGATCTCTATCTAAAGCTATGGCCAAAAAAATTTATTATATACACAAGTAAAGTTATTATCACATTGTCACACACACATGTGCATTCATATATACACATTTACATCTACAAACACATGAGTGCTCCAAAAAATTGCAAGTAAATATTATGTTAGATAAGATGCTATAATTGATCTAATTTGCAAGAATAGGTAATGAATGAACTATGATTAGATCATTCATAACCTATTATAATGTAATGTTCCTCTTTTTGCTGTAATTATTAACCAATAAGCTATTAACATTCATGTTAATTTGATAAATTCATGGTTGTGCTAAATTATTGCATTATTTGGGTCAATTTGCTTGCACTTTCTTCTATGACATCATGGTCCCAGTATGTTGGAACATACCCAATGTTGATGATTTGATAAAAAGTAATATATGCATGATGGCTAGGTACATACTCACATATTTTATTTTCATAAATTATAATATAATAATAGAGTTCAAAAAATTATTCAAATTTGAAAATTTTTAAAAACCACACCTTTATCCAATGACTAGTGAAGGTCAAGAATACACTAGAACTATTAATCATTTAGTTGAGGCACCTTAGATATATGTTTCAATATGTCAAGTGATATTGTTCGTTGTACTCAATAATTAAATGGTAGGATATGTATCCATCCGCCTTTTCATTTCTAAGAATTTTTAGATAATTCTTTAGATAAGGGTATATTGTAGAACAAGAAATTAATAGAAAAGAACTCTAGTAGTATGATAAACTTTGGGTTCTCTTGTTTATGAAATATGAAGCATATAATTTAGATAACAATGTGTTGAGCTAGCTAATAATATTTACTATACTTTATGATCACCCTAGCTCTAGGTGTTAATTAAATCTCTACTAGGTTATGACCGGTACTAGGTTAGAAATTGAATATTGTGCAATCTTTGTGTTAATTTTTAATAAGATTTAGGCTCACGTCTAATGATTCTAGAGAATTTAGTAATCACTAATACATGTTATGAAGATCTTATATCTACTTCTAGTGGTGTACTTTTTAATTTAGATACATAACATTGAATGTGACAAAGAATAAAGGAGGCAATGGTTCCTAGTACATTGAATAATTATGTTGTGACACTTACTACAATGTGTACGAAGATATAAAATTCTACCATTAATATTAAAGAGATAGAGATGCATTCTAAAATGATGGATAGTAGACAATAAGTCAAAGATATTATAGATTATATAAAAAAATACTTCTAAGAGGAAAATAATATAAGTATCCATAAGAAGGTAAAAATTTATTTGAAATTTTTCAAAACTAAGAAAATTATCAAAACAAGCATTAGAATAACATATTTTGGAGAATCCTAATTAAGAGAAAGATTATTATGTAGAAGGAACCTAATTAACTAGAAGTAAACAAAGATAAAAGTGTTGTGAGGTAACCATTGAGTAAAGAAATGTATATAACTTGGCATAAGAAAAAATGGTTAAACACGTGGAAGGATTATATTATTCAATATAAGAAATTAAAAAAATATCTATTTTTTTCTTTCTTAGATTTTAGTGAGATCTTTCAAGTTGACTCTGATGCAAGTTGATTTTATGTTGTCAACAAGTGATAATGTTTTATGTGTGTACTATTAATATGTCATGCCATAAGATTCTCATCTAGATATCTTCGATTTACCATCACAGATTCTCTAATGCCATGGATATGGTGTTTAGTCAATGAAACTTCAATTTCCTTTGTTTCTTAAACATGTAATCAGATAGTAGTAGTAGAACCCATTTTTGGAATGTTTTTAACCTAAAATTCTTATGATGCCATGTTTTCTCCTTCTACCACTCAATTTTGTGCTTATACATTTTACTTTACCTGTATTTATCCTGCAACAACAAAGCAAGTGTGGTGCATATGTTACGTGCGATGAAGTTCAAAGAAACTCTAGCATTAATACCATAGGCGAACTAAAAAGATTTGAGCTTAATTTTCCTCTTGTACATGATGTGTTCTATGCCAAAAAATAATTATATGTACTTTTACATCCCTATCTATCCTGGTTTCCTCAAACATTTTCATTACTGCTTTGTTAATTATTGTTGGTGTAAATAATTATTCATCATGCATATTATTACACCTTACTTAAGTTTACATAAGAAATGCATTTTATAGTAGTTTGGGTATGCGACACTTTGATGTTTGTGCCAAATTGGGATAGTGTGTGTAGAAGAATTTCCACCTTTTATAGTGTTGATCTTGTTACTACTCTATCATATCTAGTTATTGTTCAGTGATAATTCCACCTTCGGTGGGTGATCTACCTCGTGTGGAATATTTTATTGTTTCTCCTACCTACACTTATTTCTTATTGAGCCACATGTCAGTTTTGTGTTCTCACATATTCATATAGCCTTGCCTATATAAGCGGACTCATCTACATTGAACAACTTGTAATGATCCATTTGAACAGTATTTTCATCTTGATAGAATATAGTTTATTTCTATCATGTATTTTGTTCTCTCTTATTTTTTCTTTCCATTGCCTCTATACCATGGCAAAATCTCACATGGTATCATATCCATTAGAGTGTGATTGGTTTGCCAATTGAGAGAAATTTGATGCTATTTGGGGTTGTGTATTTTGGAGCTTTCTTTTGCAGGTTATTATTAAAGCTTGATGGGTACAATCTAAGGTTACCATTACATTAAGGAGGTCTAAGAAAGTCAATTTTGCCTTTTGTTTCATCAAAATTGAACTTCGGAGGCCAAATCTAAAAGCATTTGAAGTTTGAAGCTGCAACGAAAATTTTCTAGAAATTATAATTTGGCAGGCAATTTTCAAATACTAATATCTCACTCATCTGGACTCCTTTGTTTTAGATATTTTTTTTGTTTTATGGTAGAATTTTTTGATCTGTACAGTAGAGCAAAAGTTTTTTGGATTTTCGGATACAAGTTTTTTTGAAATTGTGAAATCTCAATTTTTACAACTTTGGAGGCTTTGTTTAGGCTCATATGGACTCCTTTTCAGGTGCTCTTTTTTTTTAAAGTACATATTTTTTTGTCTAATTTCATAATATGCCATTTGTTTGTAGTGATTTAAGTAGAAATTGTACTTTCAGTATTTGGTCATTTTTTGGCCTATTTAGTACCTATATTTTTCTTGGATCTTAGTTTAGATCACTAGCAGTATTTGTTGAAATCTCTTATATCTCCTTTTGAGAAGTTGTAAAATTGAAATAAGAAGTCCACTTTGTCTTTTTTTTCAAGTGGCCCACTGTACACGCACTAAGTATAAAGTGCCAAATCATGATTTTGGGGAGGTTTCTTGATTGGGTAATTTGGGGGGGTGTCTCTTGTGCTTTTGTGCTCTTGTGTTCCTTCCTTTTTGCTGCTATGGGTTCTTCTAAGTTTCCTCTCTTAACTCCTCATAATTATGCTACTTGGAAAATTGATGAATGAAGTAAATTTATGGAAAAATGACTAACTCATTATATTGATGGAACTATTGTTGCTCCCACTAATCCTAAGGCTGATCCTGTTGGTCACTTGGATTGGCTCACTAAAAATATCATGGCAATTGTTACCTTAAGAAAGTATGTATCAAAGGATCTCATTTTTCATATTGAGAAATGTACTCTAATCAAGGATGCTTGGCAAAAGTTTCGAGACTTCTATGGTCAAGTTGATGAGATTAGGGGATATCAAATTCATAGTGATCTCATCATATTAGATCCCAAGAACTTTGATACTATACAAGATTATGTCACTAAGGCAAAAGAGTTGAGGTCACAACTCAAGGATTGTGGCATTGATAAGAAGGATACTCAATCGATCTTCAATTTGATGGGCAAGCTTCCACAAGAATCTGCAACATTTATTTCTAGTTTCCAAACCCATAGGATGACAATGGGTTCAAGCTACATAATGCCTACATTTGATCCTTTCACTAAAATGTTGATGATAGAACAAACTAAGTTGATAAGAATGGGCATTATTAAGACTTGTAAGTCTCAGGCATTAGTAGAAAATCAAGGGAACAAAGGAAATCAAGGAAAGGATAACTCCAACAAGAAGAAATGGCAATGAAAGCCTAAGTAAAAAGCATCACCTTCTCCACAACAAGGAGATTCATCCTCTTCCAAGAAGGAAAATTCACCAAAGAGGGAGAGACCTAATTGTACCTATTGTAAAAAATTTTGGTCATGAGGAGCATCGTTGCCATTCTAAGTAGATTGATGAGCTCACACATATCCTTAAAAAGCATAACATTGATTTGCCTAATATCTAAAAGAAGGATGATTCATCAACTTCCACTTCCTCCAATTCAAAAGGAAAAGGGAAAGAATTCATGGATTCTACAAGTGGGAAGACTCACTCTTTTGGGACAAGAAAAGGAAAAGCTCTTTGTGCTACTACAAGCCATTATTTAGGGAGATGGCTTCTAGATTCAGGGGCTTCTCATCATATGTCATCTTCGCAATCTATGTTCTCTTCATTTGAGCCTTGCACCATGCCATGGATTTTGATGGGCAATAATACATACATGGATGTGATTGGGAAAGGAGCTATTGCCATTCGAGATAACTCCTTCAATGATGTCTTGTGCGTGCCCCATTTGGCAAACAATATTCTTTCCATCTATCAAATCACACATGGCACAACTAAGAGAATTGCGGAGTTCACATCTGAGTTAGTTTTCATTAGAGACTTCAAGACTAGAGCTATCATTGCGACTGGGATGGTTGATCATGCATCTTGGTTATACTCTTTTTCAGATTTTGTTGATGATGATGATGATGATTTCACATATGATGATTCTACATATGACGATTACACTTCTTGTGATGGTTTAGCTTTTGAGGAGAACTTTGGGTACTTGAGCTTGGGGATTCCCACATGTGACCTCGCTCTTGAGCCTTGTATTTCATCTCATCCTATTGATATCACAACACCTATTGCACTTGATGATGTGGATAGTGTGATAGTCTTTCCTTCATGTGATTCAGTGCAATAGGATATTTCATGTCCTCGAGCTTCCATTTCATTGGATGATTACTTGATAGACATGGCGGGTTTATTTGTGGAGTCCTACGTTGCAAGTTTGGGAGACATAATTGATGATATTCATCTTCTCTTTGATGAAGATGATCCTTATTAGATTGTTGCAAGGGATCACTTTGACCCTCTTAATTATTGTCTACATGATCATTCTTTCAAGGTTGACATGATTGTGGATACTTATGTACAATAGTTTAAGGAGGTCTCTTTATGTTTAGAGGAGACATGTGAGTCTTTGGATCATGTTCTACATTCATCTACACTAGATCTTGGAGTTCATTTTTCAGTAGTGTGGAGCATTTTACCACCTTTGGAGAGGTATCTTTCAGCATCGACATGGGGACACTTGAGTAGTTTTTAGAGATTCCATTCATCATGAGATTTTTTCTTACATCTTCTCTTCATGATTGGGGAGACTTCTTGGATAGACCTTTGGTTTTGTTTCTTCTTAAGGGGAGGAATGTTGTTCGATGTCCGTGGAGTAGTTTCTTCATACATCATCGAGCTTCTATCATTGGCGCAGATTCTACATTGAGGAGGGGCTTCCTAGCTTCTCTTCTTCTCTCATATGGGGGTGATTTTTTCTTGACATGGGGTTTTGTTCCTCACACACTTCTATGAGATTTCTGTTGTATATTTTTCATCTCTCTTTTGTTGGAGGTTTTTTCCCAATGAGTTTTTCTCTCTTACCCCTCTTTGTGAGAGATTTCATTGCATTGGTTTGCATGTATTTGCATTTGTCCATGGGTACCTAACATGACCTCATACCCGAGACCCATCTTGCATTTATTAGTTGCATTGTAGACTTAAGTGCATTCCCCTAAGTTGCACATAAGCGGGGGAGTTTGTGTAAATGATTATTGATCATGGATATTATTGTTCAACATTTGGATAGACTTAACATCTATAAATTTCCTATTAATCTCAGATAATTCCTCAATAAGGCTATAATTCTATGTTATGTTTGCATGATTGGCATAATTATTGAAGGTGAGATGATGGTGGATGACTGCACTGGTAGAGGAGAGATGACATGATCAATTATTTGTTTTGTTATTGATGGCAACTACTGTGAACTAATGTTTGATGATGTTTACAAATGGTTTTTGATGATTGAATTTTTGGCTAATTGATTTGGTCTACCGTAGTTAGAGTTTGACAGTTTGACAAGGTTTACTGGCAATACTAGAAATTAGGATATTAACTAGTAAAGCAGATAAGTTTTGATGGAATCAGGTGACTGGTGATGTTTCGTGACTTGTGGTTTGAAACATAAGCTTTTATGATAGAATTAAGTATGTAATCAGAACCACACCCTATGATGGTTACTGAAAGGCATGTTTTGAATTTATGGTGAAGTTTTGTTGTGACACTTACTACAATGTGTACGAAGATATAAACTACTACCATAAATAGAAAAGTGATAGAGATGCATTCTAAAATTATGGATAGTAGACAGTAGGTCAAACATATTACAAATTATATAAAAAATTACTTCTAAGAGGAAAATAATATAAGTATGGATAAGAAGGTAAAAAAAATTTGAAAATTTTTGAAATGTAGAAAATTATTTAAAAAGTAGCGTTAGAATAACATATTTTGGAGAAGAACCCTAATTTTAGATGAGCCAAAAGATGAACCTAAAAATAGATAATCACTAATATTGAGAGAAAGATTAATATAAAGAAGGAACCTAATTAACTAGAAAGGTCTAAAAGGGAAGTCAGGGTTGCCCACATTGGGTTACACATGGCTAAAAGAGAAGGCTTTGAAAAAGTCCAATTGGAGTCTATACACTATCAATTGTCTGAATGGATGCATGGATCCTTGCTAGACAATGGCTAATATGACCAAGGATTGTCGGGATATAATAAATGAGCTAGAAGAATTCAAAATTTTGCACGTATACTAGGAAGGCAACAAAGCAGCGGATCTACTGGCCAATCTGACGGTGGGCTACGTGGTGACTAAATGGTGGAGTAGTAGGGATTTATTCTCGAAAAACCTATGCGATCTAGCTCATGATGATTATGCCCACTTAAGTTAATCAATGATCTTTAATCATGATTTGATGGAGTTGATGGGGAAACTACTCCTTTTTGTTCTCCCTAACTGAAGATCTACAAACTTTAGTTGTGCCTGGATTTTCTGTCTTATTGTGTGGTTCTTTTTCTACTACTATTTGGAGTCTTTTCTAATGTGGCCCATTACCTACAACTATTTGGAGACTTCTCTGGTGTGGCCCATTTTCAGCTACTGCTTGGAGTGTTTTCTAGTGTGGTCCATTCCCTGCACCTATTCGAAGACTTCTCTAGTGTGGCCCATTTTCTATTGTTCAGCGTCTTGAAGCATAAAGGGTGGGGACATGAACAGGCAAGATCCATCTACTTGTATGAAATGGAAGAAAAACAAGGAAGTGTGCAAGGAAATTGTTGATGGGGGAATTCTCCCCATCTTGGATAAGCTTCATGGTCGTTCTCCTCTGCTCATGGAGTCCTTTGTCAATGGGTGGAAGAAAGGGTTACTGAGGGCTTATGGAGCTGAGTATAAGCTTGACAAAACCCTGGTTGTGATGGTCATTGGCCTAGCAACGTATGGCATAAGGTTCTATAGAGATGGGAAAACTGAGGATAAGGACCTGACCAATTTCTTTCACAAAGACAAGGAGCACTCTAGAGTTACCAAAATGGCAGATGGAGGCTAAAACAAGAAAGATCTTATGGCTCCTTGGGCAGACATGGTCAAGTTCATCATGAGGTATATTACGCTCGATGGAAGATATGCCAACATCATTTCCTATCATTTTACCATTTTCAATCATTTTCGACATGGTAAAATCGTTTATGTTCCTTTCTATTTGGCCTCTTCTTTAGAAAATAGTCTTAAAAAACATATGGAGAATCCAAACAATCCTATTCTCCATGAAGGGCTTATTGTGCTCATCATGAAGTATGCTAAGACCCGTGAAGTTTTGCCATCTCTATCTATGAAAGGCCACCAGACTAATATTTAGAATGTCTCTGACTCATAAATGGATTTGGAGGATAGTGGGTGTGCCATGCTTTTGATGACCCTAATTATAAGCCTATGAAAGAAGGGGGGATGATAGTCACCCCTAGGACGTTTAGCAGTAATAATCCCCCCCGATGAGCGGTTAGCAAATATAAATACACCAGCAAAGTTATTTCTAAGGCTGATCCCCCTTCTAAAAAGAAGAAGCTTGCAGCTAAGGACTATGGTCCGAAGAATTCATATCAAGAAATTAAAATGGACATTCCCATCAATGTCCTGAAAGAAAAACATGGGACGATGGCCAAAGAAGAGAACCATGGGATATAAAGGACTGGTAATCTGATGAACATGGTGATAGAAGCTACCAGAAGCTAGGAGAGTTGTTGGAAGTTGGTGGACAGTGAAAATTAGGATTAAGGAAATTATTGATATCTTCACTACCTCCACTAAGCCCAGCAAATCCGAGAAACTCATGATTATGATTCAGAAGCTCTCCTAGGACGTTGAGGTGATGAAATGAAATTGTGAACAAAGAATTAAAAAGATGGAACAATCTATGGAAAAGATAAAGAAAAACCTCAAGAACCTAGTTGACATAAGCAAAGAAGCCATGAACAACACTATAGAGGGGCTCGAAAAGATAAATGTCATGGTTGGGGAATACAGATCTTTCCACAGTGAACCAGACAAAGATCTTGGAGGTAAAGATTTGGCTGTTGGAGACAACAAAACCACTGGTCCTAGTTCCAATACCAGAAGAAGGAGCAGCAACAAGGGTAACTCCATATTGATTATGGAGGAACTGGAGGAAATCAACAAGATTTCCATCTAGAAAAACAAGCTGCTGGTGCACTCTCTTAATATGTCATCCCATAGGATTCTCATTTAGATGTCTTAGATTTACTACCACGGATTTTCTAATGCCATGGATATAGTGTGGCCATAGTCAATGGAACTTACATTTCCCTTATTTCTTAAACATGTTATCAGATATTAGTACTAGAACCCATTTTTTGAATGTTTTTAATTTAAAATTCTTGGCATGCCATGCTTTCTCTTTCTACCACTCAATTTTGTGCTTATACATTATACTTTATCTGTATTAATCTATTTAATATAAATATTCTATCAAGTGTCCCAAAGATTGGTCATGCTCCAACCACAAAGTGAGTGTGGTGCATATGTTAAGGGCTATGACTATGAAAGGAACTCTTGCATCAATACCATAGGTGAACTAAAATTATTTGAGCTTACTTTTCCTTTTGTATAATGTTTGGTATGCAAAAAAGAATTGTATGTACTTTTACATCCCAATCTATGATGGTTTCATCACACATTTTCATTAATGCTTTGTTAATTATCTTTTTTATTAATTCAATTACTGCATTAGCTTGTGATTGATAGGGGAAATCATGTTGTGTGCTACCATAAAGTTTGTAGTAATTATTTTATCATCTTGTTTATAGGGCATTTTTCTTGACCACTCACTATACTAAAAGGATATTGATACCTTGTGATGATATTATCATATAGGAACCTTGTGACAGTCTTTGTGGTACAATCTTTTGTGGGTTCTACCTTTGCCCACTTTGTGAGATAAACTACTCCGCTTAGGATTAGTGTTCATTTAAATTAGGGTTTAGAGTTTATATAAAATATGATTCAATTAGGCTTAGTTTTAAAGAAAGGGTTGAGTTAAAACCAGGGTAAAATTAAGGTTATAAGAGAAATATGAGTTATGATTAGGGTTGGGATTACAATATGTTTAATGTTCAAATAGGTATAGAGCTAGCTTTTAGCTAGGGTTAGGTTTGATATTCTATTACAACTAAAATAGAGTTAGGGTTAGAGTTAACATTAGATCAGGCTTATAGTTTGGGCTTAATTAAGATTATAGCTAGGGTTAGGATTATAGTTATAAATAGGGTTAATATTAGAGTAAGGGTTATGTTTAGGTCTATGGTGAGCTTAATTAGGGTTAGGGATAGGGTTCAAGATCAATTAAGTGTAGGTGTAGAGTTTAATTATTGCTATGATTTAAACAAAATTAGGATCAATTAGAATTAAATTTTAATTAAATTCAAGGTTAGGGTTAGGATTAAAATTAGGACTAGGATTAATATTACAAATAACCACATTAAGGATATATCAGCTTATTCTATAAATATTATTAAATATATATAAGCTAGTATTATTTTTATGAATGTAAATTTATGAATCATTATTATTTTGTAATACATAAGAATATTTATAGAAAATAATTTATTGCAATCATTTTTTATTTTGATAAAATTGTTGTCTTAAATAATTTATCTTCACAAGAACCATTTTCTTTTTGCAACATTAAGTAATCATCTCTGCATGGAACAATATATTCTTCTATTAGAATTTTTCAATAACTATTATTTTTAAAATTAAGCTAATCAAAAGAACTTTCACATTTAATTTAATTTTCTCACTCTTTCCATGTATTTAATTCTTAATATAATGTAATCTAATATAATATATATCGAATTGATCCTTTATTGATAAAACAAAAAATTGCATTTATTGTTTCGGTTGAAATTTAAAATGATAGCACAATCAATTGTGAATTAATTTATTCTTATTAATTTAGTCTCCTAAGAGCATTCCCAAAGGGCGTGGCCGTCGAACCTGGACAACCGTTTGCATGTATAAAGCAGGGCCGATAGTTTGAACACGCAATGTAATATAATTTATTGAATTTCTGCACAATCTGACTCGGTCTGTAAGAGTAGAGCTTCATATCTTATTTAGGAAGATTTGATAATGGATTTTATGGACGAGCTCCCTGAACAAATATTTCGAGATATCTTATTAAGAGTACCCTATAAATCTCAATCAAACATTAAACAATTGTTAAAACCCGCCCAAGAAATGATGGATTGCTTAGGGTTTTATCAAGATAGAATTAAGTTTGGGACGGCTAAGAAATATATTTGTTTCCTCCAGGATACTGGGATATCTATATACGACCCTATTGACCAATCATTGGAAATGCTCCCTCCTATTCCCACCGGATTCGAAATCTTAAGGATTTCTCAGATTCAATGTGTTAAACACAAAATCGTTTTGCTGGGCTTGGAACATGATGGCAGTTTTAGTAAAAAAATTCTGATATATGATCTATTATGTAGTACATGGAAGCAAGGTGCTGAATTTCCCACTGGCAAACGTGCAGCCCTATTTGCATGTTGTGCCACGCCTCAAGGATCAATTTACATTGCAGGAGGAATTGAAGAAGATGGTTTTAACGATGAACTCTCTGATGCGGCTGTCTATAGAGTGGATGAAGACAAGTGGGAACTTCTTCCCCAGATGCAGGAAGAAATTGGCCCGTGTAGGGGTGTTTTCATTGAAGGAATGTTTTATGTCATTGGTATTTCGAATAATATAAGTCAGAGGTTTGATCCCAACACAGGAGTATGGACAACAATAGAAAATATGTCTCTGTACAATTCATGGCACGTCCAGCTTGTGTACGATTTTGCACAACTATATGCATTTGGAAGGAACGGAATGGAGAAATACGATTGGAAAGGAAATATGTGGACAAATTTCGATTTTCCTGAAGAGATTTTCTTTGTTCGTGCCACAGCATGGTGTGATAGAATTTTCGTTTGCGGATATAATAATCCTAACTTCGAATTAGGGGCCCCAGTTTTTTATATGTATAAACCTGAAGCAGCTTTCTATGATAGGTGGATTTCTCTTGACAGGCCAAGACAATTTCTGGAAATGGAAGTCGTTGCTGTCGCCACGATAGAAATTTAGTATAACATATAACATGAGATAAGATGTGATTGCCCTGTAAGCTCAAGGATAAGGAAAAAGAAGTTGGAGATCGGCCCTGCCAAACAGGAAAGGTCATAACAGGATCATCACAGCACACCATTGGGTCTGTTTCCACTATTGGTATCGGCCATCAATTAAGAAATACATTTGAGATAAATCATATATACAATGTATGATGTAAAAAAAACAATTATCTTAATTATGGATATCTCCTCTACGAACCTTTTTTTTTATTCTAA
This sequence comes from Cryptomeria japonica, assembly GCF_030272615.1. Taxonomy (NCBI): domain Eukaryota; kingdom Viridiplantae; phylum Streptophyta; class Pinopsida; order Cupressales; family Cupressaceae; genus Cryptomeria; species Cryptomeria japonica. Next base: position 210,038,950 of record NC_081411.1, read on the forward strand.
AATGATCATCATTTATTTATACAAAATACACATTAAATTTCATAACAATCATCTCTTTATAAAAATAAAATTTAAATGTTAAGTAACAATGAAATTTTTTATTTTTAGGTTTTTTTCGTTAGAATCAAACTTACAAAGAAGTTTGTTGTTACTATATTCATGTGACATAAGAATGTGCCATCATATTTTAGCTTCGACAAAATCTACAAGCATAAAACATAAGTTTTATTTTACCAAAATTAAATAAGTTAGAACAAAAGTATTTCATTTAGAACATTAGGTATAATATCATGAATTTAGAAGCCTCGGGTTGGAATAAAAATTTCTCATTGTAAAACTAATTGAATTTATCAATAAATTGACTTGCTGAAAACAATTATCTTAATAGATATAAATCCTCATAAGAGATTTTTATTGAATATTTACATCATGAGATGTATATTTTAATTACTTAATATGTTTGTTATGGTTTGTTAATTAGAATAAAATATTTGTAGTACAAATACTTTTTTTACTTTATTGTTAAACTCAAACTTATTTTAGAAAGTTCAATATAAAATAAAAATGCTAGACAATAAATAGAGCATTCATGATGCTTGATATGTGAGGAAGCTATTTCCAAGCTGATAGCAAAGAAAAATGTTCTACTTGTTAGTTTAAAATGAGCAAGAGAAGAACATAAGATAAACAAAAAATAGCAGAAAAGAAAATCAGACAACAAGAACATGAGATGAATTTATAGTGGTTCGGCAATTGCCTACGTCCACTCGCAAAGAAGGGATCTATCACATTAACCAATATCAATATTACATAGCCATACACATATTATTTATACATTTCTTCACCCATGAAGGAAGAGTTGGGGAAGCCAAACAGTCATATGACCGTTGGGCTTCATATACCCAACAATCTCCCCCATGAAGCCCAACTGGTACAGGAAACATCCCTGCTTCCTTTTCTAATTTCATATTACAACCAATCTACTAGATTTTAAATTTGCAAACTTTTGTTCATGAACACTACAAATGAATCTCCTCCATGTCAAATCGTGGTTATAAACAACTTCTCCTATGATAGACACAAACTTACTAATAGAAACATTACTTTTTGCAAGGTCATAATAAATCCCTCCATCACAATCACCTTCTCCTTTGCTCCCCTTCTTGTAAACCTTGAACAAAGAACCTAAAAAATCACCATTAGTCGGTTATAATACCCAAAAATAAAACTCTCTAACCCAAAACTCAAGCATTTCCTATTGCTAGTAACCACACATTTGGGTCCGCTGGCCCTCTTCTTAGAAGTCTAGTAAATCAACTTCCTACCAAGGGTTTTGATAATTCTAATTTTCTTGGTGTGACACTTGATCTGCAACCATGCTCTGCATTGTTCTTGTGCACTTAGATGGTCCATAAGAATATTGGCTTCCATCATTTACTGTATTAACATTACTGTTGACTAGAATACCTTCTGCACTATCAGCATGGTGAAGCCCACCAATCAGCCTTTCTATGGTACGTCCACCTTCGTTCATAATACAATTATGGGTCTGAGGGCCCAACAACTCAAATGCTGCGACATAAGCACCAAATTTACTGCCAGCAGGGTGTCGTGGAATAGAATCCTTGTCAGGCTCAAAACAGAGCTTCTTTGTGGTCTTGCCAAGATCAATATCATACAATAGAATTATTTCATTGGCAAATCCAACCTTAGAATGGAAGGAACAATTATTTTCATCATCTTTAGGGTTTAAATTCTCTCTCTTATCCCCTATGCAACAACCCAATAGAGGGTATTCAGAGAAACTTTCCACAACCATATGCTTGGTTAGAATCATGTTAACGAATCCAACATCACCATTTTTAAAGAAATTAGGTTCCTTCTCAATCTCCTTGTTGTTCAAATCATTTACACATGCCACAACTGCATCATGACATGAAAAAGAAATGAAACCGAAATCTCTATGCTTTGTAGTTGGCAGGTTACGTGCTAGCTTAATTTTCTCACAATCCCCCATGACATCAGGGCACAGTCCTGAAGCAAAGCTCCCATCTTCGCAAATGACACCAAATGCCAAGCTGACTAGCCATGGGTTCATACTTATGCTCATTTCCATCTTTATTTTTGGTAGTCAACATTGTTTTCAGACTCCTTCGAATCGACCACAAAAGGTTCCTTCGTCACCCATAGAAAAGCCATCTCTTCACCTCCATATGCAGTAAGATTAGGACCTCTTAGATAACCATATTCAGTACCAGTAGATTCCTTGTCATAAAAGTTATTTGTATTTCTTGTAGAAGCTTGTGTACTACCTGCAATCAAAGCATTCCACTCTGCCTCTACTTCTGCAATCTACAACAATAAATCAACACTCTCCTTTCCTTTTGGAAAATTAATTTCCTCAAAGACCATATTCTCAGCCTTTCTGAAATCTTTTAGATCCTGCGTAGCCTTGAGCCAGAGGCTCTCTCCCGCCTCGTTGAGCTCTATAATCCTTGCGCTCCTTGGAACTTCAGTCGCCAGGCACCCCAAATCCTCTTGTGGATTCGTTCCACCAAGAAAAGGATTTCCTATCAATAAGGCATGCATTTTTATGAGGAAAGAGTCCTTTGTCAGGAGCTTCCCATCACTTTCCTCTTGCTGAAATATAGTCTCTTCAGAAAAATATGATTCTTTCTCAAAGTTATCTTTTTCAATATTCATGATGTGACACAAAACTATTAACTTCTGGTCCATACAAATCAGTTTTTCTATGAATAGGAGATTCTCTTCATTCAACCTCATAAATTTTTCTTTTTCATAATCCTCTTAAGCCTTGTTCTCAACTTTCATGTAAACTTTTTGGTCCATACAAATCAGTTATTCTGTGAGTGAGAGACATTCATGTAAACATTACTGGTTACTAGATCGCCATGCACAGGAGGAATTCAGGATTCAGGAAAGGGCTTTAGAAACCATGTAGCAAATGAAAATACCAAGCGTAAAGCCTAATTATTTGCCAGTGGCTTCCATCCTATACCAACGTGGGAGCTTTTGAAATAAGATATGGACACGCATCACAGGATAACGGTAGGGAGATTTTTGAAATTTATTATAGTTCGAAATGCCCTAGTTTTAGATATTTAGGAAAGGATAAATGTGGAATTATAGACCTCGCACCTGTATTTGCTGACATAATGATTCAAAGTTTTGTCGTGTCATGGAATGCATCAATTGCAAGAGATGCGGAAATAGATTTGATGGAAGGGCTTCGGAAAGTTGCAGACTCATTGGTGACTGTCAAATCTAACCCCCACAACCTTCAGCCTACATCCTCCATATGTTGACTAGAATACCTTCTACACTATCAGCATCGTGAAGCCCACCAATCAGCCTTTCCATGGTACTTCCACCTTCGTTCATAATACAATTATGGGTCTGAGGGCCCAAGGACTCAAATGTTGCAACACAAGCACCAAATCTACTGCCAGTAGGGTGTCGTGGCATAGAATCCTTGTTAGATTCAAAACAGAGCTTCTTTGTGGTCTTGCCAAAATCAATATGATACAATAAAATTATTTCATTGGCAAATCCAACCTTGGAATGGAAGGAAGAATTATTTCTGTCATCTTTAGGGTTTAAATTCTCGCTCTCATCCCTTTTGTAACAACCCAATGGAGGGTATTCAAAGAAACTTTCCACAACCATATGCTTGGTTAGAATCATCTTAACATATCCAACATCACCATTTTTAAAGAAATTAGGTTCCTTCTCAATCTCCTTGTTGTTCAAATCATTTACACATGCCACAACTACATCATGAGATGAAAAAGAAATGGAACCAGAATCTCTGCGCTTTACAGTTGGCAGGTTACGTGCTAGCTTAATTTTCTCACAATCCCCCATGACATCAGGGCACAGTTCCAAACCAAATCTCCCATCTTCCCAAATGACACCAAATGCTGAGCCGACTAGCCATGGGTTCATACTCATGCTCATTTCCATCTTCAGTTTTGGTAGTCAACATTCTTTTCAAACTTCTTCGAATCGACCATAGAAGGTTCCTTCGTCACCCATAGAAAAGCCATCTCTTCACCTCCATATGCAGCAACATTAGGACTACTTAGATAACCATATTCATTACCAGCAGATTCCTTCTCATAAATGTTGTTTGTATTTCTTGTAGAAGCTTGTGTACTACCTGCAATCAAAGCATTCCACTCTGCCTCTACTTCTGCAGTCTACAACAATAAATCAACACTCTCCTTTCCTTTTGGAAAATTAATTTCCTCAAAGACCATATTCTCAGCCTTTCAGAAGTCGTTTAGATCCTGCGTAGCCTTGAGCCAGAGGCTCTCTCCCACCTCCTTGAGCTCTATAATCCTTGCGCTCCTGGAACTTCAGTCGCCAGGTACCCTGAGTCCTCTTGTGGATTCTTTCCACCAAGGAAAGGATTTCCTATCAATAAGGCATGCATTTTTCTGAGGAAAGAGTCCTTTGTTAGGAGCGTCCCATCACTTTCCTCTTGCTGAAATACGGTCTCTTCAGAAAAATCTGATTATTTCTCAAAGTTATCTTTTTCAATATTCATGATGCGACACAAAACCATTGACGTGTCGTCCATACAAATCAGTTTTTCTATGAGTAGGAGATTCTCTTCATTCAACCTCATAAATTTTTCTTTTTCATAATCCTCTTGAGCCTTGTTCTCAACTTTCATGCAAACTTTCTCGTGCATACAAATCAATTTTTCTATGAGTGAGAGACATTCATGTAAACGTTATTGGTTACTAGATCGCCACGCACAGGAGGAATTCAGGATTCAGGGAAGGGCTTTAGAAACCCTGTAGCAAATAAAAATGGCAAGCGTAAAGCCTAATTATTTGCCAGTGGCATCCATCCTGTACCAACGTGTGAGCGTTTGAAATAAGATATGGACACGCCCTAGTTTTAGACATGTAGGAAAGGATAAATGTGGAATTATAGACCTCACACCTGTATTTGCTGACAGAATGCTTCAAAGTTTTGTCGTCTCATGGAATGCGTCGATTGTAAGAGCTGCAGAAATAGATTTGATGGAAAGGCTTCGGAAAGTTGCACACTCGTTGGTGACTGTCAGATCTAACCCCCACAACCTTCAGCCTACATCCTCCATATGTGTGCCATGTACACAAAATGTGAGGGCAGAGGCTTGGCATGTGGTCTACGTAACAAAATTGCCTAATGCAGATAGCAGGCGTAGAGCCAAAGTCTTTTTCCTGTCACCTCCAGCAGCCAATTATTTCTTACAAAATACCTCTAAGAAATGTCATCTCATCGAGTTCAAGGATAGGAAAATTTTGTAGACAATATATTTGATGGAAAGACTCCTGCCAATTGGAATGCGTTCAGAAGAATATATATTTTCAAAACAAATGCTGCCAGATTTCTTTTCGAGTAGATTACACTTTCAAAACAAATGCACCATTCCTCATTTATTACAAGGCCATGCTCTGCAAGAAAGCACGCTTTCTACTTTACTGTCTCTCTCGTCCTCTCTTCAAGTTTCAAATTTTTTTTCTTTACTGTTCCTTTTTGAAAATTTTTCCATTCATGCCTTTGACCACTTGGTCGAGGATGTGACATGCTAGTGATCAACTAGCTCTTATACGAAATGTTGTAGATGTAAATTAGGGTATCTTTTTAGCTTTCCAGATCTCCAGATATTTCAATGCCATTAGTAAATCCATACATTAAAAATAAAACTCATATTTATGTCATTAGTCTTAAATAAGGAGAATGATTAAAGCTATGAGATTTCCACAATCCATTTTGTATTCTAGTGTATTTTTTCTGGATTTGATTGTGTGTATTTTTTCCATCAAAGTTTCCAATCACACTCTGTGATTCATCATCATGATGAAAATAATTCCGAAGACATGAAAGATGATGAATCACGGAGTGTGATTCAAAAAATTGATAGAAAAAATAAACACAATCGAATCCAAAAAAAATACACTAGAAAGAGAATGATTTCAAAGAGTATGTCACTCTTAATGACTTCCTTCCAGCTGAAGAAACAAATGTCCCTTCCCTTCCAAGAGGAGAATCTCAGATAGACATGCCGAGTGCTAGTGACAATGGCGGTAGTGGTCATGGCCGCAGAAGGGATCGGGATCGGGGCCGCGCTTCAAGGGTCTAAATCATGTTGTTAGTTCTTTCCAAAAACTTAGAGGTATGCACCCCTTTTCTTTTTTTGTCATTAAGCTTTGTAAATTCGAAAAGTTTCTAGTCTGAAGAAACAGAGAGAAAAAATTTCAGTTTGTTCATGGTGGTTAAACTATCTCGTTTTTTTATGGTTTAGCCACTAGCATGATCAATCAAAAAGTAACTTTTATTAATATAAAACCTTTGACTCTGCCTTTATCCATAAAAAAAAATCATATTTATATATCATCTTTGCAAGTAGAACAATGTGAAACCAAAAGACAATAATCTAGTTTAACAGTTTGCATAAATAAAGACTGCACAGTGGAAAGAAAATACCATTTGGGTATGGGAGATCATCTTACTTCAATTTTACATTAAAAGAGATTATGTAAAGCATAATATAGCATATAATATTCTTACTTGAATTCAGTGATGATACTTTATATTCTACCGCAAAAAATCAACAAAATAAATTGGTTTTTGCTGAATTGAAATTAAAATAATTCTTTTTTTTCTTACAAGGATTAGGAGTGACAAATTAGTTGGATATTGGAGCAAATATCACTGATCATTCAAATTTTAATCAAAACTTCTCTAAGAAATCATTAGTAACACATGAACGATCAATTATAAGTAAACTCAAATTGAGCTAAATTTGATATAAGTCAAGCCAAACTCAAATGCTCCAAGTTTATGAGTTGAGTAAATATTACTCTTCTTCTAGGTGTCTTGCAACTATACATAGGCTAGGAACTTGAAAACAATCAACTTCCTTTCTGAATAATTTTACTGCATGTAACTTTCCATCTCATTTGCCTTAGGATATTAAAAGTGTTTTTTTGAAGTGGTTTACCTTTAACAAAATTCTTACAACTTTTAAAAACCATCTCTCTACATTTCTATTGAAATTTAGATTTCTTTATTTTTAATAGAGAATTTAATTAATGCTAAACATTTTTTGAATGGAATAATTTGAACAGATTTCTTCTAGGTGTCTTGCAACTATACATAGGCTAGGAACTTGAAAACAATCAACTTCCTTTCTGAATAATTTTACTGCATGTAACTTTCCATCTCATTTGCCTTAGGATATTAAAAGTGTTTTTTTGAAGTGGTTTACCTTTAACAAAATTCTTACAACTTTTAAAAACCATCTCTCTACATTTCTATTGAAATTTAGATTTCTTTATTTTTAATAGAGAATTTAATTAATGCTAAACATTTTTTGAATGGAATAATTTGAACAGATTTTATTTTAATAGTTATATTAAGTTCATGAAAATTAAGATTCTAATTGTAAATCTATATCATTTTACTGAAAATAATTTTGGATCCACCAATAGTGATGAAGGTCCTACATGTGTCTATTCTCAAAAAAAATTTCTATAGCTAGAAAAAATAAAGAAAGATCTAACGTTCATCTCTCATTGAAGAAATCTCATCTTTCTAAATGAGGGCACTGAGATTTGCCTGTTTCTGAATTATGACCAACAATGCTATGACGACGGTTGGAAGGCCCTCACCTCCTCCGAAAACAATTTAACAATTCAACCAATCTGTAACAAATAATCCAAAATAAAATGAGTAGGAAACCGAAAAACTCTAAAACTCATCGGTTTGGAGAGAAAAGTAGAAAAAATCTAAATTCTTGAATTTCAATTGAATGGATAAGAGATTTGTGAGGTCCCATATACAATTCAATATTGATACTTTATATTTAATGCTATTATAAGATTATCTACTTGAGTTTCATGCTAAACGAATTTTGAGGGTTATAATTAAATCTTAATTATATTTACGCACTTGTGTGGAAGAGTCTAATTATTCTCCCAATTCTTATATATTCAATCTAAAATTTAAAATCGAATGTGGTTGAAATTATTTTTGGTATTAAATTAGAATAAATAAATATTTTCCAATTAATAGATTATATTGATTTATCCATGGTGAAAGAAGTGAATGGCCAGACTTTGTGCTATATGATGATTATAATTTAAGTTTTCTTTAGCTATAATGTTATGTTTTTATTTGATAAATAATGGGATAAGTCCATTACCATACATAATCATCAAACAGGTGCACAAGAGGAAAATCACAAGCACTGGGATCATGAAAACACAACCATCAAAAATGGCAAACCCTTTTTAAAAAGGATGTTTTTTACTAGAGCATCAACCTGTAGGACAAAGTCCCTAAACAAGAAAAATCACCTAATCATAATAGAGGGGTTTAAGAAAACCCATAACCATCTAACAATAGAAACCCCTTGCATAGGAATAAAGTAACCAAGGGAAGCACTAAAAACATCGTCTTTTTAATGGTGCCATTAAACCTTTTACCTAATAGACCACTACGAACAACAATGTTCATAGTAAATAATCTCATAGGCTTTTGATAGGCATACCTAAAACTTTGACTGATAGAAAAACCTACAAACAATCCATCAAAGGCCACCTTAATAAGCCGATTCTTAGTAAAGACACTAAGGAATAGAATCCCAACTAGAAACACAGGGAAGAGACCCAAAGAGAAAATTACCTGACGGCGGGGACACGATTCAACAATAAAGAACCTAAAAGAAAATAGTATCTCCCAACAGAAGAAGAAATCTAGAATCAAAGTAGAAACATAGGAAACATGACACTCTACAATTATCGGCTCTCAAAACCTTTTAGCAATCCATCCACCACAACACAAAGAAAGCTTCTACCGAGTAGAATATCATCATTCATAATAACGAGAGAACTCGGCCCCTACGAACCCACATAAATAGAATAGACTTTAAAGATCCAAGAATATTTGAGGCCCACCTTCATAGGGACATTGGAAGAATCAGAGAAAAAATACCTCCAAAACCCTTACTAGACAAGAAAGGAGTGCTAGAAAATAGTCTCTTGGAAGAGGGAAAAAATTTGCCCCACTCTAGAGATCAACAACACAAGAGGAAGTCTCCCAGCTCGACATAAAATCCCATGTCCATAGGACTAGTACTAAATAGAGGAGCCTAAAGCAGCACCTAAGCCATAATCAAGAGTAGACCCGAAGTGAAGCAACTCTGCCAATGTGTGACTAAAGAAACAAAGTACACCAATAGGCCATGCATGCCCCCCACAAAAAAATTGTAACCTCTAAGGAGTAGAATTATAATTCTAATCACCTTGGAGCACACGAAGAAAAGCCTAGATTGTAGGGCATAGACACAAGAAACAACCACCAGTCTATCCCAAGCACCATAGAGCACATGGCACCCCCAAATCATTAGAGGCAAGGTAGGAGAAGAGTCTCAACCACCACCCACAAACAAAAAAAATAGAAAATCCATGCATCAAAGAATATAGGACACTACGCAAATATGAAAGGTAGGGTATGAGAGGTGAGAGCATGAACATCAGTCCACACCCACTCCCTAAAACACTTTGTAGGACCCGCCACAATGCAGAAGCCCGCAGAAATGCCAGGGAAGGAAAAATTGCCCGGACAAGGCAGTCGACAGAGAAACAAGCTATAATGTTATGTTTTTTATTAGAGTAAAATAGGTTAGATAGGGACCTGAAACCTGCCAAAAAATATTCATGAGGATGAACCAGATGCTTAGCCACATTGGGTCAATAACAAAACAACAAAACAGGGTCCAAAGACCCTAAAACTACATAATATTCTTGAACATTTGGATAGACTTAACATGTATAAATTTCCTATTAATCTCAGATAATTCCTCAATAAGGCTATAGTTCTATGTTATGTTGCCATGATTGGCATAACTGTTGAAGGTGAGATGATGATGGATGACTGCACTGGTAGAGGAAAGATGACATGATCAGTTATATGTGTTCTCATTGATGGCAACCAGTGTCAACTGATGTTTGATGATGTTTACAGATGGTTTTTGGTGATTGAATTCTTGGCTAAGTGATTTGGTCTACCGGAGTTAGTGTTTGACAAATTGATAGGGTTTACTAGCAAGACTGGGAACTAGGACATTAACCGCTAAAGCAGATAAGTTTTGATGGAATCGTGTGATTGGTGATGTTTCAGGACTTGTGGTTTGAAACATAAGCTTTTATGATAGAATTAAGTATGTAACTAGAGCCACACCCTATGATGGTTACCGAAAGTCATGTTTTGAATTTATGGTGAAGTTTTGCTAGGGTTTTGGTAGGGTTTAAGGAATGGTGCCTAGTAAATTAAAGAATTTTGTTGTGACACTTACTACAATGTGTATGAAGATATAAACTACTACCATAAATATAAAAGAGAGAGAGATGCATTCTAAAGTTATGGATAGTAGACAACAAGTCAAAGATATTATAGATTAGATAAAAAATTACTTCTAAGAGGAAAATAATATAAGTATGGATAAGAAGGTAAAAATTTATTTGAAAATTTTTGAAACTAAGAAATTATTTAAAATGTAGCATTAGAATAACATATTTTTGAGAAGAACGCTAATTTTAGATGAGCCAAAAGATGAACCTAAAAATAGACAATCACTAATATTGAGAGAAAGATTAATATAAAGAAGGAACCTAATTAGCTAGAAAGGTCTAAAAGAGAAGTCAGAGTTGTCCACATTGGGTTACACATGGCTAAAAGAGAAGTCTTTGAAAAAGTCCGATTGGAGTCTGACTCACTAAATACTATCAATTGTCTGAATGGATGCATGGATCCTAGCTGGACAATGGCTATTCTGATCAAGGATTGTCGGGTTTTATTATCTAGCAAATGGCAGCGAGGTGCTGAAATTCCCACTGCTAGATCTCTATCCATATTTGCATGTTCTGCCTCACCCGAAGGATCAATTTACATTGCCGGATGACTTCACAAAGATAGTTTTGATGACAAACTCTATGAAGCAACAGTCTATAAAGAATATGAAAACAAGTGGGAGCTTCTTCCTTAGATGAACCAAGAGATTGGAATTGTTAGGTATATGAATCCCAACTATCACATGGATGTTTGTCTTCCCCAGAAGACTCTTCATTTCATATCTGAGATGTCTATATACATGACTAAGGGTGGTCATGTATGTACTGTGTAATTGGATATTGGTTAATAAGAATTCTCCCTGCGTTTCTGGTGGACATAGCCACTTAGTGGTGAAACATGTTAATCTTGTGCCTTGAGTTCTTTGTTGTGTCTATTATTCTTTCAGCTATTTTGCATTCATTATTATGTGTTCTCTCTACCTATTTTAAACTAACAATTGGTATCAGAGCTTAGGTGAAGTGATTGAGTAGGGATGGAAAGGTAGTTAGATAAAGGATTGAAAATTCTTGAGAAGATGCAGAAGTTTCAAGTTAGAGAAATTAATTGCTGGTATTGTGGCAAGCGAGGCCACGTAAAAGGAAATTGTTGGTTTCTCAAGAAGGCTAAAACGCAGCCAAAATATGAAGACACCAATTCAATCATTGAGGATTTTCTTGCAAATTTAGACTCGGTGGAGGGTAAAATTGTGCAAGAAAAAGTTAAAACAAAATGCCATTTTCATTGGTGGGATAATTGGAAAAAGGAAGAGACTTCGGCTAAAGAAGAAGAGGGTTTGAAGTATTCGTTGTTTGAAGATTTTCTTGATTCGATTGAAGAAGAGGATATTGAAGAAGAGGATGGTGAAGTAAGTGAGGATGAAGTTGATGAGGTTGAGACCAAGACTCAGGAGGATTATGAAAAAGAAAAAGTTATGAGGTTGAAGGAAGAGAATCTCCTAATCACCGAGAAACTAATTTGTATGGACCAGAAGTTGATGGTTTTGTGTTGCATCCTGAATATTGGAAAAGATAACTTTGAGAAAGAATGGGATTTTTCTAAAGTGACCGTATTTCAGCAAGAGTAAAGTGATGGAAAACTCCTAACAGAGGACTTTTTTCTCACAAAAAAGTATGCCTTGTTGATAGGAAAGCCTTTCTTTAGTGGAAAGAATCCACAAGAGGATTCGTGGTGCCTAGAGATTGAATATCCCAAGAGCATAGGGATTATAGAGCTCACGGAGGTGGGAGAGAGCCTTTGGCTCAAGGCTACAGAAGACTTCAAAAAGGCTGAGGATAAGGTCTTTGAGGAAAATGAATTTCAAAAAGAACAAAAGAGTGATGATTTATTGCTCCAAATTGCAGAAATAGAGGCAGAGTGGAATGCATTGATTGTAGGTACTGCACAAGTTTCTGCAGAAAATACAACAAATTCATTTGATATGGAGCCCATTGGTGCAAGGTCTATAGTTGGAAGCTCAAAATCAGATCTCGTGGCAGCCCAATTGCAAAAGAATATTGCATCCGATGTTGGTCAAATGAAGAGAGAACATGGGTTCCAATCTAGCCAGTTTGATGGCAGTAGTAATGATTGAATTTATTTGTTTATGTTGGATGTCCTGGGGCCGAATGAGAGTTGGTGTGTTCCAGATGTGGACAATTTGGTAACCGTGAGAATTAGGAGTGATGTTTGTAGGCTATTCACACCACTATGAAAGTTTTATATTTGGGAATTAAAACTGGATAGTGGTGATCTTCTAGATATTCTATTACGGGGGAGCACAAGAGCAAGAGACTTTGATGGAGGGGTGTATTATGGATCTGCAGATAGTAGTGTTCCTCATTATGGATTACTGGATGAAGTATTTAGAAATATGTTTTTAACTCTGATCTGACTAGGAGAAGATTAATTCGCACTATTCATGAACAGAGTTTGGCTATAATAAAATCTTCTCAAGAGCTGGTTGTAGTATGAGCCTTGGAATGGAGATGTAGGGAAAGTTACAGGTTGTGTCGATTGGACTTTACGGTGGAGATTGTTGGGTATATGAAGCCCAACAGTCACATGGTTGTCTGTTGTCTACATAAATGACTGAGTGCAACCATGTATGTACTGTGTAATTGGATATTGGTTAATAAGAATTCTCCCTACGTTTCTAGTGGACATAGCCACTTAGTGGTGAACCATGTTAATCTTCTGTCTATTATTCTTTCTGTTGTTTTGTGTTCCTTATTATGTGTTTTCTCTACTCATTTTAAACTAACAGGAATGCGGAGGGGGGTTTTTATTGAGGGAATGTTTTATGTCATTAGTTTTTTCAATAATAGAAGTCAAAGGTTTGCTCCTAACACATGACTATGGACATCAATAGAAAACATTTCTTTAGACAATACGTGGTACGTCCATTTTCTATATGCATTTGGACAACTAAATGCATTTGGAAAAAATGAAATAAAGCAATATAATTGGGAAGAAAATGTGTGGAGACAATTGGAACACTCCCCTCAAGATTTTATCTTTGTTCATCCAACAGTGTGGTGTGATTGACTTTTCCTGTGTGGATATAATAATCCATCCATCCTTTCAGGGACTCTAGTTTTCTATATGTACCAACCTATAGTAACTTTGTCTAAGAGGTGGATTTCTTTTGAAAAACCAAGAAATTTTCTAGAAATGGAAGTGGTTGCGGTGACCACAGTATAACTTTAATATATAATAACTAATAAAATACCTCTCATTTATGATATCACACATTTTACAAATTTTAATTTAATTTGTTATTATTAAAATATATCATATCTTAAATTGATTTTTATTTTAATGTATTTCTTATAACTTTGATGTTGGTGTTTTTTTTCATTTTTTTTAATAAAAGTGGAAAATCCACTGAACTATATATTAATGATAAAGAGTTTACATCGAGTTCAGACATGGCATACTGGAAGGAAAGAACCCACAAGAAAACCTCCAGTTGTAGCCATATTTAGACTTAAAAGACATATATAGTACCCTTTACAATATATATACTGATGAAACCCCCACCCTCCTATTTCTGATATTTTTTACAAAAGTCCCATAGGACAACTTCAAACCAGAATCACTCCAACCGAAGAAGAGATGAACATGAAGAACCAACAAGGCAGACGAATAAGAGAAAATTTTCTGTCAGGACCATTGCTAACCATTTCGAACCAAAAAGAAGCCATGTAGCCTTCATTCCTGCAAAAAACCATACTACCAGCTACAAAAGAGGAAATATGCTAGTTGTCCAAAAACCAGGTACTAGAGCTCTCATCCGGTGGCTCATGAGAAGAGAATGGAGGTGGAATCACCCGTAGAGGGAACGCCACACAAGAAGGAGCAGAGCATAAAAATCCCAAAGAGATTAATGAATGTAAAGCCTGAAAAACAACCCATGCTTTATCGACATAATGGTCAGGAGCCAAGTACAACAAAAAATCCATCGAGGCTCTAGTATTTTCCAAGGAATCGCATATCAATCCCATACGTAACTGATGAAGCAAATGGCCAAACCAGCCATTAGCCAAAAGCTCATGGTGAGGAAGAAAACCCCTGTAATAAAAAGAACCCATATCAAATCGAGAACTAGCCAATACAGGAGAGACCAACTCCCAATTGCACACTGTCGAGAAGACAAACGTGGATACCAAGAGGCGAACCAAATCCAAGGGACTGATTTTTTAAAATGATAGAGAAATGTATGTGAAAGAGAAAATGTCCTGAATTTCCCATAAAGATACTGAAAAAATCCATTCGAAGCATGCTTGAATTAATTCGCACGAATGCAAAAAGCCTTCCACTAAAACCCATAAGTGATTATCCTACAATTAAGGATGCCATGAATCTAAAAATAAATAATTGGTAAGCCAAATCTGTCAGACTCGGACAAGCACAAGGCGACCAACACAATGATATTTGCATCAAAAAATAAAACCTTAGAAATGTGCTGATGGCTTGAGGAGATGAAAGCATGCAAAAAAATAATGAAGGGCTGGAGATAAGGACTGCACCAAACCCACATGCCACAACCAAAACACATAATCAATGATGATATTACTGACAAGACACAAGGTCAAATCAATATCGGAAAACCAAACCTAGAAAATCTCTCCCCGACCTGAAAATAGAAAAACATTTGAAAACATTAGAGCAAACTTCCATAAGCCACAAAGAAACCAATTAACCCGTAGCACCCCAGATATACACCCCATCCTTCTACACGAAACAAATATACCAATAGTCCATATGTAAGCATAGACGGTTTACACATGTGATGTAAAAATAATCTGACCCAAGAGGAGGATGACATGTATATCTCAAGCAAATGAAACCGATGATGAATTTTAATATCATGCCCATATAATTAAGCTGATTTTTGAGTGAGTATCCAAATCATGAAAAATTTGTTTACATATGGTGCCACCTGAAAAATTCTTCTCCAATCGTTAAGAAGTACACACATTAACATCTAACCCAAATGTAGCCGTGTATAAATACTCCAAATGCAGATAGTAATAAAAACCTCCTATCAACACATGAAGGATAGATACAAACTAAACTGAGGAGAGGATAATATGTATACTTTAGTAAGAAATGAAGATACTAACACAAAATTTTGCCATCTAAAAATTACCTCTACATCCCTCAAGAAATACACACATTAACATCTAACCCAGATACAGGAATGTACAAATACTCCATATGCAAAATAGAAGTAAAAGCCTCCTATCAACACATGACAAATAGACACAAAATGATCTGAGAAGAGGATAATATATATATACTTCAATAAGAAATGAAGATAATAACTCAAAATGGATGACTTAATCTTTGGGATGTGGCATATACCCAGAGAGGAAGACATGAGGAATTTCGCCAACAGCTACATTCTTATGAATAGCAGCCAAGTCAATAGCCAAATTAGCCAAAAAATTTGCTAGTTTATTTATCTCTTGAAAACAATGAGATAATACATAAGTATCAAAGAAGGATAATTTCTCAAAAATGTGATCAATTAAGGGCTTTAAATGCCAACTATTACTTTTTCAGTTCAACACACTTTGAATGACAACTATTGAATCTCCCTGGATGGAAAGATGTTTGATCCCAAGGGAAATAGCCAAATCAATCCCAAGTGACAAAGCTTGACATTCAGCAAAATTGTTTGATTGAGACCCAAGAGCATGACATTGAGCAACAATTAGAACTGCATTATGATAAAAAATGGCCATCCCAGCTCCAAGCATACCCATATTCCCCCTAGAAGCACCATCAAAATGGAGTTTGAAATGACCCAGAGGAGGAAGATCCCAATTGGCCACAATTCTCTTATTTTTAAAAGCCATAACCTTTGCAACTGACCCATGAGAAGGTATACTAGACAGAGATTTCCATGTCCTTGTGATCATGCCATCCCAATGGGAAAAAGATGTCAAATTTTCTAAATTCTTTTGAATATATGACAAGACCACCTCCAAGATAGAAGCCTCTATCTTGACAAAAATATCAGAAAGTGAAGTGGATGATTTTTTAAAGATCCTTTTATTTCTTTCTAACCAAACATTCCAAACAATAATTGATGGGGCTATAATCCAAAGGCAGGCATAAAAAGAAGAGGAAAACAAGAGAGGCCAAGCTCTGAAGTGAGAGAGAAGGTCCCCACTAGTAATAAAAGACAATCCTAGCTTCTCAAAAAACCAATTCCAACATCCTAGAGAAAAATCACAATGAAGGAAAAGATGAGAAGACGATTCCAATTTTTTATTACACAAAACACAAGGGAAAACAACAGATAAACCCATTCTACCCAGTCTCATCCCGACTAAAATCCTATCTTGAACAACAACCCAAGCAAAAGCTCCAACCTTCGACAGACATGCTGGATGCCAGAATAATTTGTAAGGCCAAGAAGAGAGATCCTTAGCCGACATAAGAGAGTTGTATCCATCTTTCACTGAGTATTTTCTAGATGAACTCTTAGTCCAAACTAGCTCATCATCCTTCTCAGAGAAAATTATAAGTCTGTCTTTAAGAATAGAATAAAAATCTTCTTTGAGACAATGGCTAATAGGAAGAAACTCAATAGATTTCCATTGAGCCATCACCAGATGTCCATTATGAACTACATTAAAGTAGTCTGATAAATAGACCCTTGATTTATCCAGAAGTATTGATTTCAAGGGAGACCAATCCCTAATAGAATCCATAGGACAATAACCATTCTAGGCATCATCCCAAAATCTAAAGTTCGTACCCTTATGCACAACCCAAGAAAGATATGGCAGTAAGACACTTCTACATTTTCCCATGAAATTCCAAATAGCCAACCCCTTAGGCAGTGCAAGGCCCTAAAAATAGACTCCCTAGATCCATTAGAAAGATACCTAGAGAACATGATTCTAGCCCAAAGGAATGTTGGATTATCATACAATTTGCACACTACGTTGGCCCCCAAGGCTAGATTTTGATTTTCCAAACTACGAATTCCATCCTCCCCAAGTTCCTTAGGAAGACAAACCTTATCCAAAGCTAACAAGGGGATCCTAGATTTCCCATCGTTATTGTTATTCCAAAGGAAAGATCTCAGACTATCCTTTAAACTATCAATAAAAACCTTTGGAGCTTTTAGAATTGACATTAAGTAAATTGGTACCACATTTAGTACAGACTTAATCAACACAATTTTCCCAGCCATGGTGAGCCATTTGTGATTCCATGCCAAGATTTTCTTAGACACCCCAGAAACTACTTTATCCCAAAAACTAACCTTAACCTTATTAGCAAAAAAGGGAACTCCTAGATAAGTGAAAGGGAGATCCCCAAGTTGGAAACCTCAAAACTTTTGATGCTTATCCTAGAGCAGGGAGTGAGTGTTTAAGAAAAAAATCTTAGATTTTTCCTTTGTGACCTTCTAACTCGAAAAAGATGCATAATTCCTGATTACTTGATGAATAAATCGAGCCTCCTTCAAGGTTGCACAACCAAATAAGAGGGTGTCATCAGAAAAATCCTTTGTTTTTCTTCAAAAATATTCTTGAAATGAAGGGAGTTCCATCTAATATTGTTTTTTAAAAAACTAATCTTCTTGACCAACTGGAACATTCTAGAACCTCTAAAGAATGGAGCCTCTCCCCACCATTGTCACAGGATGGGAAGAAAATAGGGATCCCTAAACCACATTGGCTCAAACTTTAAAGGAAGTTTGTGTGAAGGTCTATCCCTTACCACAATCAGAGAGACTAGAAAATGATCCAACCTAGATAGGGGAAGAATGGAAGAGAAAAACTCAATGTCTGAATCGAACCAATTAGATGAGAGTAAAAATCTATCCAATCTTTCTGCAATCTGAGAGAAATGTTGAATACCCACATCAATTTCCAGCTGAGTTTTATGATTCTTTGGAGGTCTACCCCTGCCCAGGGACACTATATTGTTAGGGAAAATCAGCTGAACCTAGGGAATAGAAGATCTAATGGGCGTTTTAACCGGAGATGGCCGATGAGATAGGGCCACTTCCTGAAGAACCACTCATTTTGGATCATCTTGAGAGATATTAATAGGGACCTTAGATGAATTTAAGAAAGGAGAATTTGACAAACTCTTATGAACTAAATACAGGTCATTTCCAATAGAACACATAACCTTTTCTGAGACCTCCTCTTCCTCAAAATCCTTATTAGATTTAAGCAACTGCTCAACTTGATAAGCCGTGTGTTCATCTGAGGAAATATGCATAGACTCAGGCATATCACACTCCCTAAGATATATATCTACATCTTTTTTATAATTATTTTAAAATGTTAGTTTTGTTAAATAGAAAATAATAATAAAAAAATAATATAGTCATTATGGTTTAATACTAAATAAAAAATATGTGTTTGGACTTAATGATTAATTAATTTCACAGTCTTAGTTTTGTGTATTTAGTTATCTAAATTATAGAATTGTTTATTTTTATTTTTTAAATTATATGAATTGTGGCTTGCATCTGTTGGCGTAAAAAATTTACTTAAATAGTATCAATTGAAATCCCTATTTTATCTAAAGGGAGTAAAATTTAATAAAACAGTATCAATTGAAATCCCTATTTTATCTAAAGGGAGTAGAATGTATTTCTTATAGCGGTGATGTAAAGAAATGTAATATGTGGTCAATTAACTGCAATCAAATTTTGTTTTCTTCCATGTATATCAACATTGAATCAATATACTACATTGTTCTAGATTTCAAAAGAGTAAATTTAAGGATTTCTATGTCATCCTTCCACCTATCTAAGGGTTGATCGGAGGGTGAAAAGTAGGGAGTAGCTAGGGTTCAAACATGTAACTTTCAAAACTACATTTAATGGGTTGTTATATCATGAATTTCAAAATGGGTTGGAAGGTTAATTTATATTTTATTAGATATTAAATAGAAAGAGGGATAATCTTTCATTTATGGGTTTTGGATTGATCTTTCTTCTAATTCAAGAGTTAGTGTTCAATTATATCCATATGATAAGGGATGGATCAAAGTCAGTTTTGAGAAGGTTGCTAGAGGAAATTCAAGATTGTTTGGGGAAGATGAGGGTATGATCTTAGTGGTTGAGATCAAGAAGTTACCAATTGGAACAAAAAATGAAGTAAAATTTTTGATCATTGGGTTTGGGATACTTTTATGCATTGTAATGGGGTTCAAGGAACTCCACTTGGAAAGTGACTTGATGATTGTGATTAGCATAATTTGATGCTAGGATATGTCAAATTGGAAGCTAAAAATGCTCCTCCCAGAAATTTGGCATGGCTTGGCAATGTTGACATGAATTGGGGAGAGGATTTATTAGCTGGTCATTCTAATTTTCTGTAATTTAAACTTATACATGGTGTTTTCAAATCATTTTCAATTTTGTACAATAATTTACCTAGCAAGGTCTCTAATTATAATAAGATTTTAGGTCCACATCATAAAAAATGATGTCAATTGTGTATCATGTCATCTTTTGTTAGTGTCAAGATATGTCATTACTTGATTTAATTCCTTATAAATATAAACAATATAATTCAATCTATTATAAGTACTCATAATCAACATTAACAACTTTAAAGTCACAACTCCTAGTACTATACTATAAAAAATATTCGAGGATAAACCAATAAATTCTACCATAACTATTGGAATATACTCAACTATTGGGTTCTCTATCTTATTTATTGGGTTCCCTTTCATTCAAAAAAATAAACATATACACCAATTTCAAAAAAATTATCAAAGAAAATAGGGTATCTACCTAGTCTTAAAACCAAGTTAAGTTTCTTGTCCCATAAAGATATAAACTTTTCCAAATAAATGCAAAGTTATATATTTCAATACAATATGGCCTTGTATTTCTCATATAATATTACAAATTATCTACTAGGACTATGAATGCTACATACTACTCTGCATTAACTAGAGATTTAACTAATGGATAACTAGCAAAAAGGAAAAAATAGACTAGCTCCCAATACTTCTAACCTTATTCTTCAATATCCATCCTTTCTTCATCCATGGGGTCTCTCTCTCCACATCAATTGCTTGAATATGCTCCTTTAGACCTTCCTGGTGTATGTAGGTCAAAATCAAATCTAAGGCTCCGTTCACTACTAAATTTGTCCAATTCAAGAGAAAGTTCAGGATCTGAATTGCAATCTCCTTATTGTCATGATAATCCTCCTTATCATCCAATAGGATTATTGGAAGTTTTGGGACTTCCTTAGTTTTCTTGTCAAAGTCCGAGGAATCCGGAAATCATCATAGTTTCTTAAAACATCATCCAAACCACCCAAAGCTTGAATCTTAAAGATTTCTTTACTTCAATTTTTAGCCACATCTTTTCTCAGACCTCTATCTAAAGCTATGGCCAAAAAAATTTATTATATACACTAGTAAAGTTATTATCACATTGTCACACACACATGTGCATTCATATATACACATTTACATCTACAAACACACATGAGTGCTCCAAAAAATTGCAAGTAAATATTATGTTACATAAGATGCTATAATTGATCTAATTTGCAAGAATAGGTAATGAATGAACTATCATTAGATCATTCATAACCTATTATAATGTAACGTTCCTCTTTTTGTTGTAATTATTAACCAATAAGCTATTAACATTCATGTTAATTTGATAAATTCATGGTTGTGCTAAACTATTGCATTATTTAGGTCAATTTGCTTGCACTTTCTTCTATGACATCATGTTCCCAGTATGTTCGAACATACCCAATGTTGATGATTTGATAAAAATTAATATATGCATGATGGCTTGGTACATACTCACATATTTTATTTTCATAAATTGTAACATAATAATAGAGTTCAAAAAATTATTCAAATTTGAAAATTTATAAAAACCACACCTCTATCTAATAACTAGTGAAGGTCATGAGTACACTAGAACTATTAATCATTTAGTTGAGGCCCCTTAGATATATGTTTCAATATGTCAATTGATATTGTTCATTGTACTCAATAATTAAATGGTAGGATATATATCCATCTGCCTTTTCATTTCTAAGAATTTTTAGCTAATTCTTTAGATAAGGGTATATTGTAGAACAACAAATTAATAGAAAAGAACTCTAGTAGTATGATAAAATTTGGGTTCTCTTGTTTATGAAATATGAAGCGTATAATTCAGATAACAATGTGCTGAGCTAGCTAATAACATTTACTATACTTTATGATCACCCTAGCTCTAGGTGTTAATTAAATCTCTACTAGGTTATGACCACTACTAGATTAGAAATTGAGTATTGTGCAATCTTTGTGTTAATTTTTAATAAGATTTAGGCTCACGTGTAATGATTCTAGAGAATTTAGTAATCACTAATACATGTTATGAAGATCTTATATCTACTTCTAGTGGTGTACTTTTTAATTTAGATACATAACATTGAATGTGACAAAGAATAAAGGAGGCAATGGTTCCTAGTACATTGAAGAATTATGTTGTGACACTTACTACAATGCGTACGAAGATATAAAATTCTACCATTAATATTAAAGAGATAGAGATGCATTCTAGAATGATGGATAGTAGACAATAAGTCAAAGATATTATAGATTATATAAAAAATTACTTCTAAGAGGAAAATAATATAAGTATCCATAAGAAGGTAAAAATTTATTTGAAATTTTTCGAAACTAAGAAAATTTTCAAAACAAGCATTAGAATAACATATTTTGGAGAAGCCTAATTAAGAGAAAGATTAATATGTAGAAGGAACCTAAATAACTATAAGTAAACAAAGATAAAGGTGTTGTGAGGTAATCATTGAGTAAAGAAACGTATATAACTTGGCATAAGAAAAAATGGTTAAACACATGGGAGGATTATATTATTGAATATAAGAAATTAATAAAATATCTATTGTTTTCTTTCTTAGATTTTAGTGAGATCTTTCAAGTTGATTTTATGTTGTCAACAAGTGATAATGTTTGATGTGTGTACTATTAATATGTCATGCCATAAGATTCTCATCTAGATATCTTAGATTTACCACCACAGATTCTCTAATGCCATGGATATGGTGTGTAGTCAATGAAACTTCAATTTCCCTTGTTTCTTAAACATGTTATCAGATAGTAGTAGTAGAACCTATTTTTGGAATATTTTTAATCTAAAATTCTTGTGATGCCATGTTTTCTCCTTCTACCACTCAATTTTGTGCTTATACATTTTACTTTATCTGTATTTATCCTCCAACAACAAAGTGAGTGCAGTGCATATGTTACATGCTATGAAGTTGAAACAAACACTAGCATAATACCATAGGCGAACTAAAAAGATTTGAGCTTAATTTTCCTCTTGTACATGATGTGTTCTATGCCAAAAAAGAATTGTATGTACTTTTACATCCCAATCTATCATGGTTTCCTCAAAGATTTTCATTAATGCTTTGTTAATTATTGTTGGTGTAAATAATTATTCATCATGCATATTATTACACCTTACTTAAGTTTACTTAAGAAATGCATTTTATAGTAGTTTGGTTATGAGACACATTGATGTTTGTGCCAAATTGGGATAGTGTGTGTAGGATAATTTCCACCTTTTATAGTGTTGATCTTGTTACTACTCTATCATATCTAGTTATTGTTGAGTGATAATTCGACCTTCGGTGGGTGATCCACCTCGTGTGGAATATTTTATTGTTTCTCCTACCTACCCACACATATTTCCTACCAACCCTTGTTTCTTATTGAGCCACATGTCAATTTTGTGTTCTCACATATTCATATAGCCTTGCCTATATAAACGGACTCATCTACATTGAACAACTTGTAATGATCCAATTGATCAATACTTTCATCTTGATAGAATACAGTTTATTTCTATCATGTATTTTGTTCTCTCTTATTTTTTCTTTCCATTACCTCTAGACCTTGGCAAAATCTCACATGGTATCTGTAGACGTATAAAAATGACCATATTCCTAAATGAATATTTTATGTTCATTTCTCTATTTAATTAAATCCAATTT
The DNA here is from genome assembly GCF_030272615.1 of Cryptomeria japonica. Classification (NCBI taxonomy): domain Eukaryota; kingdom Viridiplantae; phylum Streptophyta; class Pinopsida; order Cupressales; family Cupressaceae; genus Cryptomeria; species Cryptomeria japonica. The sequence continues at coordinate 210,062,394 of NC_081411.1, forward strand.
AATTAAATTACCCGCATTCCTCTATTTAATTAAGTAAATTACTTGATTAAATTCACTATATCCATTTAATGAATAAATCATTTTATTCAATTAAATTCCCCCTATCCAATTTTAATTAAATAGTTATCCTAAAATTGAATATATCTAATTTATTTAATTTCCCCAAATTACAACCAAATTGAATAAATCATTTAATTCAATTAAATCCTATTATCCCTCCATCCACTTGCAAAATCCTACATCTCCCACTTGTCACATCCCTAAGCAAAGGGAGGTCACTTCTCAAAAACCTCAAAGTCTTTGATAACCATTAAAGGCTTCAAACCTTCAACCACTTAAATCCTCAAAGTCTTTGATAACCATTAAAGGCTTCAAGTCTTCAACCACTTAATTCCCCAAAGTCTTCAATAACCATTAATGGTTAACTCAAACCCTCTTACATGGTTAAATTATTTCTTTTAACTCAACCTTTATCCAACCCAAGGGTCTTATCAGGCCTTTAATGCTTTGACCATGATTATCTCTTAATCATTTGTACAAGAGTTTATCCTTGGATTAACTCTTAATCCAATGGGTAATCTTAATTTAGGCTTGACCCTTACCCTCTAGATAACCATAAGGTCTTCTTAGGCATTTAATGCCTCCAACCCCTTCTCTCAACCCAACCCTATGTTGACACTTGCCACCATTTCATTGGTGCAAATTGCAGACATGGATCCCCAACTTTCAAACTCAACCCTTGATTGAATCTTTCAATCCTGGCCATCCATTGCCCTGTTTTTGCTATAAATAGAGCTCTCATTCTTCCATTTTAAACATCCTTCAAATTTGTAGTATCACACTTATGCTCAAATACATTTAAAGCTTTCATATCATTTTTATGCTCATCATTTGGCCTCTTTTAACTAGAAATTAGTCGAAATATGCATGTTTAGAATACTTTCTATTATCATTTAGCTCAATCATAGACTGAATATATCATGTTAGGATACTATTCATGCTAATCTTGTCATCTTATAGCTAGTTTATTGCATTTCTAGAATCATGCATAGCTTAGGATGCATCTCAAACTAAAATCTATCAAAGCATCCCTCGTTCTTGCATTTACCATCCCTAAACCATTTTGCTCAATGATCTGAGAGCAGAAACATTGGTTTGAGGGACATTGTAAGATAAAGAACCCTGGGACCCACCTTGGGAAGCTGAGTTATACTTTATAACTCCATAGCTTGCACCAAAAAGTCCTGTGTGTGTGTGTGTGGACAAGTCTTTTGGAACATTTTTCACATATTGAGTTCTATCGACCCGCTTTTTCCACATACATTTCTAGTACCCACCATGGGGCCCTACCCCATATATCAAATTGGTTTTTAAAATTAACTCAATTTGCAAGTCCGCGGAAAACAGGAATCAGCATGTGGGAAACATTCCCTAGCGCATCCAGCTAACAGTCTAGCGTGTCCCGCTTACTGTTTAGCGCGTGGGGTCTATACTCTAGTGCATGAAGTCTATTCGTTAGCGCATGACTCCCACTCATCTTTTCCTGTAGGTCTCAGTGCGGAAGAAAAATAGAGTAGCGCATCTGGAAAATAGTTTGGTGCTTCAGGTCTGTTAAATAGTGCATCAGCTTCACTATCCAGTGTGTGGAGTCCATCATCCAGTGCGTAAAGTTCATCTTTTAGCGCATCAAATCAGTACTTTTCCTGCAGGCCTCAACGCGGGAGAAAAACGGAGCAGCGCTTCCAACGCATAGAGTAGCGCATCCAGCAAACAGTGTAGCACTTTTAGACATAATTTTAGCGCATCTAGGTTGTATTGTAGTGCGTACAGTCATTTCTGTAGCGCATCACAGACAGAGAGAAAGAAAATTAAAATTGTAATTGAAATAAAATCTAGACTTGTAGAAGTCCACCAAAATCTAGAGTTTCTAACTATTTGATTAAAATTTTGCAGGACGCTAACAATTTCTTGTAGGTGGAGCGGGAAATTTTCTTTCATCGATTTCTTTTGTTGACCACCAAGATCGAAAATTTTGCTTTGTTGACCAATTCTTTTTCATAGATCAGATAATCATTGCCTTAAAAGGATAAAATAAACACCATGTTTTCATGGAGCAACATCTCCATATAGATTTTAGCCAATCATTCCCTTGAAAGATAAAAAGAACAACTTGATTTCCTTGTCTCAAAAGTGGAAGGAATATGCTCTCCCCTTAACTGGGTGATAAAAAATGTAGACCACTCTTAAAAGCTTTTTGTATTTCAAGTATAAATCCTTTAGTAGGCTTGCCTTCCCGAGGAGTTGCAATCAACTCTTAAAGCCGTTTATGGCCACTGTGAAGGGAACGACCTAAGTGGAGAACGGCTTTGATGCCAAGAATTCCAACCCACTATAATCAAATGTGTAAAGTGATGAAAGTCCTTTTCAATGGTTGTGTGCAGCGATTAGCCTTCCCCCAGTATCCTTGAGATACGTAAAGCCTTTGTTCTAAAGGTTGGGAAGCCTCCTGAGGGAGTTTATCACTGACGGTTGAACGAGAAGCTTTGAATCGAGTCAGTAACCAAACATTTATAACATCATAGTGCAAGGGTGGGGAAGAATCCGCCCCCAAGATTACTCACCATATATCTCCCAAGATAACTACTCAACTGTGAAGCGATTCACTTTGGGTTAATTTCTAGCAAAAGGCAAAAAAACGGGCGCCCTCTAGGGGGTGACACAGCTGTTTGAGCTGACGGAGTATTGAGACTAATGGGCTATGATTTTATTTATGACCCTTGACTAAAGAGTCTTTCTGAAGAGTATTATTTGTATCAAAACCTGTTAAAACATTGGAGATTTGAACACATCCTCGCAGAACATACACTTTTTGTTAGATTAGGTAAAATGGTTGTACTTTTTGTGTCATGCTTGCATTTACTACTTCAGAAAATCATCCATCAAACTTGAAAAATTTAAGACAAAGAGTCAAAATTTACCAAAAATCAACCAAAGGAAAAATCAGTGCAGTTTAGCGCATAAGAGCAACCTCTTAGCACGTAAGGTACTTTTTTTAGCGCATGTAACCATCAATTTAGCGCATTAGTTCCAAATAGTAGCATTCCATCCCTAAAGTAAAATAGTGTGGAAACATTTAGCGCATCAGAGAAACAGTCTAGCATGTGGAAGCAATAGCGTAGCGCATGGAAGCAACAGCTTAGCGCATGGACACCAAACTTTAGCGCAACAAGTTTAAAAGTTAGCGTGTGACAGGCCCAGGTTAGCACATAGATTTTCTAAAATAAATAGAAAACAAATTTGACCATTCAAAACTTTAGCGCGTGTCTGGGGGTAGCCTAGCGCTTGTGGTCATTATTTTAGCACGTGGGGTAAATTTAGTAGTGCATATAGTCTCTGTTTTAGTGTGTGGTCCAAAACACAAAAACAGAAGACAAAACAGTGAGGAATTTTCAAAATTTCAAAAACATTTTTCGAAGCCTTCTTCATCAAACATCATTTTTCATCAAACAAGAATAGCAAAAACAAACCGTTAAGACTATTTCTTAAGCTAATTTGTGTCAAAACAAACGTTGTAGAATCCTAAACGAATTGCACGGTAAAACATATCTATCTTATCATAATCTGGAAACCTCATCATTTGTATCAATAGAATCCTTTACCATCTTACGGATTTAATCTCACAAAAACACTTGTTTAAAATTTTCAAGTTGTCAAATCCAGTCTCCACATCGGGAGGCTTTTATCCATATCATTTGACACACTTTCTCATGAAGGGGCATCTAAACCTTCACTTTGATAAAGTAAGATCTGAAATTTTTTCAAACAAGCTCAACTGAATCCAAACCAATCAAAGGAAACCATTGATTACTCATCCATGACTAATCCTCATATTCTGAGAAGAAAGAACCTTTATCGTAACATCATGTTGAAGAAACAACAACCTAGTTTTTCCAAATTCATCAAGAGAAACAAGTTCTTATACGTAAATTGTCAACTATTAAATTCTCATCGGGTATTCCTAAATCACGTCAAATGTTATATCCAAAACAAATCCAATGAATTTGACAAGGAACCCTTGAAGACAAGAGCCTATTGTCAAAAGTCTGCTTTTAATCAAACCATAAATCGTAGTAGAAAAATCAATCCAGCATTCTTGCCTGACGAGTGCATCACTTATAACATATCTCGACCAAAACCAACCACCCCCGAGCAACATATCAATGAGGCTTTTGTCCCTTTCATCACTGAGAGTTTCTACTAAAATGCCTATTACTCACTCTCAAAGCAACCAGCAAACCGAGACACACGCTGAGTCTAGCATGAACCGAAGATTGTCAAATCCTTTTGAAGTTCCACCCTTAGAAGAACCTGAAATTACTGAAGCACTTCTTCAGGAATGTCAGGAAAACCCTTCATTCCAAAAGCTTGTAGAAAGGCTCATGGAAAATGACAAAGAAAAATATCTGCTCATGCTTACAAGTAAAGGCGTTAAACTTCCCGAAGATTTAGACTCAAACATCTTTAAAACTGGAACTCGACAATATGCATATCAAGAACAACAAAGAGAAGAAGAAACTCGTAACTTTGAACAACACATACCTGAGCAACACATTCCAAAACAACACATACCAGAAATGCGTATACCCGAACTAGAAACACCAGAGCAAAATATACCATTTACCACACCTTTTTAGCTGAGAACAAATACAAGGGAAGAAATTTTCCCTCGACAAGAAAGTATACCTTTAGCTGCCCTTACTCAATAAATGCAAATGTTGCAAAGGCAAATACAGGGTATGCAACAAGGGACAACAGTGCGGTACTCTTTAAACAAAATCTGTCCTTATCCATTTCACAGAAGATTGAACATGGTGCCTTTTCCTCCCAACTCAGACGGTGATCCCCGAGATCATGTTCGAGAATTTTGCACCATGAGCCTTGAATTTGCTCATGATGACACCTATTTAATGAGGTTGTTTCCCAGAAGCTTGGGAGGGAAAACCATGGAATGGTTATCCAAAATTACACCACCTGTCAGATCATTTGATGAATTAGTTAACAAATTCATAACCCAATATTCCTATAACATCCAACATGCCATAACCATGCTAGATGTTTGCAACACCAAACAAAAGAACAATGAAACATTCATGGTATTCCTTCAACGCTGGTGACGTATGGTCTCTAGATATCCTCGAGATATTCCTGAAAAGGAGAAAATGGAAATCTTCATCGATAACTTGAATAGTGAAATGAGTTACAGACTAAAACTTCAATGCATACCATCTTTCGCTAAATTGATTGAAAATGGCATTCAAGTAGAGGAAGCATGTGTCAAAAAGGGAACACTCAAATTCTACAAGGAAGGAACCAACTCATCAAACTACAATAACCAGAACAACACCAACCTTGAAAACTCTCAATTTTAGACTCAAAACAAAAACAAAGGCACCAATGAAACACATGATCCCAAATCTAAACAACCATTGCTTGCATTATCTGGAAATCCTCAAAACATGAAATATCCTAAAAATGCTAATCCAAATGCTAACACATATGCACAAAAAACCGATCAAGGACAACTCAACACAAACAACACCAATGATACTCAAAACAAAAACGTGAATCCAGGACCTAACAACAATTCACACAACAACACAAACAATTTCCAAAAACTTATCTTCACACCACTGGGACAATCACTAGAATCAGCATTCAGAGAACTTTTGGCACACAAGATTCTTTTCTTGCCTCCAATCAGCAACTATGAACCTCAAATCAAACCACCTTGGTGGAATGATTCACACTATTGTGATTACCATCGTAACAAGGGTCATCAGATGAACGCTTGCATGAGGTTAAAACACGTGGTGCAAGATATGATTGATCGAGGTGACTTAACAATTGATGGTCTCAAAACAAATGGTGATCATGGAGCCTTTAAAAATCCTCTTCCAAATTATAAAGATGGAGCTTCAACCTCGAATGATACACATGGAGCTCGTATCAACCATATCTACAACAACACCATCAATCACATATCAGCTGAAGATCATCAAGTAAATGTCATCACCATCCGAGATAAGTGTGATCATGAATCTGTCAATGTAACGACCCAAACTCAAAAATATGTCTTGAAAGGACATGCTGCGCCTACAACTACCACACCAAAAATCCAATATGACTTGGTTAGCCAACTCCGTAAAACTCCAGCACAGATATCTATACTAGAATTATTGAAACTATCACCAAAGCACAAAGACATATTAGAACAAGCGCTATTGGAAACCAATGTACCTCAAAATTTGGATATAGACAGATTTCAAGCCATGGTTGCCCATATGACTGGACCTCATAACCTCACCTTCTCAGAACATGATGATGCTTCCTTAATCCATCCGCATAATACTCCTCTCCATATCGAAGTCATTGTTTGCAAACATCGAGTAAAAAGAGTCTTAATAGATGGAGGAGCCGAACTTAATATATGTACTTTAAAGCTTATCCGTGCATTAGGCTTCTCAGAAGAATCTATTGATCCCTGCAAGAAGATTACCATAAAGGCATATGATGATGAGGAAAGGTCCTCTAAAGGAACTGTGATATTACCTATTCAAGTGGTACCAATACAAAAGGATACTATATGTCAGGTCTTGGACATAGACCTTACCTACAATATTTTATTAGGGCGACCCTAGATACATGAAATGCAAGCAGTACCTTCCACATATCACCAGTGTGTCAAATTTCCTTATGATGGACAAGAGGTCTCCATATCTACTGATCACAAACCATTTTAACATTGCAATGCAATGGGGGTAGCCCAAGACAGTTTGGTTCCTCATAATAGAGAAAAGCAGTGATCTTCAACATCAAATCAACAAACAACAAAATCGAACTCCTTATGGGGAGACTTCAAACAGAAAATGCAAATCAAAGACCAAGGTATCGGAGAATACTCTTTGGAGCCCTTATGTTTAGCCAAATTGCCAACATCACCTAGATCTCATGGATTGCCCACTACATCGACACATCTGGTCACTCAGCCCATCACCAAATTTGATGGTACCTTCATCCAACTGGGCACTCTGGCACATGAATCAGAAGACAAGGATATTCTTAGCTGGTTATACAAAGATGAGAAAGAAGATAATAGAGCAGCTACCCTGGATATTGTTCTACCTACACACCTATATGGAAAATGATACTTAATCATGCAGCAAATGGGATATGATGGTAAAAGACCCATTGGGAAACGCAAGGATGGAGTCACTGAACCTATAAATCTTCCTTCACAGCCCAATAGAAACAAAGCAGGATTGGGTTGTGAGCTCACTTTCCTACTTAAAAGGCCACCCCACCTAACTATAAAACCTCAATGGAAAGTAAAGACGAAGTACAAAGAAGAATCCTGGTAGGAAGCACTCTTTGAATCGGCAGAAACAATCCGCAAGACATAGGAACGTCAAGATCAGAAGTTACATCAGGAAAAGCTTCTAAAACACAAAAGGGCCATATCTGCAGTAGTAGCTCATATTCAAACACCAATATCTCAAGAAACAATAAAATCATCTCCGGATACCATTATTCCTCCCCGAGGAAGCACAGTCTATGAACAAATACAGAAAATAGAAGACGGATCTGACACAGAATCAACAAAAACTATCAAAATGGCATCCATCATTAAAGATTTGTTTTCACCATACAACATACCAGTTTACAGCATTGATAGAATCTGGGATGATGCCTCGGAGACTGATTCCAATGAATATGAATGGGGTACCTGCTCCAATGCTACTACAGATATCCCTAATGATACTGATTCTATATCTCTTTCCCAAGAAGAATATAATGCAAGAGATAGACCTCTTGAATTTGGACCATAGAATATCTATGATGCTGGGGAAAGCGAACAAAAACATTATGAACAAGTCTATGTGGAAGATAATACCATCGAAGACCTCGACGAAATCCTGGACTTCTTTAAAACCAAGAACAATCACGATGAAAACTCTGTCCTAACACTCATAGTAGCCGAACTTGATCCACCTAACAATTCCTTACCGCTTGTCTTTCCTGACCTCATTGACTGGGATGAACCTAAAATCCATGATATACCAATTTTCTTAGATGATGAATCTATTATCCATTATCTATGTACCGTTAATCCAAAAACAGGCTCTACCAGTGAACAAAGTAATGATGTCTAAAAATCAGGGAGTGCCAAGTCTCTCAGTCGCAAAAATGAACAAAATAAAAAATCTAATGCTAAAAACCAGTCAATGGCAGCTCTAGATCACAAAAAAGTAAAAATAAAGGACGCATCTGAAGGTGAAAACCTTTTTAAGGCACCTAACGATGGGAGACTTGACACTCTTCCTGAGCACTTTCATGAGCGATCACCCATATTGATTGAGCCCACTCAATCAATCAACATTGGCACCACGGAAGCAGTCAAAAACCTACACCTTGCAGAATCTTTGACAAAGGAAGAAAGATCAGCATTCATCATCTTCTTTAAAGAGTGGAAAATTAACTTTGCTTGGTCATATGCTGATATGCCTGGAGTGGGTCCACACTTAATCATGCATCACTTGTCCATCTCTTCAGGAGTTAAACCAGTCAAGCAAAAGCTACGAAAGATGAATCCATAGGTGGCACACATGGTCAAAACTGAACTAAAGAAATTATTAGATGTCGGATTCATTCGACCCATTGAATATGCAGAATGGATTTCCAACATCATCCTAGTATCAAAACTAGATGGTAGTATTAGAATATGCATTGACTTCAGAGACGTCAATAAAGCTTGTCCAAAAGACGACTTTCCTCTACCCAGTATCGACATAATTGTAGATCTCATAGCAGGCCATGCAATGCTTTCACTAATGGATGGTTTCTCAGGCTATAATCAAATCAAAATAGCCCCAAAAGATCAAGATAAAACCGCATTCACCTGTCCTTGGGGAACGTACTGTTGGAATGTTATGCCTTTTGGCTTAAAGAATGCAGGGGCCACTTATCAAAGAGCAATGACCACAATATTCTATGACATGATGCCTACATTTATGGAAGACTATGTGGATGATTTACTAGCTAAATCCTTCACCAGAGTAGAACATCTTGGCATCCTAACAAAGATCTTTGATCGATTGGAGAAATTCCAAGTCAGGCTCAACCCTAAGAAGTGTGTCTTTGGGGTTACATTAGGAAAGTTACTAGGCTATATAGTTTCAGCTAAAGGTATTGAAGTAGATCCAACAAAGGTACAAGCCATTATGGACATGCCACCACCAAAGAATATTAGTCAACTCAGATCTCTACAAGGATGACTTCAATCAATCAGGCGATTCATTGTTCAGCTAGTAGATAAAAGTCTACCATTTAACCATTTACTACACAAAAGTGTACCATTCAAATGGAAGACCAAGTGTGCAGAATCTTTTTACCAAATCAAATAGTACCTGATGAATCCACCAGTTCTAGTACCACCAGTCGCAGGAAAGCCACTTATCCTATATATCTCAACAACAAATATATTGCTGGGGGTACTATTGGCACAAGAAGATCAAAAAGGGAAGGAACGTGCCATATATTACATCAGTAGGACATTGAATAGCTATGAACTCAACTATACATTCATTGAAAAAGCTTGCCAAACAGTGGTCTTCGCATCTCAGAAGTTCCGACATTATATGCTAGCACACACCACTAAGCTAGTCGCAAAAATTGATCCTCTCAAATATCTACTCAGCAAGGCAGCTTTTACAGGCCGATTGGCTAAATGGGTAATGATTCTTAGTGAATTTGACATCCACTACATAGAAAGATGAGCAATCAAAGGACAAGCAATTGCAGATCAGTTAGCTGAAGCACCACTTCCAGGCAAACACACCATGGAGATTGAATTTCTAGACAGGGATGTTCTTGCTCTTTCTACTAAAAAATGGACCCTATATTTTGACGGATCCTATACACAACATGGTTCAGGTGCTAGCATTCTGTTCATCACTTCTGAAGGACACACTATACCAAGATCATATAGGCTTATGTTTCCATGCACAAATAATGTGGCTAAATATGAGGCATTGGTTATAGGCATCAAAATGGCTGTAGAATGGAAAATCACAGAGTTAAAGGTCAAGTGGAAGTGTCTAACAAGACAATACTAAAAATCCTCAAGAAAACAGTGAATGATGCAAGCAAAGATTGGCACGTACAACTCAATCCAGCACTTTGGGCATACAGAACCAGCATCTGCACACCTACAGGAGCAACACCATATTTAGTGGTATATGGATCATAAGCCATTTTACCCCTGGAAGTAGAAATCCCATCTCTCAGAGTCTCTTTGAAAGGCTTAATCCCAGATGAAGAGTATTGAGTTAACTGACTGCAAGAGCTTGAACTATTAGATGAAAGACGTCAGCATGCTTATACTCATCTCAAAGCATATCAACAACGCATGTGTAGGAGCTACAATCACAAAGTCATCCCCCGCAACTTCAAGGTTGGTGACCTAGTCCTCAAAGAAAATCCAAGAAATCAGCAAGATTGAGAAAAGAAAGGAAAATTTGACCCTAACTGGTTGGGTCCCTATGTTATCATATCAGTTTATGGATTAGGTGCCTATCAGCTCACAAATTCAGAAGGAGATGTGCTCGATGAACTAACTAACAGCATCCATCTAAAGAGGTACTACACTTAAGTAACCTAGTGCACGGAAAAAGCCAAAATAAGCAAAAAAAATCAAAAAATTTAGAAAAAGCAAAAACATAAAGTACAATAAAAACAAATGGTGAAAACCTGGTAAACAGGCACTCTTGTGAAAGAATGGCTCCTCTATCTATATCCATACCATTTTATCCATAAAAACACTATCGGCCATCGCTCGACACTTAACAAATTTCTTTTCAGGACATACTTAGCGTAGTCACTATCCTAGTTTATCCATATATATGCTCTTACCACGAATACACCATCGCTTGGAAATCATTGTACATATTCACATCAAGAGGGACACTCAGCTAGGGGCATTTTAAAATCGTCTCAATATTGCAAACATTCAAGACATCAAGGCTACTTGCAAAAACTCAAAATCATGACATCCAACAACCAAAACTACGCTTCATCGCAAAACCAAACAAAACAATTCACAAAAATACCAAGGATGGATGATTTTATGAAGTATTAAATGTTGCATTATCGCATAAAAATCTTAACTACTTTTGCATTTTGAAACTTTTTGAATTATTGGATTCTCTTCCTTGTCTCACTAAAAAGCTTCAAAGCTAGAGGTCATGAGGAACTTCCAATATTTTTTTAGTCTTCTGTCTGGGAGGTGATCACTTATATTGTGTGAATACTGGCCTCGAGATGTGATACATCGACTATCACTGAAGGCCTGATTTCGCTTCATGCATTCAAATGATTTAATCTTGTCTGTTTACGCAATACGCACTTAGGTCATCTTGGTTCAATTATACCTTGACACTTGTGCTATCTTGAAAAATCAAACATCATGTAAATTTTTCTCAGGTCATTATGGTTCAATTATACCATTATGCTTATATAAATTTTCAACATTTCCTAAAACAAATCAATGCTCAATGATGATATCTACAAAGAAAGCAAAATAGCTATATCGGATGGCAAATACAGACTGAGGATGCTACCAAAAACATAGTCGCATATCATTTTATGATTAGTTGCATATCATTTTACAATTAGTTGCATATCATTTTATGATTAGTTGCATATCATTTTACATTTAGCAGCATATCAAATCATACATCTCATTTTCAAAATACATCTCACAGCATGTAAAAGCATACATCCTGCATCATGCATTATATCATATATTTAAGCATTGCATCATCACATTAATGAAATAACCCACATAACATGGATCCATATAAACACACCACATGATCAAGGAAAATGGGGCCGTATATATATATATATCTCAAAAATGATCAAAATGTACAAAATGTGTCAACACTGTGTCTAGTACAAAGAACAACAATGATAAAAAATACAACAGAGACCATGTCTCTCAAGTATGACTATCCCCTGACGGAGATGGTCTAGCTCCAGATGCACTCGCCCCTAGATCCCCAGGAGGGTCCTGTCTTGGTGGCCCTGTCACACCTCGGCTCTCAGACCGCGACCCAATATCTCAAGATCGACTAGATCTCGACTGTGCAAAGCTCTGTACTCGCCGGTCCCTGGGTACCATAGCCTCATAGTGCCACCGATAGTACTCCGCCTCCTGAGCTCTCAACGCTAGCTCTCTCAAGGTGTCTCTCATAGGACCACCCACCACTGCTCTCTGCATACTAGACACCACCTCCTCCGCTCGCCCCCTCTACTCTATCTCGGTGTCTCGCTCAATGGTCAACTGAGAAATCTGCCACTGGTATGTCAAAATCTATGCCTGCAACTACTATACAGTCACCTGTAGGGTCCGGATCTGGGCATCCTCAACATGTGTAGGGATCCGAACCCATAGTGGTACTTATGCAGGGGCAACTCCTCCTACTCGGCCTATCCTCGGTGCTGGAGGTGGGAGCACATCTGTCCTCCTCCTTTGTGTTGGTCGCCTCACCTCATTAACACCTCCCACTGCAGCTAGCACCTCCCCCACTCTCCCCTCTCCACCGGGTCTAATCGCCAATCCACCTCTCCCCCTGTCTATTACACCCTGTCTCACCGCTCTCTCCACACCCCTATCTCCTCTCCTAGCTCTACCTCCCCGCCTCCCTCTAGCTCCTCTCCCTCGTCCATCTCCTCCATACTCTCCATCATCATCATCATCATCATCATCATCATCATCATCATCATCATCATCTCCCTCTCCCTCCTCCTCATCAGAATCAAAAGCTGGCCTCATCTCATCGGGATCAGATATCCTAGCCACCACCCGCGCAACAAACAATCGGGCAAACTCATCAGTCATGCCTGCATCCTGAATCTCAAGGGCATAATCCTATATCTGCCTGGCCAACCCGACAAACTCCTCCACCACCACTGCACTATCAATGGTCAGACCCCAATCACCTACATCCTGTCGCCACCGTGCATATAGGCACGCTCCTTGTGGAATACCCTATTGGTGCCCAAATTGCCTCAAAACTCGGGTCACCACAAACCTCTCGATCACAAATAGGGTCATCCCGATCAGGTATCTGGTCATAAAAACAAAGGGCATCTCCAGCCCGTCCTCTGCCAACACCTCGCATCCTGTATATAGTTGCCAGGTAACCGTATCTATATCATCAAGCACTCTCCTCTAATGCTCTAGTTTGCCCAGCTTACGCTGGACAACTAGACCCCTGTATCCATACGCATATGCGCATCCCACGGGCCTGTCTTTGTCTACTAGTGGCCTCACCGCTGGAATGTACTCCCAGCACCATACCTGTAACAGTGTCACGCCAGTTGACAAACTGCCGTAACCAAGGTATACCACCTGATGTAGACCCCTATATAGATGGGTCAGCATAGCTGATCCCCATGAAAACCGCCGGCCCTGTGTCACCATCTCCTCCAATACCAGCCCCCATCCCACAGAGAATCCCTTTGACCTGCGATCAAGACAAAGGAATCCACGAATAAACCCTTCTAGTACAAATGGCAGTGGCACATAATCCAAGTCCAAAAAATCCTGCCATGGGATCTCATAGCCACAGACTATCTCATCATGGAAGATACAACACAGTGCCTCTGTCCCACCCTCCTCCGACTGCTCATATGGTAGTAGTGCACCTACTACGAGAATCCGCAGAATCTTGTAACAGTCCTCTGGGGTGACTGTCATCTCTCCGGTCGCAAAATGGAAGGTGTTCGTATCACTATGCCACCTCTCGGCCAATGTTGTCAATAGCCCCCGGTTCACAGTGAACCGAGGCATATCCAAAAGGGAGGTCAACCCACATCTCTCAATAATATCAAGATCGGCCTAAGACAATCACGGTATCAATGTCCACGGTTTGGGAAATCTCTCTTGTGACTGAACCACACCCAATCGCTCCTGTCAACAAGAAAAACAAATCCAATATCAGTTTCCACATCAAAACAAAGATATCAAAATCAAACTTACATCAACAACATGAAATAATTTGCTCATCTACATCAAGTTCAAAATTCTATCATTTCATATCAACTTGTAACACAACTCAAGTTATCAAAAACCATATCAAAACTTGTAACACAACTCAAGTCTCCACAATCACATAAACTTGTAAAACAACTCAAGTTTCCCACCCATATCAGCTTGTAACACAAATCAAGTTTTCAACCCATATCAGCTTGTAACACAACTCAAGCTTCACACATTGAACTTGAAACAACAGTACGCAAACACATCATATTTTGATCAAAACACCACATTGATATCTATACATAACTTGAAAAATCACAAATCAAAACAAGTTGTATCGACATTCATATTGAACAAATCCATAAAATCATGACAGATAGACACGACAAATTTACAAATCGGCTCATCTCACAAAAATTTTCTAGATGTGCTAAAATAGACTCCCACTGCGCTAAACTTTACCCACATGCTAGGCTGTCTTTCCTACGCACTAATCTATTTACCCTATGCGCTAGACTGACTCTATGCGCTAAGTCTTTCCCCCCATGCACCACCTAACCTACCCTATGCGCTAGACTGAATCTACGCACTAATCTATACCTCCCAGACACTACCTATTTGACCCTATGCGTTAGATTAGCCCTACGCGCTAAACCCCCTTACCCATGCGAACCCCTATGACCCCTATGCGCTAGGTCTACCCTACGCGCTACCCGACTATCGCCATGCGCTATTCTGCGTCTACGCGCTAACCTATATTTCCTATGCGCTACCTTATTTTATTTCGAACACATCCCTAAAATAAACTTGATGTGCTACTTCATTCTTTGTATGCGCTAATCTACGACATCGACGCGCTAAAACACTAAAACCGAGTTTTAAAAATCATAAAAAGACTAAAAATGACCAAATCAAAAATCAAAAGTGGGTCAAAAACATTGACTTACTGGTGGTCCATACGCTGCAGGTCTCCGGTACCTCCGAATGCGCTCGAAACGGTGTCTAGAATATGGAATAGGCATTTCCTCTGCAGACCAAATTCTCTTTCTCCAAAGTCAACAAGGCACAAATGAATCAAATCAAAGCTATTTTCTCCTTTTATAGGAGGAAAATGAAATTAGGGTTAGCCAAACAGACTTCTAACATGGTCACGGTCTCCCCTATACCTTACATGCTGTACATTATCAGGAGATGAATCAATTTACACACATTTTACATCGATGAAATCCTACACATCCAAGCAACTCATCAAATCAAATAAAAAAATTTCAAAAAAATTGATTCATCTCCCGAGGGGGCATCACCATCAAAATATCAAATCTGGGGAATCACGCATCAAATCAAATCTGGGGCACGACTGGCAAATCAAAAGAGCGACATAAAAATTGCATTTGATCATAAATCATAATAAAGCATCATTTTCTTTGAAATAACATGTGCACATGCGTCACTTCAAAGAGGGGCAAAATGTAGACGTATAAAAATAACCATATTCCTAAATGAATATTTTATGTTCATTTCTCTATTTAATTAAATTACCCGCATTCCTCTATTTAATTAAGTAAATTACTCGATTAAATTCACTATATCCATTTAATGAATAAATCATTTTATTCAATTAAATTCCCCCTATCCACTTTTAATTAAATTCAAATTTAATTAAATAGTTATCCTAAAATTGAATAAATCTAATTTATTTAATTTCCCCAAATTACAACCAAATTGAATAAATCATTTAATTCAATTAAATCCTATTATTCCTCCATCCACTTGCAAAATCCTACATCTCCCACTTGCCTTCCTAAACCCCTTCCTAAATTCTTCTAGACTCTTCTAATTAGCCTAACCCATCTTCTAAACTTTGTCATATCCCTAAGAAAAGGGAGGTCACTTCTCAAAAACCTCAAAGTCTTTGATAACCATTAAAGGCTTCAAACCTTCAACCACTTAAATCCTCAAAGTCTTTGATAACCATTAAAGGCTTCAAGTCTTCAACCACTTAATTCCCCAAAGTCTTCAATAACCATTAATGGTTAACTCAAACCCTCTTACATGGTTAAATTATTTCTTTTAACTCAACCTTTATCCAACGCAAGGGTCTTATCAAGCCTTTAATGCTTTGAGCATTATTATCTCTTAATCATTTGCACAAGAGTTTATCCTTGGATTAACTCTTAATCCAATGGGTAATCTTAATTTAGGCTTGACCCTTACCCTCTAGATAACCATAAGGTCTTCTCAGGCATTTAATGCCTCCAACCCCTTCTCTCAACCCAACCCTATGTTGACACTTGTCACCATTTCATTGGTGCAAATTGCAAACATGGATCCCCAACTTTCAAACTCAACCCTTGATTGAATCTTTCAATCCTGGCCATCCATTGCCCTGTTTTTGCTATAAATAGAGCTCTCATTCCTCCATTTTAAACATCCTTCAAATTTGTAGTATCACACTTATGCTCAAATACATTCAAAGCTTTCATATCATTTTTATGCTCATCATTTGGCCTCTTTTAACTAGAAATTAGTCTAAATATGCATGTTTAGAATACTTTCTATTATCCTTTAGCTCAATCATAGACTGAATATATCATGTTGGGATAGTATTCATACTAATCTTGTCATCTTATAGCTAGTTTATTGCATTTCTAGAACCATGCATAGCTTAGGATGCATCTCATACTAAAATCTATCAAAGAATCCCTCGTTCTTGCATTTGCCATCCCTAAACCATTTTGCTCGCTTTTCCCGCATACAGTATCATATCCATTAGAGTGTCATTGGTTTGCCAATTGAGAGAAATTTGATGCTATTTGGGGTTGTGTATTTTGGAGCTTTCTTTTGTAGGTTATTATTAGAGCTTGATGGGTAAAATCTGAGGTTACCATTAGATTAAGGAGGTCCAAGAAAGTCAATTTTGGCTTTTGTTTCATCAAAATCAAACTTCGGAGGCCAAATCTAAAAGCATTTGAAGTTTGAAGCTGCAATGAAAATTTTCCAAAAATTATAATTTTGCAGGCAATTTTCAAATACTGATATCTCACTCATCTAGACTCCTTTGTTTGAGATATTTTTTTTGTTTTATGGTAGAATTTTTTGATCTGTACAATAGAGCAAAAGTTTTTTTGATTTTCGGATACAGGTTTTTCTGAAATTGTGAAATCCCGATTTTTACAACTTTGGAGGCTTTGTTTGGGCTCATATAGACTCCTTTTCAGGTGCTATTTTTTTTAAAGTACATAATTTTTTGTCTAATTTCATAATGTAGACACCTAAAATTGTCATGTTTAATTAAATAAATATTTTATTTATTTAATTATCTAAGCCTAATTTTTCTATTAATTAAATAAATCTTTATTTATTTAATTAATTCATTTATCCTCTTCTAGCCTTATTTCTCATTTAAATAAATATATTTATTTATTTAAATTATCCCACTTCCTTTATTAATTAAATAAATCTTTATTTATTTAATTAATTCATTAGCCTTTTCTACCCATGACACATGTCATTCATCTCTTAATTCATACACTACCTACCCCTTTCATTATTTTATTATTTTCTTTACCTACCCTCTAATCATAGCTGACCTCCTTTTACACCTCTCAATCTTATCCCTCCATTTCATATAGTGTCTTCTATATAAGGAGATGCTTCCTTCATTATTAAACCCTAACTACCTGGCTAGTTCAATTATGCACTTGACTACACTACGCTTTGCACCTTCATATGCGATCCTACTTGCAACCACATTTTGTTCTTTGTTGAGCTCTTGTGCACATAAAATCTGAGAGCAAATATATCAAGCAAGATCAATAGAGATAGGAATAATGGAGATTCAAACCCTATTGGACATGTGATGGTATAATCTTTGTGATTTCATTTGATTTACATTGTCTTATGTAATCTTCATATGTTATGGTGGATCTTTGTTGTTGTTAGGCTAGGGTTCTGTGGTTGAATTCATTTATTCTTTCAACATTGTTCTTATCCATTTTCACCAAATACATTTCGGCATGCCTGGTGGGACCCTTGTCCCTTTTGCATTTAACATTCTTGTTGCAGATATTGTATGTTGAAGTTGCAGATCTGACATTTTCGATAGCATTTTGGTATTTTCGCGTCTGCATACTTTCAGATCGCATTTTTGGTTTTCCGCCATGTTTGTGACATCTTGGATTGCATCTACATCCTCAACAGTATTTAGTCGCTTCTATGGTGTTTTTAGACGCGTCTGTGTCTAGAAGTCGCGTCTGCGTTCTGAAACCGCGTCTATGTTTCACAGAAGCGCATCTGCATTAGAGAGCCACATCTGTGTTTGGGGTAACTGCATCAGTGTGCATTTGATTTCATTTTTGGAGTTTTATTGATTCATTTTTTAGTCATTCAGTTTTATGTTTTAGATCTGGATTATTTCGAGCTAACATTTGCAAATCTAGCTAACGAAATTGGTCCAGCTTGTATTGAAATCAAAATCATTTTGTTGAAGGCCCCTATTTTCATAAAGTCTTTTGGATCTAAAATTTACCTGCTTGTGTGCTTGCAGGAAGGGGTGATCATTTGAAACAATCCAAACTACTAATAAATCTTTGTTCGAGGTCCTTGGCAAGGGTTTTTGGACTTTTATTGTGTGCCTTGTTTTTCATAGATTAGCAAACACTTCAATTGGTGCTCTTTTTGTTAAATCTTTAGAGGGCCTATTTTCCCATGTAGTCATTAGGACTACTAGTGAGAAGAGAACGACCTAAGTGGTAGCAAAAGAAAAGCCATCTTCTTCCAAACCACTATATATAACTGTATTCATGGTGAAAACTATGGATAATGTGTGTTGATTAGTTCATACCGATACTATGTCTCCCCATAAACCTGTTTGATCAAATTTATTTGATTAGTTGTAGGGCATAACCCCTACTGACTGGGAGCCTTCTGTATTTACAGAGCTGAAAGTGCCATATGTATGGCCACACGAGTGGATGCCCTTACTAGCACCTTTTTGTTTTAGAAGCCCAAATCCTTCTAGTTGTTGGGGCAGGAGGTCGGACCTCTGGTAGCGGCCCACACACATACGGTTCTTAGTAGAGATACAAAGTTCACCATGAGGAGTTTTCATGGGGACTAATGCTTGGCTGACCTGAGAAGTGAGTGCCGAGGGTGGAGCCAGTGAGGTCAAGCATGTAAGTATCCTCTCTGAATAGTGTAGCCTCGGGGGTAAAACCCCATGTGGGATCAACAACTATTGTCTTGGCCAGTGATAAGAATTGTGCTTGACTTATTTTAAACATTCAAGACCAAACAACAAAACATTGTGTCTTTTGTGTCTTCAAGTGTATGCAAAATAATTTTACATCAAACAACACACTTTTCTTTGAGTCATTTTGTCTAGACACTTGCAAACATTGAGTTCTCATCAACACTGTGTCCTCTTGTCATGAAAAAAAGTCAAACATTCGGATTTGGTCACAAAATAACTTCATAGATTGGAAAAAATTGCACAAATTTTGTAGAAACGCGTTTGTGTCTGATATAACCATGTCTATGTTGTATAGCCATGTTTGTGAAGGGCAGCAATGCATCTGCGTTCTTGGTATCAACATTGCATTTATAAAGTCTCAGAATCGTGCTTGGGTTAAGCAGAACCATGTCTGTGTCAGGAAATCGCGTCTATGTAGTATACAGACACATCTGTGTCCAGAATTGAAAAACTTTTACAGTCCAGCAAACAAACACAGTCAGTTTTGGAATTCTTGATTTTCCTAGGTTATTTCTCCAGGGTTTCATCTAGCATTCAACCTATCTTTGGGTCTCACACAGTCCATCATTTCTTTACATCTTGCATTACCTTCACATTTGTCTAAACTTGAGTCAAAAGGTCACTTGCTTGTCCTCATCACACTTTGTTAACACATTACATACAACAACATTTTGCTAAGTGGTCCCTCATCAAGGACTATCACCTTTGGGTCTCATTTGGTCTTACTTAGAGTCAAGGTCAACTTACCTCATCAAGAGAAACTATCCTCTCTTTGGAAGCCACACCTACTCTACTACATACATACTTGGTCTCACATTTTGGACATTGCAAGTATACTTCAGATTCATTTACATTCCATCCAACTCTTGGTCTTCCATACTCTTTTCCATTTTCATCTAGTCTCACACATCTTGGTCAAGACCTAGTTCATGGTTGAAACCCATTCCCAAAAATCTAGGAGAGAAGCTAAAGAGGCTCAAGAGTCCACAAACATGAGTTCCTATGACTATGACAATGATATCTTTTTCAATTCTGATCATACTACATTACCCAACATGGATGCCTATAGAAACATTCCAAATTTTGAGAACATGGGCACTACAAACAACAATGATACACACAATGACAATATGGACAACATTTTAGTACATTCAGCAGAAGTGGAAGACACCATTATGAATCCCCATTTCAATCGATTGGTTGAGGAAATAATGAGGAGAGATAGACAATATTTTTTACAAGTGACGACACAAAGTGGAGCTAAGATCCCTCATGATTTTGACATGTCTCAAATAATGGAAAATCGACCTTTGCAACAAACTCACTCCAACATGGATCAAAGGAGGCCTAATAGTGGAGGCAATAGAGGACCACATATGGTGCCTAAATCACCGTCATCTTTGTTTCAAAAACCAGAGGTCCCATACACACATGGTCAAGCATATGATACTCACCTTCGTAGACCATTATGGAAGTCTTATGGAGAAAAATATGCTCAACCACATACCAATGCTAAGGATCAACCACCAAAGCAATTGGATATTCAAAGGCATGCTCAAAATTTGGACACAAGGAAACCCCGTGTCAAATTTCGAGACAACACACTAGAACAAACTCATGACATACCTGTAGAGTATGGTATACATGGACAAAGTAGATATTTCGTTCCTCAACATGAATCTATACCAAGTGGTCCATATACGCAGCATCATTATAGACCTCCTCCATATGAACATGTGAATGATCAATATCATCCATATATGCAACATGCTCCTCCTCCAATTGGTGCCTCAAGCATGGGGTATGGTCCAAGAAGTTGATCTCCACCTAAGAGCAATTTGGAGCAACAATTTAGGGACTTACAAAAGAAAATGGAGGACATAAATACACCAAAGCCAATTTACACAATGAGAGACATATGTCCTTATCCATTTGACAAAAGCATTCCAATGCCTCCATTTCCTACACACTTTGTGATGCCTAAGTTTGATAAATATAGAGGAAAAGGGGATCCTAAGGCACACATAAGACAATTTTTCATAGCTTGCATTGAGGTAGCTTCAGAAGAGACATATTTGATGAGATTATTCCCATAGAGCTTAGGCAATCAAGCTATGGAATGGTTCTCCCAACTTCCACCTAGAATTAAGTCATGGGGTGACTTAGCAGAGGCATTTATCCAACATTTCTCATACAACATAGAGACAGACATATCAGTCACTACTTTGTGCAACACCAAGCAAAAGGATGGAGAATCTTTTGCATCATTTTTACAAAGATGGAGGAACCTAGCTAGCAGATGCTCTTGTGAAATCCCACAAAAATAAATGGTAGAAATGTTCACCCCAAATGTTAACAAAGACATTGGCTATGATCTAAGGAAAGCTTGTTTGTCTACCTTCAAAGACGTCATTGAAAAAGGCTTAGTGACAGAAAAAGTTTTAATTGAACAAGGAGTCACTAAAATATTCAAAGAAAACAAAGATGACTTTAAAGGAAAAGATAAGCCAAGATTTTGGAATAAAAACAAGAACACAGTCAATGATGGTGTTGTTGACGCTAATATAGTGCGACCAAAAATTGTATTTTCTGGATCAAGCTCTACAAACAATCAGGTGAATACTCAAACAACTTCAAAATCACGA
The DNA here is from genome assembly GCF_030272615.1 of Cryptomeria japonica. Classification (NCBI taxonomy): domain Eukaryota; kingdom Viridiplantae; phylum Streptophyta; class Pinopsida; order Cupressales; family Cupressaceae; genus Cryptomeria; species Cryptomeria japonica. The sequence continues at coordinate 210,084,391 of NC_081411.1, forward strand.
AGGAAGTATACCCCATTGCGAGAACCACTTGAGTCGGTTTTCAAGAAGCTAGTGGCAAACAAAATAATAACAACTCTAGATTTTCCTCCATATGAGCCAAAGGTTAAACCAAATTTGTGGAATGATGATGAGTATTGTGAATTCCATAAGAGCAAAGGTCATAAAATAGGAAATTGTCATCGACTGAAGAACATCATACAAGATCTTATTGATAAAGGTGACATTGAGATCGAGGGACACTCAACCAATCAGGAACATGAGATGTTTAAAGAACATTTCCTAAAACATGACAAGGGAAAAGCTAAAGCTACAGATGATCAAACCAACTATACCAGAGAATCTTATAACTATGATTCAACTATCAATCACATTTCAATGGACAATCATGTCTCTACCATTATCATCAAGGACAAAACGTCTGAGAATCCTACCCAGAGACCTAAGATTGTCCTAAAAGGCATTGGATCTTCTTCCGAACCTATCTCTGAATGCAATGTTACAACTCATCGAGGAAAATTGACTTTGCAAGGTGCTCCAGCTAAAAACACTACTTCCCCATCAACCAAACCTGAGTATGACCTTGTAGAACAGTTAGGAAAAACACCCACGCTTATTTCCATCCTTGAGCTCTTGCGCATATCTCCTGCACATAAAGCAATTCTTGACAAAATATTGAGAGAAACTTCTATCCCCACTGATCTGAACATGGACTAGTTTCAAGCCATGGTGGGATACCTTTCCATTCCACACTCCCTTACATTCATAGAAGCCAATGACACCTTCGTAAGTCAGCCACATAATGCACCATTACACATTGAAGCCTTCATACACAAACATCAAATAAAACGAGTCCTGATAGATGGAGGAGCAGGTCTAAACATTTGTACATTGAGCACTATTAAACAATTGGGATATTCTGACAAAGCTATGAATTCTACAAACAAAATTACCATCAAAGCATATGATGATGAAGAGCGTTCATTCAAGGGCATAGTCACCTTACCTCTCAGAGTTGGGCCAGTTACAAAGGATGTGGTTTGTCAAGTACTTGATCTTGATCTCACATACAACATATTACTAGGACGTCCTTGGATTCATGAAATGAGGGCAGTCCCATCTACATATCACCAATGCATCAAGTTTCCTCACAATGGAGTTGAAATAATAGTTAATGGAGATCCTAATCCATTCATATATTGCAATAACTTGAGACCAAAAAATGAGACCATCACTCCCAGTAATTGTGAAGTTGTTCCTTCTTCTGCATACATTGATCCTGAGTCATTAAAACCTTCGACATCAAAACAAGGTGAGCTTAAGGGCGAATTCTGGGACAAAGGCATGGGTGAATACACTTTGACTCAGACCATGTACTTACAACAAGTTATGAGTTCACCAAAAGAATATGGAAGACCACATCCTAATAAGCAGGTATCTATCATTATACTCAAATGGGACCCTACTATCTTTCAAAGATGGAGTGAACTGGAAGAGGAAGATTTATACAAAATGCTTTACAAAGACCTTGAAGATGATACACAAGATCTCATCAGTATACCATGCCAGAAGTATGGCAAAGGGTTCAAGATTCTACAAAAAATTGGGTATGATGGAAAAAGCCCTCTTGGGTTAAGAAAGGAAGGCATCATTGAACCTTTACAACCTGAATTGACATTAAAAAAGGAACGCTTGAAGGGACTTGGTTTCATGACTCAAAAGATAGAAGAAGCATTACAAATCAAAGATGCCACAATTCAAAAAGAAAATCGCTATTCTACAGACTCCAATGAATGGGAATGGGGTTCAGACAAATCCTCTAGTGACTATGAGCTCACTAAGATATTCAGAGAACCAAGTGAACCAACAAAAGAAGAGGAATTTTATGAAAAATTCAAAGTTGGTCAAGAAACAACTCCAGAGGAACCCATACAGTCTTTGTCTTTAGGTTCTAGGTTGAAATCACATAGAATGAGAACACTTGTCCCAGAATGCGCTACTAGTGATGATAATTTGGATTCATTCACGATCGAGACTGATGAGGAAAGTGCCAACGATGACTTTGATAACTACCTCGACATACCCGAATATAACTGCATCTTCACTCTTAGCCCCGCTAACTTCGAAGACATCAAAGGCCTTCCCCTTTTCCACCACCAACTCATTGACTAGGATCATGATGGACCTGCACAGTTTGACACATTCCAAAATGATGAAGCTTTTATTGACTATCTTGGCATACAAGATGATCTTCCGCCTGGGGACCATAAAGTGAGATACACTATAGAACTCAATAGCGTGGCATATTTTGGTGAGGGTGTCAGACCTTCCAGTCACAAAAATGTAAAAATAAAAACAAATCAAGGGTCTTATGGCAAAAACCACACTGTGGCACTATCTAACCCCAAAAAAGTAAAAAGAAAGGATGTATCTGAGGGTGAAAACCTCTCTGAGGCACCCGAAGATGGAAGGCTCGACATCCTCCCAACATCATATGAGGAAAAGTCATCCATGTTGGTAGAGGAGACTATCAAAACAAACATTGGTAGAGGAGAAGTTCCACACAACATATTCCTGGCTCAATCTTTGACAGAGTCAGAAAGGTCAAAATTCATAAGTTTCTTCACAAAGCGACAAATCAACTTTGCATGGTCATACTCTGATATGCCTAGATTGGATCCCGATTTGGTAATGCATCATTTGACAGTTAAACCAGGGGCAAAACTAGTAAAATAGAAATTAAGAAAGATGCATCCACAAGTGGCATTACTAGTCAAAGCAGAACTTGAGAAATTATTGGATGTAGGATTCATACGCCCGATTGATTATCCTGAATGGATCTCCAACTTAGTTCCTGTCAGTAAACCAGATCATAGCATCAGAATATGTACACATTTTAGAGACATCAACAAAGCTTGTCCTAAGGATGATTTCCCATTACCAGATATTGACTTGATTGTCGATCTCATAGTAGGTCATGCAATGTTATCCTTGATGGATGGATTCTCTGGTTACAATCAAATAAAAATTGCATCTGAAGACCAGCACAAAATAGCATTCACTTGTCCTTGGGGAACTTTCTGTTGGAATGTCATGCCCTTTGGGCTAAAAAATGCAGGCGCTACATATCAAAGAGCCACGACTACTATCTTTCATGATCTCATGCACGTAACTGTGGAAGATTATGTTGACAACCTCTTGGGTAAATCACTCGACAGAGAATCACGTTTGGACATACTTTCAATCATCTTTGATCGGTTGGAAAAATATAAAGTAAGATTAAACCCCAAGAAATGTGTCTTTGGAGTAACCTCCGGGAAGCTCCTGGGATTCATTGTATCAAAAAGAGGAATTGAAGCCGATCCAACAAAAGTTAAGGCTATCTTAGAGATGCAGCCACCAAGAAATATCAGTCAACTTCGATCTTTGCAAGGGAGACTCCATTCCATACAAAGATTCATAGCACAACTTGTAGATAAGTGTAATCCTTTTCAGCACCTACTACATAAAAACATCAAATTCAAATGGGATGATAACTGTCAACAGGCTTTCCAGATACTCAAAGATTATCTTCTAAATCCACCAGTTTTGATGCCACCAGTTCCAGATCAGCCTTTATTATTGTACATATCAGCTACTTCAACAACACTGGGGGCACTCTTAGCACAACAAAATGTTGAAGGCAAAGAAAAGGAAATATACTATATCAGTCGCACATTGGTAGGATATGAGCTAAACTACACACCAATTGAGCGTGCATGTCTCTCTATGGTCTTTGCTTCACAGAAATTATGACATTACATGCTAACTCATAAGACTAAGTTGGTTGCAAGGATAGATCCATTAAAATACCTTCTCAATAAAGCAACACTTACTGGGCGACTAGCCAAATGGGTAATGATCCTGAGTGAATTCGACATCAAGTATGTGGACAGAAAAGCAATAAAAGGACAAGCCATCGCAGATCAATTAGTAGATGCTCCCATGATAGATGATGTTCCTCTAATTTCAAAATTTCTAGATGAATTCATTTTAACAGTGTCACATGCAAAACCATGGCAATTGTACTTTGATGGCTTATACACACAGCATGGGGCAGGAGCTGGCATCCTCTATATAACTCCTCAAGGGGATTCTATACCAAAATCATACCACTTAGCATTTCCTTGTACTAATAACATGGCAGAATATGAGGCATTAACAATAGGATTATGGATTGCTGTTCAGTGGAAGATCTAGGAACTTCGTGTTTTTGGGGACTCTCAACTTGTAATCCGTCAAGAAACTGATGATTACCAAACAAAGGATGAGAAATTAATGCCTTACAAAAGAATGGTGGATGACTAAAACAACATTTCACAAAGATAGACTTTGAGCAGATACCAAGAGAGTAGAATCGAGCCGCAGATGCCATGGCTACAATTGCTTCACTGATCGATCTACCTCCAAATGAGACCCACTATGAGTTCTTGGTGGATAACCTTTTTGTTCCCTCATATGAAATCACTCTTACTGAGATGATATGTGTCGTTGGTCCTGAGTCCCAGTTATATGGTTCCATTTTCACATACCTTCGCGATAATACCCTTCCTCCTGACCTATCCAATAACCAACGTCACACTTTCATTCGCCAATCTTCTCGATATGTCATTTTAGTTGATATCCTATACCGTCGAGGTCTAGATGACACTCTTCTTAGATGTTTAGACAGCGACGAAGCTTAGATTGTGTTACGTGAAGTACATGAAGGGATATGTGGTCCACATTCTAGTGGTCCTACCTTGGCCAAGAAACTTATCAGGACTGGATATTATTGGCCCAATATGGAAAAAGATTCATATTAGTTTGTTAAGAAATATAAGCAGTGTCAACTTCATGGAGACCTCATCCATGCACCAACACAATAACTTCAACCAATTGCAACTCCTTGACCCTTTTGTCAGTGGGGACTCGATCTTATAGGCAAGATTCATCCTCCATCCTCCAACGGTCATAAATTCATTATCATTGCCACAGAGTATTTCAAAAAATGGATCAAAGTCATGCCTCTCATGCAAGTCACTGGAAAACAAATTGATACATTCATTCTCAACTATATCATTTGTCGATACGGTATTCGTGTTTCCATTATTACTGATAACGGGCGTCCCTTCAAAAATCAGGATGTTCATGAACTCTGTGATCGCTTCCATATTACCCATCATTTCTCCACACCATATTACCCCCAAGATAATGGTCAAGCTAAGGCGTCTAATAAAACAATCCTTAAAATCTTGAAAAAGACAGTCAACGACGCTGGCCGTAATTGGCATATCCAACTTAATCCCACACTTTGGGCCTACCACACAAGTGTCCACACACCTACAGGAGCTACACCCTATTCACTTGTCTATGGCACTAAATCCATCTTGCCTATTGAGGTTGAGCTACCCTCTTTACGAGTCTCTTTGCAAAACATTATTAGTGATGAAGAGTATAGGGTCTCTCGCTTACAAGAACTTGAACTATTGGATGAACGAAGACAAGCTACTTTTAATCATCTCAAGGCTTATCAACAACGAATGAGTCGCAGCTACAATCATAAAGTCAAGCCTTGCACATTTGAGGTAGGTGATTTGGTTCAAAAAGAAAACCCCAAAAATCAGCAAGATAGACAGAAGAAGGGCAAGTTCGAACCAAACTGGCTTGGTCCTTACATCATTACAGCAGCATATGGATCTAGTGCATATTAGCTCTCAACCACAAAAGGTGAACCTTTGGAGGATCCTATAAACAACATGTACCTTCGCAGGTTCTACACATAGCTCTTTGGAATATCCTAATTCAAAAATACAAAAAAAATCAAAAAATTCAAAAATGTAAAAAATCATAAAAAATAAAAAATCATTTCTTGGTGAAAACTTGGCAAACAGGCACCTTGTGACACAAAAAAATTGAAAAATCAAAAAAGTAAAGAGAAATAATTTTGTCCAACGGTGAAAACCACTTCGGTGGTGCCCTGGGCAAGTACCATGGTGAAAACTGGGTCACCAGCGCCATGCGTAGAGACATTGCTCCTCCCTCCTTCAGGATTCAATTTCATCCTCTCACTTTGCACACACTCACAACCTATTCATTTATAATAAACTTACCCATTCCCATCATGGCTTGTTGTTGATCTACCTAAGATTGGTTAGCCATTCATAATAAACATTCCTTTTTAATCCCTTTCCTTCCATAATAAATCAGCTCCTATCTGTGGCTAAGGCAAATCCTACGTCTAGTGATGGGTGTGGAACTGAGAGCATCACATGTTTCAAGGAGTACAGTTTCTTTCAATTTTCTTCAATCAATCCGCGCATAATCCACAATAAAGAAACACTTGCATCGTAAATCTGCAATAAAGTTCTGTCTTCTTCGTAATAAAGTATCGGTTTCATGGATTCAGTCAGTTTCAGATGACACACAACAACAACAATGGACTTCAAAAAATCAAATCTTTCAACAGACTCAGACAACATATGGTTCAGTGTTATCTATCCTTTTTGTGAAAATAAACATTGTGACCACAATCAAATATGACTTATACAAGTGACAAGAGACACTAAACTTGAGGACTACAATGGATGTTGGTGTCGAGTCTTGGTTTTATTTTGATTTTATCTTTTTGGTGACATGTCTTTTAGCTTTTCCAGGATGTCTTTGACTAGAGATTCTATCTCCAAGATGTCTTTGACTAGAAAGGCAAGGATGGAGTATCATCACCTATTTTTCTTTTGCTGTCTGTGGATTGTCTCTTAGTAATGCTATGACTTGTCTAAGGATATGAGGACACTGTGAGTCTAGTATGAACTGGGTCATTCCTTGTTTGTGACTGTCCTATCTTCATGCAAATGGGTACAATGACTTTCTCGGTCAAACATATGCCTCGATTATCATAACCTACTTGCCATAATAAAGCTCAATGATAATAACGCACAAGAAGCTCTTTCACTTTCATATCTTCTATCTTCCATCCCCATTTCTTGATTGACCTTCATCGTCCTTCTCAAGTCCGAGTAGCTTGCTATCACATGACTGAGTATAATGATACACCAAAAACATTTGCATTTCATGTAGTTGCACCTGCATTACCACATATAAGAATTTCATACATACATATAGATATCACAATTGCATCACATCCTGCACACAACACATGTTAGCACATCTTACATTTTCATCACAGTTATCTACATAATCATATTCATTTGCATTTCATACATTCACATTCACACTTGCATAATATTTAAAACATAAAAGAACAAAAATATTGCATCTCCTCATGTACATATTTGCATCCATATCATAACCATCACATAAAACATGCATCATTAAACATCTCATCACATAGGTACACATGCATATAGCTACCGCAAAGATGAATCATCTCATATATAAATATATATATATAAAGTGTCATGATACAATAATGTCAAAATAATATGGCTACAAAATCACCCTAAGGTGTCTACATCATCATACAAAAATGGTACAATACTAATATATAGGGAGCCCTCTACAGCTATGATGAACTCCCTGCCTCGGAGCCACCTGGCCTTGATGGAATCTGAGCCCTGGAAGGACCCACCCCAGGATCATCCCTCCTATCCCCCCTATCTGGTGGTGGTGGAGGACCCATAACCCCACCACTGGATGCCTGTCTCCTTTGGCTCCCTCCCGTAGCTGTTGCTATCCGCGATGGTCTACGGAAGCTCCTCACCCACTAATCTAGTGGCACTGCACCATAATATAGATCCCGCTAGTAGCCTATCTCCTCTCATGCCCACAGAACATAGGCATATCCAACCCCTGTGTCCTCTACCGCCTACCTCCCAGCCCTCAGTGTTATCTCAGCCTTAGTGTAGCACTGTATAGTCTAGTCTCGCTCTCACTCAGTATCTCTGAGCCACCTCCTGAGTCTATCCCTCTCCGTCTCCAAGTCCCAAATCTCATCTGCCTATCCTTGGCAGATCTCCCTCAGCTCAACCAGCTCATCCTCCTCCGCCTCGACCCCCTTTGCCTCTGCCTATGGCTCCCCTTGTATGGGTGCCTGTCCTTGTGCCTATGCCTATACCGATGGCTGTACCTATATTTGCCTCTTTCCCTGTCCCTGCACCTATCTGGGACCCTGTGCTGCTGGCACCTATAGCAGCAATCCACCGCGACCCCTCACAATCTAAGTCTTTCTGTCCTCTCCACCCTCCCTCTGCAGGGCCACCCTCCTCTCTCCAACTGCACCCCACCTCCTCCGTTGGCCTCTACCCCCATCATCTCCATCATCATCACCATCCCCACCACCATCTCCATCTACCGGCTCTCCTAGATCTGTCAGGCGTGGAAATGGACGCTCGGCCTAATATGCTGTGTACTCTTCATCCATATCGACATCCTTGATCTCTGGCCACATATCCCAGGGTAAGGGCGTCATCTCCACTAGCTGTATAATAGCCTAATCATATGATAGCAATGACCCAAAGTGCGCCTAATCCCTGACCGTCTGCGCGTACATGCCTAAACCCCATGGCATCTGCTGGATCCTGCCAAACTGCTTGCCCACCCTATCAACCAGCTGCCTCTCCAATACATAGGGTGTCCGCCCAATCAGATACTTGCTCTGGAAGGTGTAGGGTAGCTCTACTGCATCATCCTCCCACTACTCGCATCCCAGGTACAGCCTCTATATAACCATATAAATCTCATCTATAGCCTGCCACCAGTACTCCAACCTGCCAATCCGTGGCTGTGAGGTAATCATATCGTACAAACGCATGAAACTGCATCCGTGACCTCTACCCCTGAAGTGTATAGGTTGGGTCACCGGTAGATGCTCATAGGCCCACACCTATAGCAATGTGACTCCGCAACCTAATCCCACTAATCTGTGGTACACAAACTGATGAAGTTCATAGTATAAGTGTGCCAACACACACGATCCCCAAGCATATCTGGTGTGCTATGTCACCAGTGTCTCCAATGTGCTCCCCCAGCCCATAGCCAACCCTCGTGTCACTCTTTCCGAACACAAGAACCCACTGATCACTCCTCCTACCACTGACGGTAGTGCCAACCCTGTCGCCGTCATGGTGTCCCATGCCATGTGTCCTACCCTCATCTCCAATCCCGGATCCTGGAACACTCATCTCAGGGCATCCCTATCTTCGTCTCGATCATAAGGAATCAGCTCCCCATCGATCAGTATCCGTAGAATCCTGTATACATCCTCCAAGGTGACTGTCATCTCCCCCATCGGCAAGTGGAATGTGCAAGTCTTAGAGTGCCATCTATTAGCCAATGCACTCAGCAACCCCATGTTTGCCCAAAATTCAGGCACATACAGAATATGTCTCAATCCCATAGCCTCAATTGCAGCTCAGTCCTCGGCTGTCAACTCAGGTCGCAATATCTGAGTCAATGGGAATCTCTCCCGTGACTCTAGCATAGGCAAATACTCTTGCAGTCAATCAAATCAATCATGTTAGTCATAGTGGCATTCACTGTTCATCACAAAATGCTACTTTTTTTATCTACATACATATGATACTCTATCCTAGTGACACTCACTGATCATCACAAAGTGTTTCTTTTTATCCTAGTGGTACTCCCTATTCATCACAAAGTACTACGTGTTTGGCACTCCCTATTCATCACAAAGTGCTACCCACATTTGCACTCACTGTTCATCACAAAGTGCTGCTCATATTTGTACTCCCTCTTCATCACAAAGTACTCTTTATGTCTTGGTACTCACTATTCATCACAAAGTGCCTCGACCTATCCTAGTTTTCCCTAGAGGACCTACTTGAGTGTATCCTCTCAATAGATTATCTAATCGACAGTGTATGTTCATCACAGACCTGCTGATTTGACCTTGAAGACATAAACGCACCTTCATGACATAAACGCACTCATAGACTGCATAGATGTTCCTGCTCTGCATAGAGACGCCTGAAAAACATAGACATGCCTATGCTCTACACAGACACGCCTACCTTCCACAGACATGCTTGAATTTCACAGATGCGCCTTCATGACACAGACGCGACCGCATTCTGCACAGACGCTTTTCCTAACATAGACGTGCCTGGCACCAACGCAGATGTGCCTAGCAAGCATAGACGCACCTGGTACCAACGCAGACGCCCCTGGAAGTTTTTGACATTTTTTTGGACCCTATCCTAGAGCGTATTTATTACCCTATCTAGCATGCATTAATGACAACAATAAATGCAACAAAGTACAAGGAGGTTTTGTGGTACTTACTGGCTCTCCTGCCTTTGCTAGCCTCTGGAATTGGCGAACGCGGTTGAATCTATGAACCAAAGCCATCGCTGCTAACTGCTGCTGCTCTTTTCTCTCTCTACACTCTAATCTCTTGGATGTGTGGATGACAATGAGGATGTATTTCCCTCGTGGTCTATCTTATAGACTACCCTATCCCTAGCCCTAGCCCTAGCCCTCATCTCCTGAGTCAGTCTTCATTATCCCATGACTCTGTCACTCTATCCTATCTGGTCAGTCCTTTCTAGCCTTTCTTTCTTATCGAGAGATTGTCTACGATCTTTCTAGACATTTTTCATCCAATCTCTCGAGGGGGCATATCATTCCCATCTTGGGGCAACTTTGTATTAGTTCATCTTATCTTCTTTGAAACAACGCAACAAGCTGCATTGTCTCAAAGAGAGGCAAAATGTAGGCACCTAAAATTGTCATGTCTAATTAAATAAATATTTTATTTATTTAATTATCTAAGCCTAATTCTTCTATTAATTAAATAAATCTTTATTTATTTAGTTAATTCATTTATCCTCTTCTAGCCTTATTTCTCATTTAAATAAATACATTTATTTATTTAAATTATCCCACTTCCTCTATTAATTAAATAAATCTTTATTTATTTAATTAATTCATTAGCCTTTTCTACCCATGACACATGTCATTCATCTCTTAATTCATACACTACCTACCCCTTTCATTATTTTATTATTTTCTTTACCTACCCTCTAATCGTAGCCAACCTCCTTTTACACCTCTCAATCTTATCCCTCCATTTCATATAGTGTCTTCTATATAAGGAGATGCTTCCTTCATTATTAAACCCTAACTACCTGGCCAATTCAATTATGCACTTGAATACACTACGCTTTGCACCTTCATATGCGATCCTACTTGCAACCACATTCTGTTCTTTGTTGAGCTCTTGTGCACATAAAATCTGAGAGCAAATATATCAAGCAAGATCAATGGAGATAGGAATAATGGAGATTCAAACCCTATTGGACATGTGATGGTATAATCTTTGTGATTTCATTTGATTTGCACTGTCTTAGGTAATCTTCATATGTTATGGTGGATCTTTGTTGTTGTTAGGCTAGGGTTTTGTGGTTGAATTCATTTAGTCTTTCAACATTGTTCTTATCCATTCTCACCATATACACATAATATGCCATTTGTTTGCAGTGATTTAAGTAGAAATAGTACTTTCAGTATTTGGACATTTTTTGACCTATTTAGTACTTGTATTTTTCTTGGATCTTAGTTTAGATCACTAGCAGTATTTGTTGAAATCTCTTATATCTCCTTTTTAGAAGTTGTAAAATTGAAATTAGACATCCACTTTGTCTTGTTTTTCAAGTGGCCTACTGTACACGCACTAAGTATAAAGTGCCAAATCATGATTTTGGGGAGGTCTCTTGATTGGGTAATTTGGGGGGGTGTCTCTTGTGCTTTTGTGCTCTTGTGTTCCTTCCTTTTTGCTGCTATGGGTTCTTCTAAGATTCCTCTCTTAACTCCTCATAATTATGCTACTTGGAAAATTGATGCATCAAGTAAACTAATGGAAAAATGACTAACTAATTATATTGATGGAACTATTGTTGCTCCCGCTGATCCTAAGGCTGATCCTATTGGTCACTTGGATTGGCTCACTAAAAATATCATGGCAATTGTTACCTTAAGAAAGTATGTATCAAAGGATCTCATTTTTCATATTGAGAAATGTACTCTAATCAAGGATGCTTGGCAAAAGTTTTGAGACTTCTATGGTCAAGTTGATGAGATTAGGGGATATCAAATTGATAGTGATCTCACCATATTAGATCCCAAGAACTTTGATACTATACAAGATTATGTCACTAAGCCAAAAGAGTTGAGGTCACAACTCAAGGATTGTGGCATTGATAAGAAGGATACTCAATTGATCTTCAATTTGATGGGCAAGCTTCCACAAGAATCTGCAACATTTATTTCTAGTTTCCAAACCCATAGGATGGCAATGGGTTCAAGCTACATAATGCCTACATTTGATCCTTTCGCTGAAATGTTGATGATAGAACAAACTAAGAAGGAATGATTCATCAACTTCCACTTCCTCCAATTCAAAAGGAAAAGGGAAAGAATTCATGGATTCTACAAGTGGGAAGACTCACTCTTTTGGGACAAGAAAAGGAAAAGCTCTTTGTACTACTACAAGCCATGATTTAGGGAGATGGCTTCTAGATTCAGGGGCTTCTCATCATATGTCATCTTCATAGTCTATGTTCTCTTCATTTGAGCCTTGCACCATGCCACGGATTTTGATGGGCAATAATACATACATGGATGTGATTGGGAAAGGAACTATTGCCATTCGGGATAACTCCTTCAATGATGTCTTGTGCGTACCCCATTTGACAAACAATATTCTTTCCATCTATAAAATCACACATGGCACAACTAAGAGAATTGTGGAGTTCACACCTAAGTCAGTTTTCATTAGAGACTTCAAGACTAGAGCTATCATTGCAACTGGGATGGTTGATCATGCATCTTGGTTATACTACTTTTCAGATTTTGTTGATGATGATGATGATGATTTCACATATGATGATTCTACATATGATGATCACACTTCTTCTGATGGTCTAGCTTTTGAGGAGAACTTTGGGTACTTGAACTTGGGGATTCCCACATGTGACCTCATTCTTGAGCCTTGTATTTCATCTCCTCCTATTGATACCACAACACCTATTGCACCTGATGATGTGGATAGTGTGATAGTCTTTCCTTCATGTGATTCAGTGCAACAAGATATTTCATGTCTCCGAGCTTCAATTTCATGGGATGATTACTTGATAGACATTGCGGGTTTATTTGTGGAGTCCTACATTGCAAATTTGGGAGACATAATTGATGATATTTATCTTCTCTTTGATGAAGATGATCCTTATTTGATTGTTGCAAGGGATCACTTTGACTGTCTTATTTATTGTCTACATGATCATTCTTTCAAGGTTGACATGATTGTGGATACTTATGTACACCAATTTTAGGAGGTCTCTTTATGTTTAGAGGAGACATGTGAGTCTTTGGATCATTTTCTACATTCATTTGCACTAGATCTTGGAGTTCCTTTTTCAGTAGTGTGGAGCATTTTACCACCTTTGGAGGGGGTATCTTTCAGCATCGACATGGGGACACTTGAGTAGTTTTTAAAGATTCTATTCATCATGAGATTTTTTCATACATGTTCCCTTCATGATTGGGGAGACTTCATGGATAGACCTTTGGTTTTGTTTCTTCTTAAGGGGAGGAATGTTGTTCGACGTTCGTGGAGTAGTTTCTTCATACATCATCGAGCTTCTATCATTGGCACAGATTCTACATTAAGGGGGGGCTTCCTAGCTTCTCTTCTTCTCTCATATGGGGGGGATTTTTTTCTGACATGGGGTTTTGTTCCTCACACACTTCTATGAGAGTTTGGTTGTATATTTTTCATCTCTCTTTTGGGGGAGGTTTTTTTCCCAATGAGTTTTTCTCTCTTTCCCTGCTTTGTGAGAGATTTCATTGCATTGGTTTTCATGTATTTGCATTTGTCCATGGGTACCTAACATGACCTCGTACCCGAGACCCATCTTGTATTTATTAGTTGCATTGTAAAATTAAGTGCATTCCCCTAAGTTGCACATAAGCGGGGGACTTTGTGTAAATAATTATTGATCATGGATATTATTGTTCAACATTTGGATAGACTTAACATCTATAAATTTCCTATTAATCTCAGATAATTCCTCAATAAGGCTATAATTCTATGTTATGTTTGCATGATTGGCATAACTATTGAAGGTGAGATGATGAGGGATGATTGCACTGGTAGACGAAAGATGACATGATCAATTATTTGTGTTGTCATTGACGGAAACTACTGTCAATTGATGTTTGATGATGTTTACAAATGGTTTTTGATGATTGAATTCTTGGCTAAGTGATTTGGTCTACCATAGTTAGAGTTTGACAGTTTGACAGGGTTTACTGGCAACATTGGGAATTAGGATATTAACCAGTAAAGCAGATAAGTTTTGATGGAATCAGATGACTGGTGATGTTTTGTGACTTGTGGTTTGAAACATAAGCTTTTATGATAGAATTAAGTATGTAATCAAAACCACACCCTATGATGGTTACTGAAAGGTGTGTTTTGAATTTATGGTGAAGTTATGCTAGGGTTTAAGGAATGGTGCCTACTACATTAAAGAATTTTGTTGTGACACTTACTACAATGTGTATGAAGATATTATAAATTATATAAAAAAATTACTTCTAAGAGGAAAATAATATAAGTATGGATAAGAAGGTAAAAATTTATTTGAAAATTTTTGAAATGTAGAAAATTATTTAAAAAGTAGCATTAGAATAACATATTTTGGAGAAGAACCCTAATTTTAGATGAGCCAAAAGATGAACCTAAAAATAGATAATCACTAATATTGAGAGAAAGATTAATATAAAGAAGGAACCTAATTAACTAGAAAGGTCTAAAAGAGAAGTCAGAGTTGCCCACATTGGGTTACACATGGCTAAAAGAGAAGGCTTTGAAAAAGTCCAGTTGGAGTCTAAACACTATCAATTGTCTGAATGGATGCACGGATCCTAGCTGGACAATGGCTAATCTGATCAAGGATTGTCGGGATATAATAAATGAGCTAGAAGAATTCAAAATTTTGCAAATATACTAGGAAGGCAACAAAGCGGCGGATCTGCTGGCCAATCTGACGGTGGGCTACATGGTGACTAAATGGTGGAGTAATAGGGATTTATTCTCAAAAAACCTATGCGATCTGGCTTGTGATGATTACGCCCACTTAAGTTAATCAATGATCTTTAATCATGATTTGATGGATTTGATGGGGAAAGTACTCCTTTTTGTTCTCCTTAACTGAAGATCTACAAACTTTAGTTGTGCCTGGATTTTCTATCTTATTGTGTGGCTCATTTTCTACTACTATTTGAAGTCTTTTCTGATGTGGCCCATTACCTGCAACTGTTTGGAGACTTCTCTAGTGTGGCCCATTTTCAGCTACTACTTGGAGTGTTTTCTGGTGTGGTCCATTACCTGCGCTTGTTTGAAGACTTCTCTAGTGTGGCCCATTTTCTATTATTCAACGACCTGAAGCATAAAGGGTGGGGACAAGAATAGGAAAGAACCATTAACTTGTAAGAAATGGAAGAAAAACAAGGAAGTGTGCAAGGAAATCGTTGATGGGGGAATTGTCCCCGTCTTGGATAGGCTTCATGGCCGTTCTCCTCTGCTCATGGAGTACTTTGTCAATGGGTGGAAGAAAGGGTTACTGAGGGCTTATGGAGCCGAGTATAAGCTTGACAAAACCCTGGTGGTGATGGTCATTGGCCTAGCAACAAATGGCATAAGGTTCTATAGAGATGGGGAAACTGGGGATAAGGACCTGACTAATTTCTTTCACAAAGACAAGGATCACTCTAGAGTTACAAAAATGGCTGATGGAGGCTAAAACAAGAAAGATCTTATGGCTCCTTGGGCGGACATGGTCGAGTTCATCATGAGGTATATTATGCTCAATGAAAGATATGCCAACATCTTTTCCTATCATTTTACCATTTTGAATCATTTTCGACATGGTAAAATCATTTATCTTCCTTTCTATTTGGCCTCTTCTTTAGAAAATAGTCTTAAAAAACATATGGAGAATCCAAACAATCCTATTCTCCATGAAGGGCTTATTGTGCTCATCATGGAGTATGCTAAGACCCTTGAAGTTTTGCCCTTTCTATCTAAGAAAGGCCAACAGACTAACATTCAGAATGTCTTTGAATTGGAAATGGATTTGGAGGATAGTGGGTGTGCCATGCTTTTGATGACCCTAATTATAAGCTTGTGAAAGAAGGGGGGATGATAGTCACCCCTGGGACGTTTAGCAGTAAGAATCCTCGTAGATGGGCGGCTAGCAAATATAAATACACCAACAAACTTATTTCTAACGCCAATCCCCATTCTAAAAAGAAGAAGCTAGCAGCTAAGGACTATGGTCCAAAGAATTCATATCAGGAAATTAAAATGGATATTCCCATCAACGTCCTGAAAGAAAAACATGGGACGATGGCCAAAGAAGAGAACCATGGGATATAAAGGACTGGTAATCTGATGAACATGGTGATAGAAGCTACCAGAAGCTAAGAGAGTTGTTGGAGGTTGGTGGAGAGTGAAATTGATACCCTTAAAATTGGGGTTAAGCAGATTATTGATATCTTCACTACCTCCACTAAGCCCAGGAAATCTGAGAAACTCATGATTATGACCCAGAAGCTCTCCTAGGACATCGAGGTGATGAAATGAAATCGCGAACAAAGAATTAAAAAGGTGGAACAATCTATGGAAAAGATAAAGAAAAACCTCAAGAACCTAGTTGACATAAGCAAAGAAGCCATGAACAACACTATAGAGGGGCTCGAAAAGATAAATGCCATGGTTGCGGAATACAGATCTTTCCATAGTGAACCGGACAAAGATCTTGGAGGTAAAGATTTGGATATTGCAGACAACAAAACCATTGGTCCTAGTTCCAATACCAGAAGAAGGAGCAGCAACAAGGGTACCTCCAGATTCATTATGGAGGAACTGGAGAAAATCAACAAGATTTCCATCCAGAAAAACAAGCAGCTGGTGCACTCTCTTAATTGAGATTTTTTTTTTTTTTGTCTTGTTGTCTATGTCTCTGTTGCTTTTGTGGCTATTTAGGGGTTCTCCCTTGTTTTACAGTTGGTTTATGTCTGTTTCGTTAATGGCCGATTTTTGTAAAACTTTTGGTTTCGGGTCCATGTAAAACCCGTTTGTCTATATCATTGAGTAAAGAGAGGCAAAAGTGTTGTAATGTAATCATTGAGTAAAGAAACGTAGATATCTTAGCATAAGAAGAAATGGTTAAACACATGGGAGGATTGGATTATTGAATCTAAGAAAGTAATAAAACATCTATTATTTTCTTTCTTAGTTTTAGTGAGATCTTCCAAGTTGACTCTGATGCAAGTTGATTTTATGTAGTCAAAAAGTGATAATGCTTGATCTGTGTACCATTAATATGTCATCCCATAGGATTCTCATTTAGATGTCCTAGATTTACTACCATGGATTTTCTAATGCCATGGATATAGTGTGGCCATAGTCAATGGAACTTCAATTTCCCTTGTTTCTTAAACATGTTTTCAGATATTAGTACTAGAACCCATTTTTGAATGTTTTTAATTTAAAATTCTTGGCATACCATGCTTTCTCCTTCTACCACTCAATTTTGTGCTTATACATTGTACTTTATCTGTATTAATCTATTTAATATAAATATTCTATCAAGTGTGCCAAAGATTGCTCATGCTGCAACCACAAAGTGAGTGTGGTGCATATGTTAAGGGCTATGACTGTCAAAGGAACTCTGGCATCAATACCATAGGTGAACTAAAATTATTTGAGCTTACTTTTCCTTTTGTATAATGTTTGGTATGCCAAAAAGAATTGTATGTACTTTTACATCCCAATGTATGATGGTTTCATCACACATTTTCATTAATGCTTTGTTAATTATCTTTTTTATTAATTTAATTACTCCATTAGCTTGTGATTGATAGGGGAAATCATGTTGTGTGCTACCATAAAGTTTGTAGTAATTATTTTATCATCTTGTTTATAGGGTGTTTTTCTTGACCACTCACTATACTAAAAGGATATTGATACCTTGTAATGATATTATCACATAAGAACCTTGTGATAGTCTTTGTGGTACAATCTTTTGTGGGTTCTACCTTTGCCCACTTTGTGAGATAAACTACTCCTCTTAGGATTAGTGTTCATTTAGATTAGGGTTTAGAGTTTATATAAAATATGATTCAATTAGGCTTAGTTTTGAAGAAAGGGTTGAGTTAAAACCAGGGTAAAATTAAGGTTATAAGAAAAATATGAGTTATGATTAGTGTTGGGATTACAATATGTTTAATGTTCAAATAGGTATAGAGCTAGCTTTTAGCTAGGGTTAGGTTTGATATTCTATTACAACTAAAATAGAGCTAGGGTTAGAGTTAACATTAGATTAGGCTTATAGTTTGGGCTTAATTAAGATTATAGCTAGGGTTAGGATTATAGTTATAAATTGGGTTAATATTAGAGTAAGGGTTATGTTTAGGTCTATGGTGAGCTTAATTAGGGTTAGGGATAGGGTTCAAGATCAATTAAGTGTAGGTGTAGAGTTTAATTATTGCTATGATTTAAACAAAATTAGGATCAATTAGAATTAAATTTTAATTAAATTCAAGGTTAGGGTTAGGATTAAAATTAGGACTAGGATTAATATTACAAATAACCACATTAAGGATATATCGGCTTATTCTATAAATATTATTAAATATATATAAGCTAGTATTATTTTTATGAATGTAAATTTATGAATCATTATTATTTTGTAATACATAAGAATATTTATAGAAAATAATTTATTGCAATCATTTTCTATTTTGATAAAATTGTTGTCTTAAATAATTTATCTTCACAAGAACCATTTTCTTTTTGCAACATTAAGTAATCATCTCTGCATGGAACAATATATTCTTCTATTAGAATTTTTGAATAACTATTATTTTTAAAATTAAGCTAATCAAAAGAACTTTCACATTTAATTTAATTTTCACTCTTTCCATGTATTTAATTCTTAATATAATGTAATGTAATATAATATATATCGAATTGATCCTTTATTGATAAAACAAAAAATTGCATTTATTGTTTCGGTTGAAATTTAAAATGATAGCACAATCAATTGTGAATTAATTTATTCTTATTAATTTGTAATTCAATAAAATATTGTTATTGCACCTTAATTTAGTCTCCTAAGAGCATTCCCAAAGGGCGTGGCCGTTGAACCTGGACAACCGTTTGCATGTATAAAGCAGGGCCGATAGTTTGAACACGCAATGTAATATAATTTATTGAATTTTTGCAGAATCTGACTCGGTCTGTAAGAGTAGAGCTTCATATCTTATTTAGGAAGATTTGATAATGGATTTTATGGACGAGCTCCCTGAACAAATATTTCGAGATATCTTATTAAGAGTACCCTATAAATCTCAATCAAACATTAAGCAATTGTTAAAACCCGCCCAAGAAATGATGGATTGCTTAGAGTTTTATCAAGATAGAATTAAGTTTGGGACGGCTAAGAAATATATTTGTTTCCTCCAGCATCCTGGGATATCTATATACGACCCTATTGATCAATCATTCGAAATCTTAAGGATTTCTCAGATTCAATGTGTTAAACACAAAATCGTTTTGCTGGGCTTGGAACATGGAAGCAAGGTGCTGAATTTCCCACTGGCACGTCCAGCTTGTGTACGATTTTGCACAACTATATGCATTTGGAAGGAACGGAATGGAGAAATACGATTGGAAAGGAAATATGTGGACAAATTTCGATTTTCCTGAAGAGATTTTCTTTGTTCGTGCCACAGCATGGTGTGATAGAATTTTCGTTTGCGGATATAATAATCCTAACTTCGAATTAGGGGCCCCAGTTTTTTATATGTATAAACCTGAAGCAGCTTTCTATGATAGGTGGATTTCTCTTGACAGGCCAAGACAATTTCTGGAAATGGAAGTCATTGCTGTCGCCACGATAGAAATTTAGTATAACATATAACATGAGATAAGATGTGATTGCCCTGTAAGCTCAAGGATAAGGAAAAAGAAGTTGGAGATCGGCCCTGCCAAACAGGAAAGGTCATAACAGGATCATCACAGCACACCATTGGGTCTGTTTCCACTATTGGTATCGGCCATCAATTAAGAAATACATTTGAGTTAAATCATATATATAATGTATGATGTAAAAAAAACCATTATCTTAATTATGGATATCTCCTCTACGAACCTTTTTTTTTATTCTAAAATGATCATCATTTATTTATAGAAAATACACATTAAATTTCATAACAATCATCTCTTTATAAAAATAAAATTTAAATGTTAAGTAACAAAGAAAATTTTTATTTTTAGGTTTTTTTCGTTAGAATCAAACTGTACAAAGAAGTTTGTTGTCACTATATTCATGTGACATAAGAATGTGCGATCATATTTTAGCTTGGACAAAATTTACAAGCATAAAACATAAGTTTTATTTTACCAAAATTAAATAAGTTAGAACAAAAGTATTTCATCTAGAACATTAGGTATAATATCATGAATTTAGAAGCCTTGGGTTGGAATAAAAATTTCTCATTGTAAAACTAATTGAATTTATCAATAAATTGACTTGCTGAAAACAGTTATCTTAATAGATATAAATCCTCATAGGAGATTTTTATTTAATATTTACATCATGAGATGTATATTTTAACTACTTAATATGTTTGTTATGGTTTGTTAATTAGAATAAAATATTTGTAGTACAAATACTTTTTTTACTGTATTGTTAAACTCAAACTTATTTTAGAAAGTTCAATATAAAATAAAAATGTTAGACAATAAATAGAGCATTCATGATGCTTGATATGTGAGGAAGCTATTTCCAAGCTAATAGCAAAGAAAAATGTTCTACTTGTTAGTTTAAAATGAGCAAGAGAAGAACATAAGATAAACAAAAAATAGCAGAAAAGAAAATCAGACAACAAGAACACGAGATGAATTTATAGTGGTTCGGCAATTGCCTACGTCCACTCGCAAAGAAGGGATCTATCACATTAACCAATATCAATATTACATACCCATACACATATTATTTATACATTTCTTCACCCATGAATGAAGAGTTGGGGAAGCCAAACAGTCATATGACCGTTGGGCTTCATATACCCAACAATCTCCCCCGTGAAGCCCAACTGGTACAGGAAACATCCCTGCTTCCTTTTCTAATTTCATATTACAGCCAATCTACTAGATTTTAGCTTTGCAAACTTTTGTTCACGAACACTACAAATGAATCTCCTCCATGTCAAATCGGAGTTATAAACAACTTCTCCTATGATAGACACAAACTTACT
This sequence comes from Cryptomeria japonica, assembly GCF_030272615.1. Taxonomy (NCBI): domain Eukaryota; kingdom Viridiplantae; phylum Streptophyta; class Pinopsida; order Cupressales; family Cupressaceae; genus Cryptomeria; species Cryptomeria japonica. The sequence continues at coordinate 210,105,715 of NC_081411.1, forward strand.
AAAAGAAACATTACTTTTTGCAAGGTCATAATAAACCCCTCCATCACAATCACCTTCTCCTTTGCTCCCCTTCTTGTAAACCCTGAACAAAGAACCTTAAAAATCACCATTAGTCGGTTATAATACCCAAAAATAAAACTGTCTAACCCAAAACTCAAACATTTCCTATTCCTAGTAACCACACATTTGGGTCCACTGGCCCTCTTCTTGGAAGTCTAGTAAATCAACTTCCTACCAAGGGTTTTGATAATTCTGGTTTACTTGGTGTGACACTTGATCTGCAACCATGCTCTGCATTGTTCTTGTGTGCTTAGATGGTCCATAAGAATATTGGCTTCCATCATTTACTCTATTGACATTACTATTGACTAGAATACCTTCTGCACTATCAACATGGTGAAGCCCACCAATCAGTCTTTCTATGGTACTTCCACCTTCGTTCATAATACAATTATGGGTCTGAGGGCCCAACAACTCAAACGCTGTGACACGACCACCAAATATACTACCAGCAGGGTGTCGTGGCATAGAATCCTTGTCAGGCTCAAAACAAAGGTTCTCTGTGGTCTTGCCAAGATCAATATCATACAATAGAATTATTTCATTGGCAAATCCAACCTTGGAATGGAAGGAAGAATTATTTTTGTCATCTTTAGGGTTTAAATTCTCTCTCTTATTCCCTATGTAACAACCCAATGGAGGGTATTTAGAGAAACTTTCCACAACCATATGCTTGGTTAGAATCATGTTAACGATCCAACATCACCATTTTTAAAGAAATTAGGTTCCTTCTGAATCTCCTTGTTGTTCAAATCATTTACACATGCCACAACTGCATCATGAGATGAAAAAGAAACGGAACCAGAATCTCTATGCTTTGCAGTTGGCAGGTTACATGCTAGCTTAATTTTCTCACAATCCCCCATGACATCAGGGTACAGTCCCGAAGCAAAGCTCCCATCTTCGCAAATGACACCAAATGTTGAGCCGACCAGCCATCGGTTCATACTCATGCTCATTTCCATCTTTAGTTTTGGTAGTCAACGTTGTTTTCAGACTCCTTCGTATCGACCACAAAAGGTTTCTTCGTCACCCACAGAAAAGCCATCTCTTCACCTCCATATGTAGTAAGATTAGGTCCACTTAGATAACCATATTCAGTACTAGTAGATTCCTTGTCATAAAAGTTGTTTGTATTTCTTGTAGAAGCTTGTGTACTACTTGCAATCAAAGCATTCCACTCTGCCTCTACTTCTACAATTTGCAACAATAAATCAACACTCTCCTTTCCTTTTGGATAATTAATTTCCTCAAAGACCATATTCTCAGCCTTTGTGAACTGTTTTAGATCCTGCACAGCCTTGAGCCAGAGGCTTTCTCCCACCTCCTTGAGCTCTATAATCGTTGCACTCCTGGGAACTTCAATCACCAGGCACCCCGAATCCTCTTGTCGATTCTTTCCACCAAGAAAAGGATTTCCTGTCAATAAGGCATGCATTTTTGTGAGGAAAGAGTCCTTTGTCAGGAGCTTCCCATCACTTTCCTCTTGCTGAAATATGATCTCTTCAGAAAAATCTGATTCTTTCTGAAAGTTATCTTTTTCAATATTCATGATACAACACAAAACTATTAACTTCTGGTCCATACAAATCAGTTTTTCTATGAATAGGAGATTCTCTTCATTCAACCTCTTAAATTTTTCTTTTTCATAATCCTCTTGAGCCTTGTTCTCAACTTTCATGTAAACTTTTTGGTCCATACAAATTAGTTATTCTGTGAGTGAGAGACATTCATGTAAACGTTACTACTTACTAGATCGCCATGCACAGGAGGAATTCAGGATTCAGGAAAGGGCTTTAGAAACCATGTAGCAAATGAAAATGTCAAGCGTAAAGCCTAGTTATTTGCCAGTGGCTTCCATCCTGTACCAATGTGGGAGCTTTTGAAATAAGATATGGACACGCATCATAGGATAATGGTAGGGAGATTTTTGAAAGTTATTATAGTTTGAAATGCCCTGGTTTTAGATATTTAGGAAAGGATAAATGTGGAATTATAGACCTCGCACCTATATTTGCTAACAGAATGCTTCAAAGTTTTGTCGTGTCATGGAATGCGTCAATTGCAAGAGATGCGGAAATAGATTTGATGGAAAGGCTTTGGAAAGTTGTAAACTCGTTGGTGACTGTCAGATCTAACCCCCACAACCTTCAGCCTACATCCTCCATATGTTGACTAGAATACTTTATACACTATCAGCATCGTGAAGCCCACCAATCAGCCTTTCTATGGTACTTCCACCTTCGTTCATAATACAATTATGGGTCTAAGGGCCCAAGGACTCAAATGTTGCAACACGAGCACCAAATCTACTGCCAACAGGGTGTCGTGGCATAGAATCATTGTCAGGTTCAAAACAGAGCTTCTTTGTGGTCTTGCCAAGATCAATACGATACAATAAAATTATTTCATTGGCAAATCCAACCTTGGAATGGAAGGAAGAATTATTTTCGTCATCTTTAGGGTTTATATTCTCGCTCTTATCCCTTTTGTAACAACCCAATGGAGGGTTTTCAGAGAAACTTTCCACAACCATATGCTTGGTTAGAATCATCTTAACAAATCCAACATCACTATTTTTAAAGAAATTAGGTTCCTTCTCAATCTCCTTGTTGTTCAAATCATTTACACATGCCACAACTACATCATGAGATGAAAAAGAAATGGAACCAGAATCTCTGCGCTTTACAGTTGGCAGGTTACGTGCTAGCTTAATTTTCTCACAATCCCCCATGACATCAAGGCACAATCCTGAAGGAAAGCTCCAATCTTTCCAAATGACACCAAATGCCGAGCCGACCAGTCATGGGTTCATACTCATGCTCATTTCCATCTTTAGTTTTGGTAGTCAACGTTCTTTTCAGACTTCTTCAAATTGAACATAGAAGGTTCCTTCGTCACCCACAGAAAAGCCATCTCTTCACCTCCATATGTAGCAACATTAGGACTACTTAGATAACCATATTTAGTACCAGCAGATTCCTTGTAATAAATGTTGTTTGTATTTCTTGTAGAAGCTTGTGTACTACCTGCAATCAAAGCATTCCACTCTGCTCTACTTCTGCAGTCTGCAACAATAAATCAGCACTCTCCTTTCCTTTTGGAAAATTAATTTCCTCAAAGAACATATTCTCAGCCTTTCAGAAGTCTTTTAGATCCTGCGCAGCCTTGAGCCAGAGGCTCTCTCGCGCCTCCTTGAGCTCTATAATCCTTGCGCTCCTGGGAACTTCAGTCGCCAGGCACCCTGAGTCCTCTTGCTGATTCTTTCCACCAAGGAAAGGATTTCCTATCAATAAGGCATGCATTTTTGTGAGGAAAGAGTCCTTTGTCAGGTGCTTCCCATCACTTTCCTCTTGCTGAAATACGGTCTCTTCAGGAAAATCTGATTATTTCTCAAAATTATCTTTTTCAATATTCATGATGCGACACAAAACCATTGACATCTGGTCCATACAAATCAGTTTTTCTATGAGTAGGACATTCTCTTCATTCAACCTCATAAATTTTTCTTTTTCATAATCCTCTTGAGCCTTGTTCTCAACTTTCATGTAAACTTTCTGGTCCATACAAATCAGTTTTTCTATGAGTGAGAGACATTCATGTAAACGTTATTGGTTACTAGATCGCCACGCACAAGAGGAATTCAGGATTCAGGGAAGGGCTTTAGAAACCCTATAGCAAATAAAAATGCCAAGCGTAAAGCCTAATTATTTGCCAGTGGCTTCCATCCTATACCAACGTGGGAGCGTTTGAAATAATATATGGACACACATCACAGGTAACGGTAGGGAGATTTTTGAAAGTTATTATAGTTCGAAATGCCCTGGTTTTAGACATGTAGGAAAGGATAAATGTGGAATTATGGACCTCACACCTGTATTTGCTGACAGAATGCTTCAAAGTTTTGTCGTCTCGTGGAATGCGTTGATTGTAAGACCTGCAGAAATAGATTTGATGGAAAGGCTTTGGAAAGTTGCACACTCGTTGGTGACTGTCAGATCTAACCCGCACAACCTTCAGCCTGCATCCTCCATATGTGTGCCAAAATTGGCTTCTGGGGCGTTGTGGTTGCGACATCTTTGTTTGCCATGTACACAAAATGTGAGGGCAGAGGCTTGGCATGTGGTCTACGTAACAAAATTGCCTAATGGAGATGTGGTCTCCTCATTGTCAATATTGTGAGATTCCCACAAACAGATTTACTGTAAAGGCTTTATAATCTTTCAAACAAATGCAGATAGTAGGCATAGGGCCAAACTCCTTTTCCAGTCACCTCCAGCAGCCAATTATTTTTTACAGAATACCTCTAAGAAATGTCATCTCATCGAATGAAAGGATAGGAAGATTTTGTAGACAACGTATTTAATGGAAAGACTCCTGCCAATTGGAATACGTCCAGAAGAATATATATATATATATATATTTTCAAAACAAATGCTGCCAGGTTTCTTTTCGATTAGATTACAATTACAAAACAAGTGCACCATTCCTCATTTGTTACAAGGCCATGCTCTGCAAGAAAGCACGCTTTCTACTTTACTGTCTCTCTCGTCCTCTCTTTAAGTTTCAAAATGTTTTTCTTTACTGTTCCTTTTTTTTTAATTTTCCATTCATGCCTTTGACCACTTGGTCGGGGATGTGACATGCTAGTGATCAACTAGCTCTTATACGAAATGTTGTAGATGTAAATTAGGGTATCTTTTTAGCTTTCCAGATCTCCGGATATTTCAATGCCATTAGTAAATTCATACATTAAAAATAAAACTCATATTTATGCCATTAGTCTTAAATAAGGAGAATGATTAAAGCTATGAGATTTCCACAATCCATTTTGTATTCTAGTGTATTTTTTTGGATTCGATTGTGTGTATTTTTTCCATCAATGTTTCGAAGTTGATGGAAAAAATACACACAATTGAAACCAGAAAAAATACACTAGAAAGAGAATGATTTCAAAGAGTATGTCACTCTTAATGACTTCCTTCCAGCTGAAGAAACAAATGTCCCTCCCCTTTCAAGAGGAGAATCTCAGATAGAGATGTCGAGTGCTAGTGACAATGGCGGTAGTGGTCGTGGCCGCAGAAGGGATTGGGATCGGGGCCGCGCTTCAAGGGTCTAAATCATGTTGTTAGTTCTTTCCAAAAACTTAGAGGTATGCACCCCTTTTCTTTTTTTGTCATTAAGCTTTGTAAATTCGAAAATTTTCTAGTGTGATGAAACAGAGAGAAAAAATTTCAGTTTGTTCATGGTGGTTAAACTATCTCGTTTTTTTATGGTTTAGCCACTAGCATGATCAATCAAAAAGTAACTTTTATTAATATAAAACCTTTGACTCTGCCTTTATCCATAAAAAAAAATCATATTTATATATCATCTTTGCAACTAGAACAATGTGAAACCAAAAGACAATAATCTAGTTTAACAGTTTGCATAAATAAAGACTGCACAGTTGAAAGAAAATACCATTTGTGTATAGGAGATCATCTTAGTTCAATTTTACATTAAAAGAGATTATGTAAAGCATAATATAGCATGCAATATTCTTACTTGAATTCAGTGATGATACTTTATATTCTACTGCAAAAAAATCAACAAAATAAATTGGTTTTTGCTGAATTGAAATTAAATTCATTCTTTTTTTTTCTTACAAGGATTAGGAGTGACAAATTAGTTGCATATTTATTCCAATAAGTGCCAGTTCTATCTTCAATATTTATAGAGTTCTAACAAACATTCTAGTTGATGTAACATCAACAGTAAGTTAAATGCTCATTATTCCTAAATATGAGTACAAGTGAGGATTATTGGCAGGTATTGGAGCAAATATCACTGATCATTCAAATTTTAATCAAAACATCAATTCTCTAAGAAATCATTAGTAACACATGAATGATCAATTATAAGTAAACTCAAAGTGAGCTAAATTTGATATAAGTCAAGCAAAACTCAAATGCTCCAAGTTTATGAGTTGAGTAAATATTACTCTTCTTCTAGGTGTCTTGCAACTTTACATAGGCTACGAACTTGAAAACAATCAACTTCCTTTCTGAATAATTTTACTGTATGTAACTTTCCATCTCATTTGCCCTAGGACATTAAAAGTGTTTTTTTGAAGTGGTTTACCTTTAACAAAATTCTTACAACTTTTAAAAACCATCTCTCTACATTTGTATTGAAATTTAGATTTATTTATTTTTAATAGAAAATTTAATTAATGCTAAACATTTTTTGAATGGAATAATTTGAACAGATTTTATTTTAATAGTTATATTAAGTTCATGAAAATTAAGATTCTAATTGTAAATCTATATCATTTTACTGAAAATAATTTTGAATCCACCAATAGTGATGAAGGTCCTACATGTGTCTATTCTCGGAAATTTTTTCTATAGCTGGAAAAAATAAAGAAAGATCTAAAGTTCATCTCTCGTTGAAGAAATCTCATCTTTCTAGATGAGGGCACTGAGATTTGCCTGTTTCTGAATTATGACCAACAATGCTATGATGATGGTTGGAAGGCCCTCACCTCCTCCGAAAACAATTCAACCAAGCTCGTACCCTGTGAAGAGAGAAAAAAAAATATGGAACAAATAATCCAAAATAAATGAGTAGGAAACCAAAAAACTCTATAAACTCATCGCTTTGGAGAGAAAAGTAGAAAAAATCTAAATTCTTGAATTTCAATTGAATGGATAAGAGATTTGTGAGGTCCCATATACAATTCAATATTGATACATTATATCTTATGCTATTATAAGATTATCTACTTGATTTTCATGCTAAACGAATTTTGAGGGTTATAATTAAATCTTAATTATATTTACGCACTTGTGTGGAATAGTCTAATTATTCTCCCAATTCTTATATATTCAATCTAAAATTTAAAATCGAATGTGGTTGAAATTATTTTTGGTATTAAATTAGAATAAATAAATGTTTTCCAATTAATAGATTATATTGATTTATCCATGGTGAAAGAAGTGAATGGCCAGACTTTGTGCTATATGATGATTATAATTTAAGTTTTCTTTAGCTATAATGTTATGTTTTTATTTGATAAATAATGGGATAAGTCCATTACCATACATAATCATCAAAAAGGAGCACAAGAGGAAAATCACAAGCATTGGGATGATGAAAACACAACCATCAAAAATGGCAGACCCGTTTTAAAAAGGATATTTTTTACTAGAGCATCAACCTGTAGGACAAAGTCCCTAAATAGGAAAAATACCCTAATCATAATAGAGGGGTTTAAGAGAACCCAGAACCATCTAACAATAGAAACCCCTTGCACAGGAATAAAGTAACCAAGGGAAGCACTAAAAACATCACCTTTTTAATGGTACCATTAAACCTTTTACCTAATGGACCACTATAAACAACAATGTTCATAGTAAAAAATCTCATAGGGTTTTGATAGGCATCCCTAAACCTTTGAATGATAGAAAAACCTACAAACAATCCATCAAAGGCCACCTTAATAGGCCGATTCTCAATAAATACAGTAAGGAATAGAATCCCAACTAGAAACACAGGGAAGAGACCCAAAGAGAAAATTACTTGACGGGGGGGACACGATTCAACAATAAAGAACCTAAAAGAAAATATTATCCCCCAACAGAAGAAGAAATCTAGAATCAAAGTAAAAACATAGGAAACATGACACTCTACATTTATGGGCTCTCAACACCTTTTAGCAATCCATCCACCACAACACAAAGAAAGCTTCTACCGAGTAGAATATCATCATTCATAATAACGAGAGAACTCATCCCCTACAAAACCCCATAAATAGAATAGTCTTTAAAGATCCAAGAATCTCTGAGGCCCACCTTCGTAGGGACATTGGAAGAATCGGAGAAAAAAAAACCCCAAAACCCCTACTAGACAAGAAAGGAGTGCTAGAAAATAGTCTCTTGGAAGAGGGAAAAAATTTGACCCACTCTAGAGATCAACAACACAAGAGGAAGTCTCCCAGCTCGACATAAAATCCCATGTCCATAGGACTAGTACTAAATAGAGGAGCCTAAAGCAGCACCTAAGCCATAATCAAGAGTAGAGCCGAAGTGAAGCAACTCTGCCAATGTGTGACTAAAGAAACAAAGTACACCAATAGGCCATACACGCCCCCCACAAAAAAATTGTAACCTCTAAGGAGTAGAATTATAATTATAATAACCTTGGAGAACACGAAGAAAAGCCTAGATTGTAGGGCATAGACACAAGAAACAAACACTAGTCTATCCCAAGCACCATAGAGCACATGGCACCCCCAAATCGTTAGAGGCAAGGTAGGAGAAGAGTCTCAACCACTGCCCACAAACAAAAAAAAGAGAAAATCCATCCATCAAAGAATATAGGACACTCCCCAAATATGAAAGGTAGGGTATGAGAGGAGAGAGCATGAACATCAGTCCACACCCACTCCCTGAAACACTTTGTAGGACCTGCCACAATGCAGAAGCCCGCAGAAACGCCAGGGAAGGAAAACACGCCCAGACAAGGAAGTCAACAGAGAAACAAGCTATAATGTTATGTTTTTTATTAGAGTAAAATAGGTTAGATAGGGACCTGAAACCCAGCCAGGAAATATTCTTGAGGATGAACCAGATGCTTAGCCACATTGGGTCAATAACAAAACAACAAAACAGGGTTGAAAGACCCTAAAACTATATAATATTCTTCAACATTTGGATAAACTTAACATGTATAAATTTCCTATTAATCTCAGATAATTCCTCAATAAGGCTATAGTTCTATGTTATGTTGCCATGATTGGCATAACTGTTGAAGGTGAGATGATGATGGATGACTGCACTGGTAGAGGAAAGATGACATGATCAATTATATGTGTTATCATTGATGGCAACCAGTGTCAAATGATGTTTGATGATTGAATTCTTGGCTAAGTGATTTGGTCTACCGGAGTTAGAGTTTGACAAATTGATAGGGTTTACTAGCAAGACTGGGAACTAGGACATCAACCACTAAAGCAGATAAGTTTTGATGGAATCGTGTGATTAGTGATGTTTCGTGACTTGTGGTTTGAAACATAAGCTTTTATGATATAATTAAGTATGCAACCAGAGCCACACCCTATGATGGTTACCGAAAGGCATGTTTTGAATTTATGGTGAAGTTTTGCTAGAGTTTTGGTAGGGTTTAAGGAATGGTGCCTAGTACATTAAAGAATTTTGTTGTCACACTTACTGCAATGTGTACGAAGATATAAACTACTACCATAAATATAAAAGAGAGAGAGATGCATTCTAAAGTTATGGATAGTAGACAACAAGTCAAAGATATTATAGATTATATAAAAAATTACTTCTAAGAGGAAAATAATATAAGTATGGATAAGAGGGTAAAAATTTATTTGAAAATTTTTGAAACTTAGAAATTATTTAAAAAGTAGCATTAGAATAACATATTTTGGAGAAGAACCCTAATTTTAGATGAGCCAAAAGATGAACCTAAAAATAGACAATCACTAATATTGAGAGAAAGATTAATATAAAGAAGGTACCTAATTAACTAGAAAGGTCTAAAAGAGAAGTCAGAGTTGTCCACATTGGGTTACAAATGGCTAAAAGAAAAGTCTTTGAAAAAGTCCGATTGGAGTCTGACTCGCTAAATACTATCAATTGTCTAAATGGATGCATGGATCCTAGCTAGACAATGGCTAATCTGATCAAGGATTGCCAGGTTTTATTATCTAGCAAATGGCAGCGAGGTGCTGAAATTCCCATTGCTAGATCTCTATCCATATTTGCATGTTCTACCTCACCCGAAGGATCAATTTACATTGCCAGAGGACTTCGCAAAGATAGTTTTGATGATGGACTCCGTGAAGCAGCAGTCTATAAAGAAGATGAAGACAAGTGGGATCTTCTTCCTCAGATGAAACAAGAGATTGGAATTGTTAGGTATATGAATCCCAACAGTCACATGGATGTTTGTCTTCCCCAGAAGACTCTTCATTTCATATCTGAGATGTCTATATACATGACTGATTGCGGTCATGTATGTACCATGTAATTGGATATTGGTTAATAAGAATTCTCCCTCCATTTCTGGTGGATGTAGCCACTTAGTGGTGAACCACGTTAATCTTGTGCCTTGAGTTCTTTGTTGTGTCTATTATTCTTTTAGCTATTTTGCATTCATTATTATGTGTTCTCTCTACCTATTTTAAACTAACAATTGGTATCAGAGCTTAGGTGAAGTGATTTAGTACAGATGGAAAGGTAGATAGATAAAGGATTGAAAATTCTTGAGAAGATGCAGAAGTTTGAAGTTAGAGAAATTAGTTGTTGGTATTGTGGCAAGTGAGGCCATGTAAAAGGAAATTGTTGGTTTCTCGAGATGGATAAAAGGCAGCCAAAAGATGAAGACACCAATTCAATCATTGAGGATTTTCTTGCAAATTTAGACTCGGTGGAGGGTAAAATTGTGCAAGAAAAAGTTAAAACAAAACGCCATTTTCATTGGTGGGATAACTAGAAAAAGGAAGAGACTTCGGCTGAAGAAGAAGAGGGTTTGAAGTATTCGTTGTTTGAAGATTTTCTTGATTCGACTGAAGAAGAGGATATTGAAGAAGAGGATGGTGAATTAAGTGAGGATGAAGTTGATGAGGTTGAGACCAAGACTCAGGAGGATTATGAAAAAGAAAAATTTATGAGGTTGAAGGAAGAGAATCTCCTACTCACCGACAAACTAATTTGTATGGACCAAAAGTTGATGGTTTTGTGTCGCATCATGAATATTGGAAAAGATAACTTTGAGAAAGAATGGGATTTTTCTAAAGAGACAGTATTTCAGCAAGAGGAAAGTGATGGAAAACTCCTAACAGAGGACTTTTTTCTCACAAAAAAGTATGCCTTGTTGATAGGAAAGCCTTTCTTTAGTGGAAAGAATCCACAAGAGGATTTGGGGTGCTTGGAGATTGAATATCCCAGGAGCATAGGGATTATAAAGCTCATGGAGGTGGGAGAGAGCCTCTGGCTCAAGGCTACAAAAGACTTCAAAAAGGCTGAGGATAAGGTCTTTGAGGAAAATGAATTCCAAAAAGAACAAAAGAGTGATCATTTATTGCTCCAGATTGCAGAAATAGAGGCGGAGTGGAATGCATTGATTGTAGGTATTGCACAAGTTTCTGTAGAAAATACAACAAATTCATTTGATATGGAGCTCGTCGGTGCAAGGTCTATAGCTGGAAGCTCAAAATCAGATCTTGTGGCAGCCCAATTGCATAAGAATATTGCATCTGGTGTTGGTCAAATGAAGAGAGAACATGGGTTCCAATCTAGCTAGTTTGATGGCAGTAGTAATGATTGAATTTATTTGTTTATGTTGGATGTCCTGGGGCCGAATGAGAGTTGGTGTGTTCCAGATGTGGGCAATGCGGCACTCGTGAGAATTAGGAGTGATGTTTGTAAGCTATTCACGCCACTATGATAGTTTTATATTTGGGAATTAAAACTGGATAGTGGTGATCTTCTAGATATTCTATTATGGGGGAGCACAAAAGCAAGATACTTTGATGGAGGGGTGTATTATGGATCTGCAGGTAGTAGTGTTCCTCATCATGGATTACTGGATGAAGTATTTAGAAAATATGTTTTTAACTCTGATCTAACTAGGAGAAGATTAATTCATAGTATTCATGAACAGAGTTTGGCTATAATAAAATCTTCTCAAGAGATGGTTGTAGTATGAGCCTTGGAATGGAGATGTAGGGAATGTTACAGGTTGTGTCGGTTGGACTTTACGGTGGAGATTGCTGGGTATATGAAGCCCAACAGTCACATGGTTGTTTTTCATCTACATAAATGACTGAGTGCAATCATGTATGTACTGTGTAATTGGATATTGGTTAATAAGAATTCTCCCTACGTTTCTGGTGGACGTAGCCACTTAGTGGTGAACCATGTTAATATTGTGTCTATTATTCTTTCTGTTGTTTTGTGTTCCTTATTATGTGTTTTCTCTACTCGTTTTAAAGTAACAGGAATGTCAAGGGGGTTTTTTATTAAGGGAATGTTTTATGTCATTGGTTTTTTCAATAATAGAAATCAAAGGTTTGCTCCTAACACAGGACTATGGACATCAATAGATAACATTTCTTTAGCCAATACATGGTACGTCCATTTTCTGTATGCATTTGGACAATTAAATGCATTTGGAAATAATGGAATAAAGCAATATAATTGGGAAGAAAATGTGTGGAGACAATTGGAACACTCCCCTTGAGATTTTATCTTTGTTCATCCAACAATGTGGTGTGATTGACTTTTCCTGTGTGGATATAATAATCCATCCATCTTTTCAGGGACTCCAGTTTTCTATATGTACAAACCTGAAGCAAGTTTGTCTGAGAGGTGGATTTCTTTTGAAAAACCAAGAAATTTTCTAGAAATGGAAGTGGTTTCTGTGACAACAGTAGAACTTTAATATATAATAACTAATAAAAATCCTCTCATTTATGATATCACACATTTTACAAATTTTAATTTAATTTGTTATTATTAAAATATATCATATATTAAATTGATTTTTACATTAATCTATTTCTTATAACTTTGATGTTGGTGTTTTTTTTTCATTTTTTTAAAAATAAAAGTGGAAAATTCACTGAACTATATATTAATGATAAAGAGTGTACATCGGGTTCAGACATGGCATACCGGCATGAAAGAACCTACAAGAAAACCTCTAGTTGTAGCCATATTTAGACTTAACAGACATATACAGTACCCTTTACAATATATATATTGATGAAACCCCCACCCTCCTATTTATGATATTTTTTACAAAAGTCACATAGGACAACTTCAAACCAGAATCACTCCAACCGAAGAAGAGATGAACATGAAGAACCAACAAGGCAGATGAATAAGAGAAAATTGTCTGTCAAGACCATAGCTAACCATTTCGAACCAAAAAGAAGCCATGTAGCCTTCATTCCTGCAAAAAACCATACTACCAGCTACAAAAGAGGAAATATGCTAGTTGTCCAAAAACCAGGTACTAGAGCTCTCATCTGGTGGCTCATGAGAAGAGAACAAAGGTGGAATAACCCATAGAGGGAACGCCATGCAAGCAGGAGAAGAGCATAAAAATCCCAAAGAGATTAATGAATGTAAAGCCTGAAAAACAACCCATGCTTTATCCACATAATTGTCAGCAGCCAAGTACAACAAAAAATCCATAGAGGCTCTAGTATTTTCCAAGGAATCGCATATCAATGACATACGTAACTGATGAAGCAAATGGCCAAACTAGCCATTAGCCAAAAGGTCATGGTGAGGAAGAAAACCCCCGTAATAAAAAGAACCCATATCAAATTGATAACTAGCCAATGCAAGAGAGACCAACTCCCAATTGCACACTATTGGGAAGACAAACATGGATACCAAGAGGTGAACCAAATCCAAATCGAGCAGAACATCAAAACAAATAGTAAGAAAATGAGAGAGAAGCTCATCATAAGAAACTTGATGACCAACCTGTAACCACCGACATCCCAAAAGCCTATGAAACTCAAAGTCCACCGCAGGAGTAAACAGATTGAAAACCATGCCAAGTTTAATAGAATTCTCCTCAATTGCATCTTCTTCCCCCAATGATCAAGCTTCTAAAACCACTCTATAAAATCCAACAAGTAGAGAGCAAGGCATTTACAGAATGAAGAGCGTCGAAAACTACAAATAAACAAGGGACTGATTTTTGAAAATGATAGAGAAATGTATGTGAAAGAGAAAATGTCTTGAATTTCCCATAAAGATACTGAAAAAAGCCATTTGAAGCATACTTGAATTAATTCGCATGAATGCAAAGAGCCTTCCACTAAAACCCATAAGTGATTATCCTGCAAGTAAGGATGCCATCAATCTAAAAATAAATAATCGGTAAGCCAAATCTATCAGACTCAGACAAGCACAAGGCGACCAACACAATGATATTTGCATCAAAAAATAAAACCTTAGAAATGTGCTGATGGCTTGAGGAGATGAAAGCATACGAAAAAATAATGAAGGGCTAGAGATAAGGACTGCACCAAACCCACATGCCACAACCAAAACACATAATAAATGATGATATTACTGACAAGGCACAAGGTCAAATCAATATCAGAAAATCAAACTTAGAAAATCTCTCCCTGACCTAAAAATAGAAAAACCTTTGAAAAAATTAGAGAAAACTTCCATAAGCCACAAAGAAACCAATTAACCCATAGCACCCCAGATATACACCCCATCCTTCTACACGAAACAAATATACCAACATCCCATATGTAAGCATAGACGGTTTACACATGTGATGTAAAAATAATCCGACCCAAGAGGAGGATGACATGTATATCTCAAGCAAATGAAACCGATGATGAATTTTAATATCATGCCCATATAATTAAGCCGATTTGTGAGTGAGTATCCAAATCATGAAAAAGTTGTTTACATATGCTGCCACCTGAAAAATTCTTCTCCAATCCTTAAGAAGTACACACATTAACATCTAACCCAAAAGCAGCAGTGTATAAATACTCCAAATGTAGATAGTAATAAAAACCTCCTATAAACACATGAAGGATAGATACAAACTGAACTCAGGAGAGGATAATATGTATACTTCAGTAAGAAATGACGATACTAACATAAAATTTTGCCATCTTAAAATTACCTCTCCATCCCTCAAGAAATACACACATTAACATCTAACCCAAATACAGGAATGTACAAATACTCCATATGCAAAATAGAAGTAAAAGCCTCTTATCAACACATGACAAATAGATACAAACTGATATGAGAAGAGAATAATATATATACTTCAATAAGAAATGAAGATAATAACTCAAAATAGATGACTTAATCTTTGGGATGTGGCATATACCCGGAGAGGACGACATGAGGAATGTCACCAACAGCTACATTCTTATGAATAGCAGCCAAGTCAATAGCCAAATTAGCCAGAAAATCTGCTAGTTTATTTATCTCTCAAAAACAATGAGATAACACATAAGTATCAAAGAAGGATAATTTCTCAAAAATGTGATCAATTAAGGGCTCTAAATGCTAACTATTACTTTTGTAGTTCAACACACTTTGAATAACAACCATTGAATCCCCCTAGATGGAAAGATGTTTGATCCCAAGGGAAATAGCCAAATCAATCTCAAGTGACAAAGCTTGACATTCAACAAAATTGTTTGATTGAGACCCAAGAGCATGATATTGAGCAGCAATTAGGACTGCATTATGATAAAAAATGGCCATCCCAGCTCTAGACATATCCATATTCCCTCTAGAAGCACCATCAAAATGGAGTTTGAAATGACTTGGAGGAGGAGGAGCCCAACTGGCCACAATTCTCTTATTTTTAAAAGCCATAACCTTTGCAACTGACCCATGAGAAGGAATACTAGACAGAGATTTCCATGTCCTTGTGATCATGCCATCCCAATGGGAAAAAGATGTCATATTTTCTAAATTCTTATGAATATATGACAAGACCACCTCTGAGATAGAAGCCTCTATCTTGACTAAAATATCAGAAAGCGAAGTGGATGATTTTTTAAAGATCCTTTTATTTCTTTCTAACCAAACATTCCAAACAATAATCGATGGGGCTATAATCCAAAGGCAGGCATAAAAAGAAGAGGAAAACAAGAGAATCCAAGCTCTGAAGTGATAGAGAAGGTCCCCACTAGTAACAAAAGACAATCCTAGCTTCTCAAAAAACCAATTCCAACATCCTAGAGAAAAATCACAATGAAGGAAAAGATGAGAAGACAATTCCAATTTTTGATTACACAAAACACAAGGGAAAACAACAGATAAACCCATCCTATCCAGTCTCATCCCAATTAGAACCCTGTCTTGAACAACAAGCCCAGCAAAAGCTCCAGCCTTCGATAGACATGCTGGATGCCAGAATAATTTGGAAGGCCAAGAAGAGAGATCCTTAGTCGACATAAGAGAGTTGTATCCATCTTTCACTGAGTATTTTCTAGATCAACTCTTAGTCCAAACCAACTCATCATCCTTCTCAGACAAAATGATAAGTTTGTCTTTAAGAATAGAATAAAAATCTTCTTTTAGACTAGGGCTAACAAGAAGAAACTCAATTAATTTCCATTGAGCCATCACCAGATGTCCATTATGAACTACATTAAAGTAGTCTGATAAATTGACCCCCATTTATCCAGAAGTATTGATTTCAAGGGAGACCAATCCCTAATAGAATCTGTAGGACAATAACCATTCCAGGCATCATCCCAAAATCTAAATTTCGTACCCTTATGCACAACCCAAGAAAGATAAGGTAGTAAGACACTTCTACATTTTGCCATGAAATTTCAAATAGCCGACACCTTAGGCAGAGTCAAGGCCCTAAAAAATGACTCCCTAGATCCATTAGAAAGATACTTAGTGAACATGATTCTAGCCCAAAGGGATGCTGGATTATCATACAATTTCCACACTAACTTGGCCCCCAAGGCCAGATTTTGATTTTCCAAACTACGAATTCCAGCCCCCCCAAGTTCCTTAGGAAGACAAACCTTATCCCAAGCTAACAAGGGGATCCTAGATTTCCCATCCTTATTGTTATTCCAAAGGAAAGATCTCAGACTATCCTTTAAACTGTCAATAACAACCTTTGGAGCTTTTATAATTGACATTAAGTAAATTGGCACCGCATTTAGTACAGACTTAATCAACACAATTTTCCCAGCCATGGTGAGCCATTTGTGATTCTATGCCAAGATTTTCTTAGACACCCCAGAAATTACTTTATCCCACAAACTAACCTTAACCTTATTAGAAAAAAAGGAAACTCCTAGATAAGTGCAAGGGAGATCCCCAAGTTGGAAACCCCAAAACTTTTGAAGCTTAACCTAGAGCAAGGAGTGAGTGTTTAAGAAAAAAATCTTAGATTTTTCCTTTTTGACCTTTTGACCTGAAAAAGCTGCGTAATTCCTAATTACTTGATCAATAAATCGAGCCTCCTTCAAGGTTGCACAACCAAATAAGAGGGTGTCATCAGTAAAAAGGCAATGGGAAATCCTCTGATCAAAATTCTGAATTTTGATACCCTTCCATAAACCGGTCTCACGAGCTGAACTGATTGTCCGACTCAGAGCTTCAGCTAATAAGATAAATAGAAAAGGTGAGAGTGGGTCCCCTTTCCTTAAACCCCTAGAAGAGTGGAAGAAACCACAAGGGGACCCATTAATAAGAACTGAAAATATTGCTGAGGAAATAGAAGCCATAATCCAATTTATCCAAGCTAGGGAGAAATCCAACCTTAATAGGACAATTTTTAATGCATTCCATTCAACCCTATCATAAGCTTTCATCATGTCTACCTTAAGGATCATTGTAGGGTATTTCTGGGTAGAGATCTAATGTAAGACCTCATGAGAAACTATAGCCCCTTCAAGAGTTTCCCTTTGAGGAACAAAACCTCCTTCCTCAAGGGAGATTATTCTTGGTAAAAGAATGGCCAACCTCATAGAAATTACTTTGGAAAATATCTTATAAATGGTGTTAAATAAAGCTATGACATGAAAATCTGTGAAGGTTTTAGGGTCCTCCTTCTTAGGTAAAATGACAATTAAGGTAGTGTTCATTTCTTTAAGGATAGATCTATTTCTCCTAGCTTCCTCTAAAGCCAAAAGGACATCCTAACCCACAAAATCCCAACATTTCTAAAAAAATAAAGGAGTAAAACCATCAAGCCCAGGAGCCTTATCTGGGTTCATAGCAAAAACAGCCCTCGTAATCTCTTCTATTGAGAAAGGAGACATTAACATTCTATTATCCTTGGGAGAAACAAGAGAGGGAATGAGAGACGAGATATTGTTGGATTCATCAATTTTCTCAAATGAAAGAAGATTCTTAAAAAACTTAATCACTTCCTTAGAGATATCCCCATCCTCAGAGAGAATATTCCCTTGGCTATCCTGAATACAAGAAATCCTAGTCCTGACCCTTTTCATTTTAGTACTAGCATGGAAAAAATTTGTGTTCTTATCACCATCAGCTAACCATAACTCCCGAGACTTTTGTCTCTAATAAACCTCCTCTATAGCCAAAATTTCATCTAATTCACTCCTAAGGGACCTGATTTCATCCAATACCTGAGATCCCAAACCATGATGCAAGACTTGCCTATTCAGTATCTCTAACATATCTAAAATCCTTTGTTTTTCTTCAAAAATATTCTTGAAATGAAGGGAGTTCCATCTCCTAATATTGTTTTTAAAAAAACTAATCTTCTTGACCAACTAGAACATTCTAGAACCTCTAAAGAATGGAGCCTCTCCCCACCATTGTCATAGGATGGGAAGAAAAGAGGGATCCCTAAACCACATTGGCTCAAACTTAAAAGGAAGTTTGTGTGAAGGTCTATCCCTTACCATAGTCAGAGAGACCGGAAAATGATCCAACCCAAATAGGGGAAGAATGGATGAGAAAAACTCAATGTCTGAATCGAACCAATTAGATGAGAGTAAAAATATGGATAGATCCCCCCCGATTTTTTAGTAAGATCCAAAATAGCATTAAAATCTCCCCCAAAAATGACAAAAGAATGATTCCTAAGGGGGGATGACACCCTAATGAGCTCTTGCGAAAGATTTTATTTAGCCAAGATACCCGAGGGAGCATAAATGTTAAAACACCCAAACTTTAAAGCTAGAAGCTCTGAATGAAACTAATGACAACATCCAATTTGGCTTAGACGCAACCAATTTCACATCAACTAAAAAATCATTCTATAACAAAGCCAAGCCTCCCAATGCCCTAGTAGCCAGACAAGAAAAAAACTTCCACTTTTTCCAAGAAGAAAATACAGAAACGGAGTTCTCCAATGAAAGTTTAGTCTCCTGAAGCAAACCTATATCCTACTTAACCAAGTCTAACTGAGAATTGATCAAGTGTCTCTTGTTATGGGCATTTAAGCCCCAAGCATTCCATGAGATAATCTTCATTGATCACGAGGACAATATGGCAGCCTTCTTAAACCTAGGAAAAGATGACAAAACTTGTTGAATACCCGCATCAAATTCCAGCAGAGTTTTACGATTCTTTGGAGGTCTACCCCTACTCAGGGACACTATAGTGTTAGGGAAATTCAGCTGAACTTGTGGAATAGAAGATCTAATGGGCGTTTTAATCGGAGATGGCCGATGAGATAGGACCACTTCCTGAAGAACCATTTGTTTTGGATCATCTTGAGAGATATTAACAGGGACCTCAGGTGAATTTAAGGAAGGAGAATTTGACAAACTCTTATGAATTAAATCCAGGTCATTTCCAATAGAGCACATAACCCTTTCCGAGACCTCCTCTTCCTCAAAATCCTTATTAGATTTAAGCAGCTACTCAACTTACTGAGCCATGTGTTCATCTGGGGAAATATGCATAGACTCAGGCATATCACACTCCCTAAGATATATTTCTACATCTTTTCTATAATTATTTTAAAATGTTAGTTTTATTAAATAGAAAATAATAATAAAAAAATAATATAGTCATTATTGTTTAATACTAAATAAAAAATATGTGTTTGGACTTAATGATTAATTAATTTCACAATCTTAGTTTTGTGTATTTAGTTATCTAAATTATAGAATTGTTTATTTTTATTTTTTAAATTATATGAATTGTGGCTTACATATGTTGGCGTAAAATTTTTAACTAAATAGTATCAATTGAAATCCCTATTTTATCTAAGGGGAGTAACATTTAATAAAATAGTATCAATTGAAATCCCTATTTTATCTAAAGGGAGTAGAATGTATTTCTTATAGCAGTGATGTAAAGAAATGTAATATGTGGTCAATTAACTACAATCAAATTTCATTTTCTTCCATGTATATCAACATTGAATCAATATACTACATTGTTCTAGTTTTCAAAAGAGTAAATTTAAGGATTTCTATGTAATCCTTCCACCTAACTAACGGTTGATCGGAGGGTGAAAAGTAGGGAGTAGCTAGGGTTCAAACATGTAACTTTCAAAACTACATTTAATGGGTTGTTATATCATGAATTTAAAAATGGGTTGGAAGGTTAATTTATATTTTATTAGATATTAAATAGAAAGAGGGTTAATCTTTCATTTATGGGTTTTGGGTTGATCTTTCTTCTAATTCAAGAGTTAGTGTTCAATCATATCCATATGACAAGGGATGGATCAAAGTTAGTTTTGAGAAGGTTGCTAGAGGAAATTCAATATTGTTTGGGGAAGATGAGGGTATGATCTTAGTGGTCGAGATTAAGAAGTTACCTATTGGAACGAAAAATGAAGTAAAATTTTTGATCATTGGGTTTGGGATACTTTTATGCATTGTAATGGTGTTCAGGGAACTCCACTTGGAAAGTGACTTGATGATTGTGATTAGCATAATTTGATGCTAGGATATGTCAAATTGGAAGCTAAAAATGCTCCTCCCAGAAATTTGGCATGGCTTGGCAATGTTGACATGAATTGGGGAGAGGATTTATTAGTTGGTCATTCTAATTTTGTGTAATTTAAACTTATAAATGGTGTTTTCAAATCATTTTCAATTTTGTACAACAATTTACCTAGCAAGGTCTCTAATTATAACTAAGATTTTAGGTCCACATCATAAAAAATGATGTCAATTGTGTATCATGTCATCTTTGTTAGTGTCATGATATGTCATCACTTGATTGAATTATTTATAAATATAAACAATATAATTCAATCTATTATAAGTACTCATAATCAACATTAACAACTTGAAAGTCACAACTCCTAGTACTATACTATAAAAAATATTGGAGGATAAACCAATAAATTCTATCATAACTATTGGAATATACTCAACTATTGGGTTCTCTATCTTATTTATTGGGTCCCCTTTCATTCAGAAAAATAAACATATACACCAATTTCAAAAAAATTATCAAAGAAAATAGGGTATCTACACAGTCTTAAAACCAAGTTAAGTTTCTTGTCCCATAAAGATATAAACTTTTCCAAATAAATGCAAAATTATATATTTCAATACAATATGGCCTTGTATTTCTCATATAATATTACAAATTATCTACTAGGACTATGAATGCTACATACTACTCTGCATTAACTAGAGATTTAACTAATGGACAACTAGCAAAAAGGAAAAAATAGACTAGTTCCCAATACTTCTAACCTTATTCTTCAATATACATCCTTTCTTCATCCATGGGGTCTCTCTCTCCACATCAATTTTTTTGAATATGCTCCTTTAGACCTTCCTAGTGTATGTAGGTCAAAATCCAATCTAAGGCTATGTTCACCACTAAATTTGTCCAATTCAAGAGAAAGTTCAGGATCTGAATTGTGATCTCCTTATTGTCCTGATAATCCTCCTTATCATCCAATAGGATTTTTGGAAGTTTTGGGACTTCCTTAGTTTTCTCGTTAAAGTCCGAGGAATCCGGAATTCATCATTGTTTCTTAAAACATCATCCAAACCACCCAAAACTTGAATCTTAAAGATTTCTTTACTTAAATTTTTAGCCACATCTTTTCTCAGACCTCTATCTAAAGCTATGGCCAAAAAAATTTATTATATACACTAGTAAAGTTATTATCACATTGTCACACACACATGTGCATTCATATATAGACATTTACATCTACAAACACACATGAGTGCTCCAAAAAATTGCAAGTAAATATTATGTTACATAAGATGCTATAATTGATCTAATTTGCAAGAATAGGTAATGAATGAACTATGATTAGATCATTCATAACCTATTGTAATGTAATGTTCCTCTTTTTGTTGTAATTATTAACCAATAAGCTATTAACATTCATGTTAATTTGATAAATTCATGGTTGTGCTAAATTATTGCATTATTTAGGTCAATTTGCTTGCACTTTCTTCTAAGACATCATGGTCCTAGTATGTTGGAACATACACAATGTTGATGATTTGATAAAAAGTAATATATGCATGATGGCTTGGTACATACTCACATATTTTATTTTCATAAATTGTAACATAATAATAGAGTTCAAAAAATTATTCAAATTTGAAAATTTATAAAAACCACACCTCTATCCAATAACTAGTGAAGGTCAAGAGTACACTAGAACTATTAATCATTTAGTTGAGGCCCCTTAGATATATGTTTCAATATGTCAAGTGATATTGTTCATTGTACTCAATAATTAAATGGTAGGATATATATCCATCCGCCTTTTCATTTCTACGAATTTTTAGATAATTCTTTAGATAAGGGTATATTGTAGAACAAGAAATTAATAGAAAAGAACTCTAGTAGTATGATAAACTTTGGGTTCTCTTGTTTATGAAATATGAAGCATATAATTTAGATAACAATGTGTTGAGCTAGCTAATAACATTTACTATACTTTATGATCACCCTAGCTCTAGGTGTTAATTAAATCTCTACTAGGTTATGACCACTACTAGATTAGAAATTGAGTATTGTGCAATCTTTGTGTTAATTTTTAAGAAGATTTAGGCTCACGTCTAATGATTCTAGAGAATTTAGTAATCACTAATACATGTTATGAAGATCTTATATCTACTTCTAGTGGTGTACTTTTTAATTTAGATACATAACATTGAATGTGACAAAGAATAAAGGAGGCAATGGTTGCTAGTAGATTGAAGAATTATGTTGTGACACTTACTACAATGTGTACGAAGATAGAAAATTCTACCATTAATATTAAAGAGATAGAGATGCATTCTAAAATGATGGATAGTAGACAATAAGTCAAAGATATTATAGATTATATAAAAAATTACTTCTAAGAGGAAAATAATATAAGTATCCATAAGAAGGTAAAAATTTATTTGAAATTTTTTGAAACTAAGAAAATTATCAAAACAAGCATTAGAATAACATATTTTGGAGAAGCCTAATTAAGAGAAAGATTAATATGTAGAAGGAACCTAATTAACTAGAAGTAAACAAAGATAAAAGTGTTGTAAGGTAATCATTGACTAAAGAAACGTATATAACTTGGCATAAGAAAAAATGGTTAAACACGTGGGAGGATTATATTATTGAATATAAGAAATTAATAAAATATCTATTGTTTTCTTTCTTAGATTTTAGTGAGATCTTTCAAGTTGACTCTGATGCAAGTTGATTTTATGTTGTCAACAAGTGATAATGTTTGATGTGTGTACTATTAATATGTCATGCCATAAGATTCTCATCTAGATATCTTAGATTTAGCATCATAGATTCTCTAATGCCATGGATATGGTGTGTAGTCAATGAAACTTCAATTTCCCTTATTTCTTAAACATGTTATCAGATAGTAGTAGTAGAACCCATTTTTGGAATGTTTTTAATCTAAAATTCTTGTGATGCCATGTTTTCTCCTTCTACCACTCAATTTTGTGCTTATACATTTTACTTTATCTGTATTTATCCTCCAACAACAAAGCGAGTGTGGTGCATATGTTACGTGCTATGAAGTTCAAAGGAACTCTAGCATTAATACCATAGGCAAACTAAAAAGATTTGAGCTTAATTTTCCTCTTGTACATGATGTGTTCTATGCCAAAAAAGAATTGTATGTACTTTTACATCCCAAGCTATTATGGTTTCCTCAAACATTTTCATTAATGCTTTGTTAATTATTGTTGGTGTAAATAATTATTCATCATGCATATTATTACACCTTACTTAAGTTTACTTAAGAAATGCATTTTATAGTAGTTTGGGTATGAGACACTTTGATGTTTGTGCCAAATTGGGATAGTGTGTGTAGGAGAATTTCCACCTTTTATAGTGTTGATCTTGTTACTACTCTATCATATCTAGTTATTGTTGAGTGATAATTCGACCTTCGGTGGGTGATCCACCTCGTGTGGAATATTTTATTGTTTCTCCTACCTACCTCACATATTTCCTACCTACCCTTGTTTCTTATTGAGCCACATGTCAGTTTTGTGTTCTCACATATTCATATAGCCTTGCCTATATAAGCGGACTCATCTACATTGAACAACTTGTAATGATCCAATTGATCAGTATTTTCATCTTGATAGGATACAGTTTATTTCTATCATGTATTTTTTTCTCTCTTATTTTTTCTTTCCATTGCCTCTAGACCTTGGCCAAATCTCATATCCATTAGAGTGTCATTGGTTTGCCAATTGAGAGAAATTTGATGCTATTTGGGGTTGTGTATTTTGGAGCTTTCTTTTGCAGGTTATTATTAAAGCTTGATGGGTAGAATCTGAGGTTACCATTAGATTAAGGAGGTCCAAGAAAGTCAATTTTGCCTTTTGTTTCATCAAAATCGAACTTCGGAGGCCAAATCTAGAAGCATTTGAAGTTTGAAGCTTCAACGAATATTTTCCAAAAATTATAATTTTGCAGGCAATTTTCAAATACCAATATCTCACTCATCTGGACTCCTTTGTTTCAGATTTTTTTTTTGTTTTATGGTAGAATTTTTTGATCTGTATAGTAGAGCAAAAGTTTTTTGGATTTTCAGATACAGATTTTTCTGAAATTGTGAAATCCCGATTTTTACAACTTTGGAGGCTTTGTTTGGGCTCATATGGACTCTTTTTTAGGTGCTGTTTCTTTTTAAAGTACATAATTTTTTGTCTAATTCCATAATATGCCATTTGTCTGCAGTGATTTAAGTAGAAATTGTACTTTTAGTATTTGGTCATTTTTTGGCCTATTTAGTACTTGTATTTTTCTTGGATCTTAGTTTAGATCACTAGCAGTATTTGTTGAAATCTCTTATATCTCCTTTTGAGAAGTTGTAAAATTGAAATCAGAAGTCCACTTTGTGTTGTTTTTGAAGTGGTCTATTGTACATGCACTAAGTATAAAGTGTCAAATCATGTTTTTGGGGAGGTTTCTTGATTGGGTAATTTGGGTGGGTGTCTCTTGTGCTTTTGTGCTCTTGTGTTCCTTCCTTTTTGCTGCTATGGGTTCTTCTAAGTTCCCTCTCTTAACTCCTCATAATTATGCTACTTGGAAAATTGATGCATGAAGTAAACTTATGGAAAAATGACTAACTCATTATATTGATGGAACTATTGTTGCTCCCACTGATCCTAAGGCTAATCCTGTTGGTCACTTGGATTGGCTCACTAAAAATATCATGGCAATTGTTACCTTAAGAAAGTATGTATCAAAGGATCTCATTTTTCATATTGAGAAATGTACTCTAATCAAGGGTGCTTGGCAAAAGTTTCGAGACTTCTATGGTCAAGTTGATGAGATTAGGGGATATCAAATTGATAGTGATCTCACCATATTAGATCCCAAGAACTTTGATACTATACAAGATTATGTCACTAAGGCAAAAGAGTTGAGGTCACAACTCAAGGATTGTGGCATTGATAAGAAGGATAATCAATTGATCTTCAATTTGATGGGCAAGCTTCCACAAGAATCTGCAACATTTATTTTTAGTTTCCAAACCCATAGGATGACAATGGGTTCAAGCTACATAATGCTTACATTTGATCCTTTCGCTGAAATGTTGATGATAGAACAAACTAAGTTGATAAGAATGGGCATTCTTAAGACTCGTAAGTCTCAAGAATTAGTGGCAAATCAAGGGAACAAATGAAATCAAGGAAAGGATAACTCCAACAAGAAGAAATGGCAATGAAAGCCAAAATAAAAAGAATCACCTTCTCCACAACAAGGAGATTCATCCTCTTCCAAGAGGGAAAATTCACCAAAGAGGGAGAGACCTAATTGTACCTATTGTAAAAAAATTTGGTCATGAGGAGTGTCATTGCCATTCTAAGAAGATTGATGAGCTCACACATATCCTTAAAAAGCATAACATTGATTTGCCTAATATCTACAAGAAGGAATCATTCATCAACTTCCACTTCCTCCAATTCAAAAGGAAATGGGAAATAATTCATGGATTCTACAAGTAGGAAGACTGAACTCTTTTGGGACAAGAAAAGGAAAAGCTCTTTGTGCTACTACAAGCCATGATTTAGGGAGATGGCTTCTAGATTCAGGGGCTTCTCATCATATGTCATCTTTGTAGTCTATGTTCTCTTCATTTGAGCCTTGTACCATGCCACGGATTTTGATGGGCAATAATACATACATGGATGTGATTGGGAAAGGAACTATTGCCATTCGAGATAACTCGCTCAATGATGTCTTGTGCGTACCCCATTTCACAAACAATATTCTTTCCATCTATAAAATCACACATGGCACAACTCAGAGAATTGTGGAGTTCACACCTGAGTTAGTTTTCATTAGACTTCAAGACTAGAGCTATCATTGCGACTGGGATGGTTGATCATGCATCTTGGTTATACTCCTTTTTCAGATTTTGTTGATGATGATGATTATGATTTCACATATGATGATTCTACATATGATGATCACACTTCTTGTGATGGTTCAACTTTTGAGGAGAACTTTGGGTACTTGAACTTGGGGATTCCCACATGTGACCTCATTCTTGAGCCTTGTATTTCATCTCCTCCTATTGATATCACAACACCTATTGCACCTGATGATGTGGATAGTGTGATAGTCTTTCCTTCATGTGATTTAGTGCAATAGGATATTTCATGTCTTCGAGCTTGAATTTCATGGGATGATTACTTGATAGACATTGCGGGTTTATTTGTGGAGTCCTACGTTGCAAATTTGGGAGACATAATTGATGATATTCATTATCTCTTTGATGAAGATGATCCTTATTCGAGTGTTGCAAGGGATCACTTTGATACTCTTATTTATTGTCTACATGATCATTCTTTCAAGGTTGACATGATTGTGGATACTTATGTACAATAGTTTGAGGAGGTCTCTTTATGTTTAGAGGAGATATGTGAGTCTTTGGATCATGTTCTACATGCATCTGCACTAGATCTTGGAGTTCCTTTTTCAGTAGTGTGGAGAATTTTACCACCTTTGGAGGGGGTATCTTTCAGCATCGACATGGGGACACTTGAGTAGTTTTTAGAGATTCCATTCATCATGAGATTTTTTCATACAACTTCCCTTCATGATTGGGGAGACTTCATGGATGGACCTTTGGTTTTGTTTCTTCTTAAGGGGAGGAATTTTGTTTGACGTTCATTGAGTAGTTTCTTCATACATTATTGAGCTTCTATCATTGGCGCAGATTCTACATTGAGGGGGGGCTTTCTAGCTTCTCTTCTTCTCTCATATGCGGGAGATTTTTTCCTGACATGGGGTTTTGTTCCTCACACACTTCTTTGAGAGTTTTGTTGTATATTTTTCATCTCTCTTTTGGGGGAGGTTTTTTTCCCAATGAGTTTTTCTCTCTTTCCCCGCTTTGTGAGAGATTTCATTGCATTGGTTTGCATGTATTTGCATTTGTCCATGGGTACCTAACATGACCTCATAGCCAAGACCCATCTTGCATTTATTAGTTGCATTGTAGACTTAAGTGCATTCCCCTAAGTTGCACATAAGCGGGGGAGTTTGTGTAAATAATTATTGATCATGGATATTATTGTTCAATAATTGGATAGACTTAACATCTATAAATTTCCTATTAATCTCAGATAATTCCTCAATAAGGCTATAATTCTATGTTATGTTTGCATGATTGGCATAACTATTGAAGGTGAGATGATGATGGATGATTACACTGGTAGAGGAAAGATGACATGAACAATTATTTGTGTTGTCATTGATGGCAACTACTATCAACTGGTGTTTGATGATGTTTAAAAATGGTTTTTGATGATTGAGTTTTTGGCTGAGTGATTTGGTCTACCGTAGTTAGAGTTTGACAGCTTGATAGGGTTTACCGGCAACACTGGGAATTAGGATATTAACCGGTAAAGCAGATAAGTTTTGATGGAATCAGGTGACTGGTGATGTTTCGTGACTTGTGGTTTGAAACATAAGCTTTTATGATAGAATTAAATATGTAATCAGAACCACACCCTATGATGGTTACTGAAAGGCATGTTTTGAATTTATGGTGAAGTTTTGCTAGGGTTTAAGGAATGGTGCCTACTACATTGAAGAATTCTGTTTTGACACTTACTACAATGTGTACGATGATATAAACTACTACCATAAATAGAAAAGAGATAGAGATGAATTCTAAAATTATGGATAGTAGATAGTAGGTCAAACATATTATAAATTATATAAAAAATTACTTCTAAGAGGAAAATAATATAAGTAAGGATAACAAGGTAAAAATTTATTTGAAAATTTTTGAAACATAGAAAATTATTTAAAAAGTAGTGTTAGAAAAACATATTTTTGAGAAGAACCCTAATTTTAGATGAGCCAAAAGATGAACCTAAAAATAGACAATCACTAATATTGAGAGAAAGATTAATATAAAGAAGGAACCTAATTAACTAGAAAGGTCTAAAAGAGAAGTCAGAGTTGCCCACATTGGGTTACACATGGCTAAAAGAGAAGGCTTTGAAAAAGTCCAATTGGAGTCTAAACACTATCAATTGTCTAAATGGATGCATAGATCCTAGCTGGACAATGGCTAATCTGATCAAGGATTGTTGGGATATAATAAATGAGCTAGAAGAATTCAAAATTTTGCACGTATACTAGGAAGGCAAAAAATTGGCGGATCTACTGGCCAATTTGACGGTGGGCTACATGGCGACTAAATGGTGGAGTATTAGGGATTTATTCTCGAAAACCCTATGTGATCTAGCTCATGATGATTACACCCACTTAAGTTAATCAATGATCTTTAATCATGATTTGATGGAGTTGATGGGGAAACTACTCCTTTTTGTTCTCCCTAACTGAAGATCTACAAACTTTAGTTGTGCCTGGATTTTCTGTCTTATTGTGTGGCTCATTGTCTGCTACTATTTGGAGTCTTTTCTGATGTGGCCCATTACCTGCAACTATTTGGAGAGTTCTCTGGTGTGGCCCATTTTCAGCTACTGCTTGGAGTGTTTTCTAGTGTGGTCCATTACCTGTGCCTGTTCGAAGACTTCTCTAGTGTGGCCCATTTTCTATTGTTCAGTGACCTGAAGCATAAAGGGTGGGGACAAGAACAAGCAAGAACCATCTACTTGTAAGAAATGGAAGAAAAACAAGGAAGTGTGCAAGGAAATCGTTGATGGGGGAATTGTCCCTGTCTTGGATAGGCTTCATGGTCATTCTCCTCAACTCATGGAGTCCTTTGTCAATGGGTGGAAGAAAGGGTTACTGAGGGCTTATGGAGTCGAGTATAAGCTTGACAAAACCTTGGTGGCGACGGTCATTGGCCTAGCAACGAATGGAATAAGGTTCTATAGAGATGGGAAAAGTGGGGATAAGGACCTGACTAATTTCTTTCACAAAGACAAGGAGCACTCTAGAGTTACCAAAATGGCTGATGGAGGCTAAAACAAGAAAGATCTTATGGCTCCTTGGGCAGACATGGTCGAGTTCATCATAAGGTATATTACGTTTGATGGAAAATATGCCAACATCTTTTTCTATCATTTTACCATTTTGAATCATTTTCGACATGGTAAAATCATTTATGTTCCTTTCTATTTGGCCTCTTATTTAGAAAATAGTCTTAAAAAACATATGGAGAATCCAAACAATCCTATTCTCCATTAAGGGCTTATTGTGCTCATCATGGAGTATGCTAAGACCCTTGAAGTTTTTCCCTCTCTTTCTGAGAAAGGCCAACAGAGTAATATTCAGAATGTCTCTGACTCGGAAATGGATTTGGAGGATAGTGGGTGTGCAATTCTTTTGATGACCCTAATTATAAGCCTACGAAAGAAGGGGGGATGATAGTCACCCCTGAGACGTTTAGCAGTAAGAATCATCCTAGATGGGTGGCTAGCAAATATAAATACACCAACAAACTTATTTCTAAGGCCGATCTCCGTTCTAAAAAGAAGAAGCTTGCAGTTGAGGACTATGGTCCAAAGAATTCATATCAGGAAATTAAAATGGACATTCCCATCAACGTCCTGAAAGAAAAACATGGGACGATGGCCAAAGAAGAGAACCATGGGATATAAAGGACTAGTAATCTGATGAACATGGTGATAGAAGATACTAGAAGCCAGGAGAGTTGTTGGAGATTGGTGGAGAGTGAAATTGATACCCTCAAAAGTAGGGTTAAGGACATTATTGATATCTTCACTACCTCCACTGAGCCCAGCAAATCTGAGAAACTCATGATTATGACCCAGAAGCTCTCCTAGGACGTCGAGGTGATGAAATGAAATCCCGAACAAAGAATTAAAAAGATGGAACAATCTATCAAAAAGATAAAGAAAAACCTCAAGAACTTGGTTGACATAAGCAAAGAAGCCATGAACAACACTATAGAGGGGCTCGAAAACATAAATGCCATGGTTGCGGAATATAGATCTTTCCACAGTGAACCGGACAAAGATCTTGGAGGTAAAGATTTGGCTGTTCGAGACAACAAAACCACTGGTCCTAGTTCTAATACCAGAAGAAGGAGCAGCAACAAGGGTACCTCCAGATTCATTATGGAGGAATTGGAGGAAATCAACAAGATTTCCATCCAGAAAAACAAGCAGCTGGTAATTGAGAGTTTTTTTTTTGTCTTGTTGTCTACGTCTCTATTGCTTTCATGGCTATTTTGGGGTTCTCCCTTGTTTTATAGCTACTTTATGTCTGTTTGGCTAATGGCCGATTTTTTGTAAAACTTTTGGTTTCGGGTCCATGTAAAACCCATTTGTCTATATCATTGAGTAAAGAGAGGCAAAAGTGTTGTAAGGTAATCGAGTAAAGAAATGTATATATCTTAGCATAAGAAGAAATGGTTAAACACATGGGAGGATTGGATTATTGAATCTAAGAAAGTAATAAAACATCTATTATTTTCTTTATTAGTTTTAGTGAGATCTTCCAAGTTGACTCTGATGCAAGTTGATTTTATGTAGTCAAAAAGTGATAATGCTTGATGTGTGTACCATTAATATGTCATCCCATAGGATTCTCATTTAGATGTCTTAGATTTACTACCACGGATTTTCTAATGCCATGGATATAGTGTGGCCATAGTCAAGGGAACTTCAATTTCCCTTGTTTCTTAAACATGTTATCAGATACTAGTACTAGAACCCATTTTTTGAATGTTTTTAATTTAAAATTCTTGGCATGCCATGCTTTCTCCTTCTACCACTCAATTTTGTGCTTATACATTGTACTTTATCTGTATTAATCTATTTAATATAAATATTCTATCAAGTGTGCCAAAGATTGGTCATGCTCCAACCACAAAGTGAGTGTTGTGCATATGTTAAGGGCTATGATAGTCAAAGGAACTCTGGCATCAATACCATAGGTGAACTAAAATTATTTGAGCTTACTTTTCCTTTTGTATAATTTTTGGTATGCCAAAAAGAATTGTATGTACTTTTATATCCCAATCTATGATGGTTTCATCACACATTTTCATTAATGCTTTGTTAATTATATTTTTTATTAATTCAATTACTCCATTAGCTTGTGATTGATAGGGGAAATCATGTTGTGTGCTAACATAAAGTTTGTAGTAATTATTTTATCATCTTGTTTACAGGGTGTTTTTCTTGACCACTCACTATACTAAAAGGATATTGATACCTTGTAATGATATTATCATATAGGAACCTTGTGATAGTCTTTGTGGTACAATTTTTTGTGGGTTCTACCTTTCCCCACTTTGTGAGATAAACTACTCCTCTTAGGATTAGTGTTCATTTAGATTAGGGTTTAGAGTTTATATAAAATATGATTGAATTAGGCTTAGTTTTAAAGAAAGGGTTGAGTTAAAACCAGGGTAAAATTAAGGTTATAAGAAAAATATGAGTTATGATTAGGGTTGGGATTACAATATGTTTAATGTTCAAATAGGTATAGAGCTAGCTTTTAGCTTGGGTTAGGTTTGATACTCTATTACAACTAAAATAGAGTTAGGGTTAGAGTTAACATTGGATCGGGCTTATAGTTTGGGCTTAATTAAGATTATAGCTAGGGTTAGGATTATACTTATAAATAGGGTTAATATTAGAGTAAGGGTTTGTAAAGTGGAAAATCGCTGTCGAACCCTAGTTGGTCTCCCCTCTTCTAACTCCGAGGAGAGAGAAGGGAGGTTCGCTAGGATTCGATGGGTTTTCACTTAGGGAGAAGACTTTACATTCAAAAGAGGGGTTGAAACTCATAAGATCCAATCCCACACAAGGTAAGATTGGATGCTAGATGAATTTCAAGGGTTTGGAAAGCAAAGCTACCCTCTTTTGTAAAGAATGTTGATTAAGGAAATTAAGCTAAGGATGCATAGAAAGTCATAAAGATTCGCTTATAAACTGAGTTTAGGTTATAGGATGAAGCTGCGGACCTGGAATTAGTAGTAAAATGTCGGTACGGCGCTGTCCTGCAAATTTGAGAAAAAGCTGTCGGGACGATGGCGCCCGACGCCACGGTCCTCCGAAAAATCTGCGAAACGAAGGGGGATCGGTTCGTCTCTGCACAAGGATTCCAGATCTTCAATCTCAGCCGTGTACCTGCAACCTACACACAGAAAAGCGAAGACGATGGGGGGTTAGGGATTAGGGGTTTGCCTTTAGGTCAAACCCTGGTTTTGGAATTAACCAAGAAATGAGCAAGAGCTGTAAATGTAAATGACTGTAATGTAAAACAAGTACTAATACCTTGTTCTAAGGATGTTGGTATCCTTATGTGCGAAGGTTTAGATGTTGTATGTTGTAGTATGTAGCATGTTGTATGTAGCATGTAGTAAGTGATCTCCTCTTCAATGGTTGAATCCTTGACTTGAATGCAACACTTAGCCTTGAATGGAGACTTGAAAATGATCAATTGCTTGAATGCTTGAATGCTTGAGTATAGTTTCCACGCCTTTTCCATCATATCGAATGAGAGAGGAAAATGTAGTTTATATACTTGTCATTTAGGGCTGATAGACTAATTTTCCCGACCTTAGGCCGACCAGGGAAGTATATTTCCAAATTGCAATCAAAAAGACCCGATATCACTTAGGAGACCGGGCCCAAAATAGGACCCAGGGACCAGGGCGCTAGGCGCCATGGTCCTGGAGGACCAGGGCGCTGGGCGCCCTGGTCCTGAGGGACCAGGGCGCTGGGCACTCTGGTCCCACCTCCGGGACAGCGGGGTGCAAAGGAGGTTCAGGCCAGGGTGCATGAAAAATGCAGTTTTCAGTGTTGTGAGCAAGTTTTGGGGTCTCCATTCAAGTTGCGTGTTGCGTCGCCATCGTGAAGACCGAAATGCAGTCGAAATTGCAAGTGTCGCAATTTTAGGACGCTACATTTAGCCCCCACTTTAGCGGGAGTATGTATGCTCATACTTCCGGTAAAGTACAAGGAAACAACATTGAAAGACTTTCACCACGTCAAGGAGGCAAGACACACCAAGCCCCCAGTGGACTAAGGATCTTACGACCTCGATTGAAAAAGTAAAAGGGAAGATCACGAGGGAGATCCATGACTGTCAGTAGTAAGGTTCCCTCACTATGAGTCATGTAAGAGAAATACCGAAAATTTTCAAGGCAAAGCTAAGTTCTCCAAGAAATTTTCAAGTATCGTGAAGGGATAGTCAGGGTGTATGCCCCCCTACGTTAAAGCGATCGCACGCGCCTCAATGGGGGTGATTGTTTTAACGTAGTGATACACATAAGAAATGAGAAAGGAAAGGAGCACGTTATCGCAAGGATTTAGCCCCCAAGTGTGAGATAAACCCAAGGATAATAGACACAAAACACAAAGCACGAGGTGACTTCGCTTTCCTCGGGGTCAGTATGCTCTATGATAAGTCATGTATATATCATATGTATGTATGCATAATTGTTCTTCATTCCCCAATCAAGGAAGGTCACCTAGAAGAAGGGAACACATGTGTCTTTTGAGTCAACATGAGAGAGACCAAAGAGATCTCAATGCTTTGCATCGTCCTCAAGTAGACAACACTAAGGACAACAAATAGAAGAATGAGAATAACATATAGAAGAAGTAACAGAAGAGAGGGGGAGAGAATCTGCCATGCTAATGTAACTAGTCTAGCACGTCATCTACCCCCCGATCTTGCTGATCAATGTTTCGGGAAGGCAGGGAAGACGCTAGAGGAGGAAAATCCAACACCGCAGATGGAGCTATCACAAGATCCAAACAAGGGCTATGTTCATGTTCCGAGGCACATTGTTCTTGTCTAGGAGCTAGGATAAGTGCTTTAGAAAATTCATTAGATAAATGGTTGTCAACATCAACAAGTTCATATTCACTGTCAGAAGCAAGAGGAGTAACATTTTCATCATGAATAACATTTTCATCTATATCATCATCAAGATTTATAAAAATAGGATCTTTAACTCGCACAGGATCAAGACCATCATGCATCTTATGTTTAGGAGATTTAGGCTCAATATCCGACTGAGGAGAAAATGGAATAATGCTTGTTGAAGGTGTTTTTGGAGATTGTAAATTTTGAGAAGCGGCTGCTTGAGCCCTAAGACGACGTTTTCATCGGCGTTCGCGTGCAGAACGATTACGTCGAATCTTAGTAGGAAGTGGAGAAGATTGAGGAGGAGGAATGTTCTCATCCTTAGCACTTGGGTGTTTAGGTTGTGGTCTCTTCGGTTGAATAATAGGAGAAGAAGAAGGTCTCTTCTCTCTATAAAAGGCAGGAGGAGGAACTGCTCCATATAAAGGAGGAATTTTTGGTTTAGGGAGAAGACCAAGTCCATCATGACGAGGAGGTATAGGTCTACTTTTAGAAGGTTTATTAGGCATAGACATAGTTACATCCATGGGGACGGGTTGGGCATCTTCTTGGGGAAAGACATTAGTTTTGTTTTTCAAAGGAAGAATTGCCTTCTCAAGAATGATAGGAATGTCAAGTTTAGGTGTTCTAGGTTCACTTAGAGATAGGATCATATCTGTTTTCCACTTTTGATAAGATTTGAAAAGATGATCACTTCGTGGGGGAAGAGATTGGAATTTTTTAGGCCAAAAGTAATCAATAGGAACACTAGAGGTTCTTTCAGCTAGTTTAAAGAGACTATGATTGACAGTAACAACTTCACCATTATGGGGAAATTTCAAACACTTATGTATAGGAGAAGCAATAGCCTTCATGGAAGATAGCCAAGGATAGCCAAGCTTCACACAAAATTGTTCGGAAGAAGGAATAATAGCAAAGTTCACATCAAGAGATTTATTATGGACCTCAATAGGCAATGTAATAGAACCAATTGCAGGAGAAGAAAATGCATCAAATAGTTTCACAATCACATCTGTTTTGTCATATATCACTTGATTCAATTGCAAAGTAAAAAGAAATTCTTCAGTAATAACATTAACCATGCACGAAGGATCAATAAGCACTCCACGGCAAGGTATATTCTTAACTTTTGCAACTATGTATAAAGGACCATCAGGTGCTCTAATGGTTTCACTAGAATTAAATGTGATGGAAGGTTCTTTAGGGATTTCTTGCTGCTCTACAAAGTTAATCACATTCGGAGTCATAGACACAAGACCATCAGATGAAAGAGAGGAATCATTAGCCTCAATTTCATTAGAGGTATGAGAAGGCAATGGATCAGTAAAAATCTGAAGATTTTGGTTAGGAGGAGCTACAGATGTGTTGCCTTTATCATTCACTCCAGAAACAGAGATAGTACTATTATCAATCAAATCCTGAATTTTACCTTTTAAAGAAAAACATTTTTCAGTATCATGACCAGGCTGACGATGAAAATGACAAAAAGCTTTGTGATCAAAATAAGGGGAAGTAATTTTTGCAGGATCAATTTGTCTTATAGGAGGAAGAGTAAGCGCATTTTGTCCCAATAACTTATTCATAATATCATGCAATGATTCATTCAAAGAAGTATACTTTCTTTCTTTCCTGAAAAATTTAGAAATAGGAGGCACACCTGATGCTGCATTCACATTGTTGTTGATGATGTTTTCATTGAATTTGATGGAATCTCTGTTCGGTTTAAACTTCCCAAATGGTTGTTGACTGCTATCACCCTTATCACTCGGAGCCATAGGATGTGATTGTTCCATTTGACTCACAGTCAGTTGATAATTGTGAAGAGTGGCACACAACTGTTGGAAAGAAGTAAATTCAGAAAACAGAAGTTTGTCTCGGATATCTTTTTGCAAATTAGAAATAAAGATTCTTTGAATATCATTATCAGGCACTGGAAAAGAAATTTGAGCATACAAATGCTTATATCTACCAATGAAATCAGTCACTTTTTCTTTAACACCTTGTTTACAATGCATTAAATCAATCAAAGTAACTTTAGGACTTATATTGTTTTGAAATTGTTGAATGAAAGCATTTGCAAGTTGTTCGAAAGAAGTAATAGAATAAGAAGGCAACGAGCAATACCATTGTAGGGCTTTGTCTCTTAATGTTCTAGTGAATAGTTTCACAAGCAACCTTGGGTCATAAGCAAAATCAGTACAAATTGTTTGAAAAGTCTTAACATGTGTTAGAGGATCTCCTTTACCATTATAAAGCTCCAGATGCGGGATTTCAACATGTTTAGGAGGGATAGCTCGAACAATGTCAAGAGAAAGTGGGCTCGCAACATCAAATGTGGGCACACTAAACTTAGATTGATTCATAGAGGCAATTTGTTGCTGTAAAGAAGAGACAGTTTGTGCAAGATTGTTAATGGTAGCTTCGGTCGAAGAGTTCATATTAGGTGTGTTAGATTGAGATGGAGGTGTGATGTTATTGAAAGAAGGTAGAGAATAAGGTGGTGGGACCCTATGATAGTCAACCATAGGGGATGATTGGATAGGAGGAACACTACAAGGAGGAATGGAATGGTTAAATGAATTGCCCCCTTGCGTCATGTTCATTTGTGAAGACGTAATAGGAACACTCATTGAAGGAATGTACGAAGAAGTTGGATTGAATGAAGGAATAGGGTTAACTGAAGAAGGAGGATTGCCCCCATGACTGGTAATCACAGGAGGAATGTCTTGTATAGAAGTAGCCATGATGTTTGATGTAAAGGTAGGTATACTAGCAATAGGAGTGGTCAAAGGAATAGAATGATTAACTTGTGTAGGAGGTTGTGTATAACCTAAGGATTCAGCACAACTCTTCATAGGCATCACATTCGAATCCACAATGTGTGCAATACCACGCAAAACATCAATTCCATTCCTATCACTTTGAAGCATGTGTTTTAGACCCTCAATTAAAGGAAGAGCTTGACTATCGGGATACTCATGAGACATCCACTGGTGAAAATCGTCAAATTGGTTATCCAATTTGGAAAGTTGTTCAACGGAAACTTCATGGAGAGCTTCTTCATCATTCGGAGGATTAGAGGAATTACCCATGTCCTCGTTAAAAAGGCTACTCAAATTAGGTTCCATCTCCTCGATAGTTAAACCTCGGAAAGACTTAATTCTACGGCTTCGTCTAACGGGAATAGTGTAAGTAGGACTTGTTGTTGTAAAACTCATGCACTAGAGAGAGAGAAAAGATTTTGAATTTAGAGGTAGCAATTTTCAGTAAAAACAGCCAATCTTCCAGATTTAAGCTGTTAAATGCAATCACAACAGTCTCCCGAAATTTCGGAAAAAATGTTCGGGACCGTGGCGCTCAGAGTGCAACACGGTCCTTGCAACTTTTTTCGAAATTTGCAGGGATGAAAGGTATGATGATTTTAGAGCTAATCTGAAAAAATTGACGGATTTTACGATCTGTTGATAGGCCAAATTAAAGTTGCAATCTCAAAATTGAACCCTATCAAGATTGTCGAAAAATGCAAAATTTGAATTTTGAAAAAGAGAGGGAAACTGAAATTTTGAATTTTATGATTTTAGAGGGAATGTCAAAAGCAGTGCAAGTTTTGAATTTTAAAAATTGACTCAATTTCATACAAAATTCAATTTTGAAAGCGGAAATCAAGGTTGTTGTAATTAAGCACTTAATTTCAAAAGTTATAAATTGCAAGATTTTGAATAAAGCACTGAAATTTCGAATGAATGCAAACACACTTTTCAGATTTAGGACAGTAAGAACACAATTTTGACACAAAATTTCAATTTCAATGATTTTTGAATGATTAGAAGCCTTAAACCAAGCAATCACAAGACCAACTTTGACTGTAATTTTGAAAGTGTTATAATTGACAAAATCAGCCAAAATTCTGGATTTTAGCAGGAAAATACAGCAAGATCTCGCTCCCGAAATTTTGGAAAAAATGTCGGGGACGATGGCGCTCGGAGTGCAACACGGTCCTCGCAACTTTTTTCCAAATTTTCAGGGATGAAAGATATTGTGATTTTATTGCAGAATCCAAAGTTACAGCTGATTTGGAGATGTTTTGATCGGTCAAATTGTCGGACAAAGGTTGAATTAAGAGGGTTTCAAAAATTAGGGTTTTGACATTTAACCACTTAATTTTCAAAATTAAAGTACAGATATCAATTGATAATTTATAATAGAAAAGCAGATCTGAAGCAAGCATTAATAATTAAACATTTCACAAGCTTAATTTTCAAAAAGAAATTTTAGGGTTTTTATGCAATCACCTCTAAAATTTTGCAAAAGATCAAACATGGAAATGTAATCAAGGAATCAATTTTCAGATCTAAGCATGAAAAATCAGAAAGGATGTTCACGTCGGGTTCACCAAAATGTAAAGCGCAAAATCGCTGTCGAACCCTAGTTGGTCTCCCCACTTCTAACTCCGAGGAGAGAGAAGGGAGGTTCGCTAGGATTCGATGGGTTTTCACTTAGGGGGAAGACTTTACATTCAAAAGAGGGGTTGAAACTCATAAGATCCAATCCCACACAAGGTAAGATTGGATGCTAGATGAATTTCAAGGGTTTGGAAAGCAAAGCTACCCTCTTTTGTAAAGAATGTTGATTAAGGAAATTAAGCTAAGGATGCATAGAAAGTCATAAAGATTCACTTATAAACTGAGTTTAGGTTATAGGATGAAGCTGCGGACCTGGAATTAGCAGTAAAATGTCGATACGGCGATGTCCTGCAAATTTGAGAAAAAGCTGTCGGGACGATGGCGCCCGGCGCCACGGTCCTCCAAAAAATCTGCGAAACGAAGGGGGATCGGTTCGTCTCTGCACAAGGATTCCAGATCTTCAATCTCAGCCGCGTACCTGCAACCTACACACAGAAAAGCGAAGACGATGGGGGGTTAGGGATTAGGGGTTTGCCTTTAGGTCAAACCCCAGTTTTGGAATTAACCAAGAAATGAGCAAGAGCTGTAAATGTAAATGACTGTAATGTAAAACAAGTACTAATACCTTGTTCTAAGGATGTTGGTATCCTTATGTGCGAAGGTTTAGATGTTGTATGTTGTAGTATGTAGCATGTTGTATGTAGCATGTAGTAAGTGATCTCCTCTTCAATGGTTGAATCCTTGAATTGAATGCAACACTTAGCCTTGAATGGAGACTTGAAAATGATCAATTGCTTGAATGCTTGAATGCTTGAGTATAGTTTCCACGCCTTTTCCATCATATCAAATGAGAGAGGAAAATGTAGTTTATATACTTGTCATTTAGGGCTGATAGACTGATTTTCCCGACCTTAGGCCGACTAGGGAAGTATATTTCCAAATTGCAATCAAAAAGACCCGATATCACTTAGGAGACCGGGCCCAAAATAGGACCCAGGGACCAGGGCGCTGGGCGCCCTGGTCCTGAGGGACCAGGGCGCTGGGCGCTCTGGTCCCACCTCCGGGACAGCGGGGTGCAAAGGAGGTTCAGGCCAGGGTGCATGAAAAATGCAGTTTTCAGTGTCGTGAGCAAGTTTTGGGGTCTCCATTCAGGTTGCGTGTTGCGTCGCCATCGTGAAGACCGAAATGCAGTCGAAATTGCAAGTGTCGCAATTTTAGGACGCTACAGGGTTATGTTTAGGTCTATGGTGAGCTTAATCAGGGTTAGGGATAGGGTTCAAGATCAATTAAGTGTAGGTGTAGAGTTTAATTATTGTTATGATTTAAACAAAATTAGGATCAATTAGAATTAAATTTTAATTAAATTCAAGGTTAGGGTTAGGATTAAAATTAGGACTAGGATTAATATTACAAATAACCACATTAAGGATATCTCGGCTTATTCTATAAATATTATTAAATATATATAAGCTAGTATTATTTTTATGAATGTAAATTTATGAATCATTATTATTTTGTAATACATAAGAATATTCATAGAAAATAATTTATTGCAATCATTTTTTTTTGATAAAATTGTTGTCTTAAATAATTTATCTTCACAAGAATCATTTTCTTTTTGCAACATTAAGTAATCATCTCTGCGTGGAACAATATATTCTTCTATTAGACTTTTACAATAACTATTATTTTTAAAATTAAGCTAATCAAAAGAACTTTAACATTTAACTTAATTTTCTCTCTTTCCATGTATTTAATTCTTAATATAATGTAATGTAATATAATATATATCGAATTGATCCTTTATTGATAAAACAAAAAATTGAATTTATTGTTTCGGTTGAAATTTAAAATGATAGCACAATCAATTGTGAATTAATTTATTCTTATTAATTTGTAATTCAATAAAATATTGTTAGTGCACAACTGTTGAACCTGGACAACCGTTTGCATGTATAAAGCAGGGCCGATAGTTTAAACACGCAATGTAATATAATTTATTGAATTTCTGCACAATCTGACTCGGTCTGTAAGAGTAGAGCTTCATATCTTATTTAGGAAGATTTGATAATGGATTTTATGGACGAGCTCCCTGAACAAATATTTCGAGATATCTTATTAAGAGTACCTTATAAATCTCAATCAAACATTAAGCAATTGTTAAAACCCGCCCAAGAAATCATGGAATGCTTAGAGTTTTATGAAGATAGAATTAAGTTTGGGACGGCTAAGAAATATATACGACCCTATTGATCAATCATGTGAAATGCTCCCTCCTATTCCCACCGGATTCGAAATATTAAGGATTTCTCAGATTCTAAGTGTTTAACACAAAATCGTTTTGCTGGGCTTGGAACATGATGGCTTGAAGCAAGGTGCTGAATTTCCCACTGGCAAACGTGCAGCCCTATTTGCAGGAGGAATTGAAGAAGATGGTTTTAACGATTAACTCTCTGATGCGGCTGTCTATAGAATGGATGAAGACAAGTGGGAACTTCTTCCCCAGATGCAGGAAGAAATTGGTCCGTTGGGTTTAATATACCCAACAATCTCCTTCGTGAAGCTCAATTGGTACAGGAAACATCCCTGCTTCCTTTTCTAATTTCATATTACAACCAGTCTGTTAGATTTTAGCTTTGCAAACTTCTGTTCACGAACACTACAAATTAATCTCCTCCATGTCCAAACAGTCATATGACCGTTGGGCTTCATATACCCAACAATCTCCCCTGTGAAGCCCAATTTGTACAGGAAACATCCCTGCTTCATTTTCTAATTTCATATTACAACCAGTTTGCTAGAGTTTAGCTTTGCAAACTTCTGTTCACGAACACTACAAATTAATCTCCTCCATGTCAAATCGGAGTTATACACAACTTCTCCTACTACAGATACAAACTTACCCATAGAAACATTACTTTTTGCAAGGTCATAATAAACCCCTCCATCATAATTACCTTCTCCTGTGCTCCCCTTCTCGCAAACCCTGAACAAAGAACCTAAAAAATCACCATTAGTCGGTTATAATACCCAAACATAAAACTGTCTACCCAAAAACTCAAACATTTCGTGTTGCTAGTAACCACGCATTTGGGTCCACTGGCCCTCTTCTTTGAAGTCTAGTAAATCAACTTCCTACCAAGGGTTTTGATAATTCTTGTTTACTTGGTGTGACACTTGATCTGCAACCATGCTCTCCATTGTTCGTGTGCACTTAGATGGTCCATAAGAATATTGGCTTCCATCATTTACTCTATTAACATTACTGTTGACTAGAATACCTTCTGCACTATCAGCATGGTGAAGCCCACCAATTAGCCTTTCTATGGTACTTCCACCTTCGTTCATAATACAATTATGGGTCTGAGGACCCTAGGACTCAAATGCTACAACACGACCACCAAATCTATTGCCAGTAGGGTGTCGTGGCATAGAATCCTTGTCAAGTTCAAAATAGATCAATACCATACAATAAAATTCTTTCATTGGCAAATCCAACCTTGGAATGGAAGGAAGAATTATTTTCGTCATCTTTAGTGTTTAAATTCTTGCTCTTATCCCCTTTGTAACAACCCAATGGAGGGTATTCAGAGAAACTTTCCACAACCATATGCTTGGTTAGAATCATCTTAACAAATCCAACATCACCATTTTTAAAGAAATTAGGTTCCTTCTCAATCTCCTTGTTGTTCAAATCATTTACACATGCCACAACTGCATCATGAGATGAAAAAGAAACAAAACCAGAATCTCTGCCGCTTTGCTGTTGGCAGGTTACATGCTAGCTTAATTTTCTCACAATCCCCCATGACATTAGGGTACAGTCCCGAAGCAAAGCTCCCATCTTCCCAAATAACACGAAATGCCGAGCTAACCAGCCATGGGTTCATACTCATGCTCATTTCCATCTTCAGTTTTGGTAGTCAACGTTCTTTTCAGACTCCTTCGAACCGACGCAAAAGGTTCCTTCGTCACCCGAAAAGCCATCTCATCACCTCCATATGCAGTAACATTAGGACCACTTAGATAACCATATTCAATACCAACAGATTCCTTGTCATAAAAGTTTATTTGTATTTCTTGTAGAAGCTTGTGTACTACCTGCAATCAAAGCATTCCACTCTACCTCTACTTCTGCAATCCGCAACAATAAATCAACACTCTCCTTTCCTTTTGGAAAATTAATTTCCTCAAAGACCATATTCTCAGCCTTTCTGAAGTCTTTTAGATCCCGTGCGGCCTTGAGCCAGAGGCTCTCTCCCTCTCCTGCCTCCTTGAGCTCTATAATCCCTACACTCCTTGGAACTTCAGTCGCTAGGCACCCCGAATCCTCTTGTGGATTGTTTCCACTAGGAAAGGATTTCCTATCAATAAGGCATGCCATTTTGTGAAGAAAGAGTCTTTTGTTAGGAGCTTCCCATCACTTTCCTCTTGCTGAAATACAAATCAGTTTTTTAATGAGTAGGAGATTCTCTTCATTCAACCTGATAAATTTTTCTTTTTCATAATCCTCGTCTATGAGTAGGAGATTCTCTTCATTCAACCTCATAAATTTTTCTTTTTCAGCCTTGTTCTCAACTTTCATGTAAACTTTCTGGTCCATACAAATCAGTTTTTCTGTGAGTGAGAGACATTCATATAAACGTTACTGGTTACTAGATCGCCATGCACAGGAGGAATTCAGGATTCAGGAAAGGACTTTAGAAACCCTGTAGCAAATGAAAATGCCAAGCGTAAAGCCTAATTATTTGCCAGTGGCTTCCATCCTGTACCAACGTGCGAGCTTTTGAAACAAGATATGGACACGTATCACAGGATAACGGTAGGGAGATTTTTGAAAGTTATTATAGTTCGAAATGCCCTGGTTTTAGACATGTAGGAAAGGATAAATGTGGAATTATAGACCTCGCACCTGTATTTGCTGATAGAATGCTTCAAAGTTTTGTCGTCTCATGGAATGCGTCGATTGCAAGAACTGAAGAAATAGATTTGATAGAAAGGCTTTGGAAAGTTGCACACTCATTGGTGACTATCAGATCTAACTCCCACGACCTTCAGTCTGCATCCTCCATATGCGTGCCAAAATTGGCTTTTGGGGCGTTGTCGTTGTGACATCTCTGGTTGCCATGTACACAAAATGTGAGGACAGAGGCTTGGCATGTGGGCTACCTAACAAAATTGGCTAATGGAGATGTGGTCTCCTCATTGTCAATATTGTGAGATACCCACAAACAGATTTACTGAAAAGGCTTTAGAATCTTTCAAACAAATGCAGATAGCAGGTGTAGAGCCAAACTTTTTTTCCAGTCACCTCCAGCAGCCAATTATTTTTTACAGAATACCTCTAAGAAATGTCATCTCATCGAATGCAAGGATAGGCAGATTTTGCAGACAATGTATTTGACGGAAAGACTCCTCCCAACTGGAATATGTCGAGAAGAATATATATATATATTTTCAAAACAAATGCTGCCAGATTTATTTTCGAGTAGATTACACTTTCAAAACAAATGCACCATTCCTCGTTTATTACAAGGCCATGCTTTGCAAGCAAGCACGCTTTCTACTTTAATGCCTGTTGTCTCTCTCGTCCTCTCTTCAAGTTTCAAAATGTTTTTCTTTACTGTTCTTTTTTTTAATTTTCCATTCATGCCTTTGACCACTTGGTCGGGGATGTGACATGCTAGTGATCAAGTAGCTCTGATACGAAATGTTGTAGATGTAAATTAGGGTATCTTTTTAGATTTCCAGATCTCCGGATATTTCAATGCCATTAATAAATCTATACATTAAAAATAAAACTCATATTTATGCCATTAGTCTTAAATAAGGAGAATGATTTCAAAGAGTATGTCACTCTTAATGGATCCCCTTCCAAGAGGAGAATCATGTTGTTAGTTCTTTCCAAAAACTTAGGTATGCACCCCTTTTCTTTTTTTGTCATTAAGCTTTGTAAATTCGAAAAGTTTCTAGTCTGAAGAAACAGAGAGAAAAATTTTCAGTTTGTTCATGGTGGTTAAACTATCTTGTATTTTTATGGTTTAGCCACTAGCATGATCAATCAAAAAGTAACTTTTATTAATATAAAACCTTTGACTCTGCCTTTATCCAT
This sequence comes from Cryptomeria japonica, assembly GCF_030272615.1. Classification (NCBI taxonomy): domain Eukaryota; kingdom Viridiplantae; phylum Streptophyta; class Pinopsida; order Cupressales; family Cupressaceae; genus Cryptomeria; species Cryptomeria japonica. The sequence goes on from NC_081411.1 coordinate 210,150,555, forward strand.
AAAAAAAAATCATATTTATATATCATCTTTGCAACTAGAACAATGTGAAACCAAAGGACAATAATCTATTTTAACAGTTTGCATAAATAAAGACTGCACGGTTGAAAGAAAATACCATTTGGGTGTAGGAGTTCATCTTACTTCAATTTTACATTAAAAGAGATTAGGTAAAGCACAATATAGCATATAATATTTTCAATTAAAGATCAAGGAGGAGCTTGAATTCAGTGATGATACTTTATATTCTATTGCAAAAAATCAACAAAATAAATTTGTTTTTGCTGAATTGAAATTAAAATCATTCTCTTTTTCCCAATAAGTACCAGTTCTATCTTCAATATTTATAGAGTTCTAACAAATGTTCTAGTTGAAACTAGCTAACATCAACAGTCACAACTCTAACAAATGTAACAAATGTTCTAGTTGAAACTAGGTAACATCAACAGTAAGTTAAATGCTAATTATTCCTAAATATGAGTACAAGTGAGGACTACTGACAGGTATTGGAGCAAATATCACTGATCATTGAAATTTTAATCAAAACTTCAATTCTCTAAGAAATCATTAGTAACACATGGACGATCAATTATAAGTAAACTCAAAGTGAGCTAAATTTGATATAAGTCAGGCCAAACTCAAATGCTCCAAGTTTATGAGTTGAGTAGATATTACTCTTCTTCTAGGTGTCTTGCAACTATACATAGGCTAGGAACTTGAAAACAATCAACTTCCTTTCTGAATAATTTTACTGTATGTAACTTTCCATTAAAAGTGTTTTTTGAAGTGGTTTAGCTTTAACAAAAATTTTACAACTTTTAAAAACCATCTCTCTACATTTCTATTGAAATTTAGATTTATTTTTTTCTAATAGAAAATTTAATTAATGCTAAACATTTTTTGAATGGAATAATTTGAACAGATTTTATTTTAATAGTTATATTAAGTTCAAGAAAATTAAGATTCTAATTGTAAATCTATATCATTTTACTCAATATAATTTTGGATCCACCAATAGTGATGAAGGTCCTGCATGTGTCTATTCTAAATAAAGAAAGATCTAAAGTTCATCTCTTGTTGAAGAACTCTCATCTTTCTAAATGAGGGTTGGAAATAATATAGTTTTCTCTTAACCATAAACAATTCAACCAAGCTCGTAACCTGTGAAGAGAGAAAAAAAAATCTGGAACAAACCAAAATAAAATGAGTAGGAAACCAAAAAACTCTATAAACTCATCGCTTTGGAGAGAAAAGTAGAAAATATCTAAATTCTTTGTGAGGTCCCATATACAATTCAATATTGATAATTTATATCTTATGCTATTATAGGATTCTCTACTTGAGTTTCATGGTAAGCGAATTTTGAGAGTTATAATTAAATCTTAATTATGTTTATGCACTTGTGTGGAATAGTCTATTTATTCTCTCAATTCTTATATATTCAAGCTTAAATTTAAAATAGAATGTGGTTGAAATTATTTCTGGTATTAAATTAGAATAAATAAATGTTTTCCAATTAATAGATTATATTGATTTATCCATGGTGAAAGAAGTGAATGGCCAGACTTTGTGCTATGTGATATTATAATTTAAGTTTTCTTTAGCTATAATGTTATGTGTTTATTTGATAAATGATGGGATAACAACCACCAAGCAGACCCTTTTTAAAAAGGATGTTTTTTACTAGAGCATCAACCTGTAGGAAAAAGTCCCTAAACAGGAAAAATCACCTAATCATAATAGAGGGGTTTAAGAGAACCCAGAACCATCTAACAATAGAAACCCCTTGCACAGGAATAAAGTAGCCAAGGGAAGCACTAAAAACATCATCTTTTTAATGGTACCTTGAAACCTTTTACCTAATTGACCACTACAAACAACAATATTCATAGTAAAAAATCTCATAGGGTTTTGATAGGCATCCCTAAACCTTTGACTGATAGAAAAACCTACAAATAATCCATCAAAGGCCACCTTAATAGGCTGATTCTCAGTAAAGACACTAAGGAATAGAATCCCAACTAGAAACACAGGGAAGAGACCCAAAGAGAAAATTACCTAACAGGGGGGACATGATTCAACAATAAAGAACCTAAAAGAAAATAGCATCCCCCAACAGAAGAAGAAATCTGGAATCAAAGTAGAAACATAGGAAACATGACACTCTACATTTATCGGCCCTCAACACCTATTAGCAATCCATCCACCACAACACAAAGAAAGCTTCTACTGAGTAGAATATCATCATTCATAATAATGAGAGAACTCAGCCCTTACAAACCCCCATAAATAGAATAGTCTTTAAAGATCCAAGAATATTTGAGGCCCGCCTTCATAGGAACATTGGAAGAATCAGAGAAAAAATCCCTCCAAAACCCTTACTAGACAAGAAAGGAGTGCTAGAAAATAGACTCCTGGAAGAGGGAAAAAATTTGCCCCACTCTAGAGATCAACAGCACAAGAGGAAGTCTCCCAACTCGGCATAAAATCCCATGTCCATAGGACTAGTACTAAATAGAGGAGCCTAAAGAAACACCTAAGACACAATCAAGAGTAGAACCAAAGTGAAGCAACTCTGCCAATGTGTGACTAAAGAAACAAAGTACACCAATAGGCCATGCACACCACCCACAAAAAATTTTTAACCTCTAAGGAGTAGAATTACAATTCTAATCACCTTGGAGCACATAAAGAAAAGCCTAGATTATAGGGCATAGACACAAGAAAAAACCACCAGTCAATCCCAAGCACCACAGAGCACATGGCACCCCCAAATCGTTAGAGGCAAGGTAGGAGAAGAGTCTCAACCACCGCCCACTAACAAAAAAAAGAGAAAATCCATCCATCAAAGAATATAGGACACTCCCTAAATATGAAAGGTAGGGTATGAGAGCAGAGAGCATGAACATCAGTCCACACCCACTCCCTGAAACACTTTGCAGGACCTATCACAATGCAGAAGCCCACAGACACGCCAGGGAAAGAAAACACACTCGGACAGGGCAGTCAACAGAGAAACAAGCTATAATGTTATGTTTTTTATTAGAGTAAAATAGGTTAGACAGGGACCTCAAACCTAGCCAAAAAATATTCATGAGGATGAACCAGATGCTTAGCCACATAGGATAAATAACAAAAGAACAAAATAGGGTCCAAAGACCCTAAAACTACATAATATTCTTCAACATTTGGATAGACTTAACATGTATAAATTTCCTATTAATCTTAGATAATTCCCCAATAAGGCTATAATTCTATGTTATATTTTCATGATTGGTATAACTGTTGAAGGTGAGATGATGATGGATGACTGCACTGGTAGAGGAAAGATGACATGATCAATTATATGTGTTGTCACTGATGGCAACCAGTGTCAACTGATGTTTGATGATGTTTACAGATAGTTTTTGATGATTGAATTCTTGGCTAAGTGATTTGGTCAACCAGAGTTAGAGTTTGACAAATTGACAGGGTTTACTGGCAAGGCTGGGAATTAGGACATTAACCGGTAAAGCAGATAAGTTTTGATGGAATCGTGTGATTGGTGATGTTTCATGACTTGTGGTTTGAAACATAAGCTTTTACAATAGAATTAAGTATGTAACTGGAGCCACACCCTACGATGGTTACCGAAAGGCATGTTTTGAATTTATGGTGAAGTTTTGCTAGGGTTTTAGTAGGGTTTAAGAAATGGTGAACATTGAAGAATTTTGTTGTGACACTTACTACAATGCGTACGAAGATATAAACTACTACCATAAATATAAAAGAGAGAGAAGCATTCTAAAGTTATGGAAAGTAGACAACAAGTCAAAGATATTATAGATTATATAAAAAATTACTTCTAAGAGGAAAATAATATAAGTATGGATAAGAAGGTAAAAATTTGTTTGAAAATTTTTGAAACTAAGAAATTATTTAAAAAGTGGCATTAGAATAACATATTCTGGAGAAGAACCCTAATTTTAGATGAGCCAAAAGATGAACCTAAAAATAGACAATCACTAATATTGAGAGAAAGATTAATATAAAGAAGGAACCTAATTAACTAGAAAGGTCTAAAAGAGAAGTCAGAGTTGTCCACATTGGGTTACACATGGCTAAAAGAGAAGTCTTTGAAAAAGTTTGATTGGAGTCTGACTCGCTAAATACTATCAATTGTCTGAATGGACGCATTGATCCTAGCTAGACAATGGCTAATCTAATCAAGGATTGCTGGGTTTTATTATCTAGCAAATGGCAGCGAGGTGCTGAAATTCCCATTGCTAGATCTCTATCCATATTTGCATGTTCTGCCTCACTCGAAGCATCAATTTACATTGCCGGAGGACTTCACAAAGATAGTTTTGATGATGGACTCTTTGAAGCAGTAGTCTATAAAGAAGATGAAGACAAGTGGGAGCTTCTTCCTCAGATGAACCAAGAGATTGGAATTGTTAGGTATATGAATCCCAATAGTCACATGGATGTTTGTCTTCCCCAGAAGACTCTTCATTTCATATCTGAGATGTCTATATACATGACTGAGTGTGGTCATGTATGTACTGTGTAATTGGATATTGGTTAATAAGAATTCTCCTTGTGTTTCTGGTGGACGTATCCACTTAGTGGTGAACCCCGTTAATCTTGTGTCTTGAGTTCTTTGTTTTGTCTATTATTCTTTCTGCTATTTTGCGTTCATTATTATGTGTTTTCTTGGCTTGTTTTAAACTAAAAATTAGTATTAGAGCTTAGGTGAAGTGATTGAGCAGAGATCGGAAGGTAGATAGATAAAGGATTGAAAATTCTTGAGAAGATGTAGAAGTTTGAAGTTAGAGAAATTAGTTGCTGGTATTGTGGCAAGCGAGGCCACGTAAAAAGAAATTGTTGGTTTGTCGAGAAGGCTAAAAGGAAGCCAAAAGATGAAGACACCAATTCAGTCATCGAGGATTTTCTTGCAAATTTAGACTCGGTGAAGGGTAAAATTGGGCAAGCAAAAGTTAAAACAAAACACCATGTTCATTGGTGGGATAACTGGAAAAAGGAAGAGACTTTGGCTGAAGAAGAAGAGGGTTTGAAGTATTCATTATTTGAAGATTTTCTTGATTCAACTAAAGAAGAGGATGTTGAAGAAGAGGATGTTGAAGTAAGTGAGGATGAAGTTGATGAGGTTGAGACCAAGACTCATGAGGATTATGAAAAAGAAAAATTTATGAGGTTGAAGGAAGAGAATCTCCTACTCATCGACAAACTGATTTGTATGGACCAGAAGTTGATGGTTTTGTGTCGCATCATGAATATTGGAAAAGATAACTTTGAGAAAGAATGGGATTTTTCTGAAGAGACCGTATTTCAGCAAGAGGAAAGTGATGGAAAACTCCTAACAAAGGACTTTTTTCTCACAAAAAAGTACACCTTTTTGATAGGAAAGCCTTTCTTTAGTGGAAAGAATCCACAAGAGGATTTGGGGTGCTTGGAGATTGAATATCCCAGGAGCATAGGGATTATAAAGCTCACGGAGGTGGGAAAGAACCTCTAGCTCAAGGCTATGCAAGATCCAGAAGACTTTGGAAAGGCCGAGGATAAGGTCTTTGGGGAAAAGGAATTTAAAAAAGAACAAAAGAGTGATGATTTATTGCTCCAGATTTTAGAAATAGAGAAAGAGTGGAATGCATTGATTGTAGGTATTGCACAAGTTTCTGTAGAAAATACAACAAATTCATTTGATATGGAGCCCATTGGTGCAAAGTCTATAGCTGGAAGCTCAAAATCAGATCTCATGGCAACCCAATTGCATAAGAATATTGTATTCGGTGTTGGTCAAATGATGAGAGAACTTGGGTTCCAACCTAGCTAGTTTGATGGCAGTAGTAATGATTGAATTAATTTGTTCATGTTGGATGTCGTGGGGCCGAGTGAGAGTTGGTGTGTTCCAGATGTGGGCAATGAGGCAACTGTGAGAATTAGGAGTGATGTTTGTAAGCTATTCACACCACTACGAGAGTTTTATATTTGGGTATTAAAACTAAATAGTGGTGATCTTCTAGATATTCTATTACGGGGGAGCACAAGAACAGGAGAGTTTAATGGAGGAGTGTATTATGGATCTGCAGATAGTAGTGTTCCTCATTATGGATTACTGGATGAAGTATTTAAAAAATATGTTTTTAACTCCGATCTGACTAGGAGAAGATTAATTCACACTATTCATGAACAGAGTTTGGCTATATTAAAATCTTCTCAAGAGCTGGTTGTAGTATGAGCCTTGGAATGGAGATGTAGGGAATGTTACAGGTTGTGTCGGTTGGACTTCAAGGGGGAGATTGTTGGGTATATGAAGCCCAATAGTCACATGGTTGTTTGTTGTCTACATAAATGACTAAGTGCAGTCATGTATGTACTGTGTAATTGGATATTGGTTAATAAGAATTCTCCCTGTGTTTCTAGTGGATGTAGCCACTTAGTGGTGAACCATGTTAATCTTGTGTCTATTATTCTTTTTGTTGTTTTTTGTTCATTATTATGTGTTTTCTCTACTCATTTTAAACTAATAGGAATGCGGAGGGGGGTTTTTATTGTCGGATTGTTTTATGTCATTGGTTTTCTCAATAATAGAAGTCAAAGGTTTGCTCCTAACACAGGACTATGGACATCAATAGAAAACATTTCTTTAGCCAATACATGGTACACCCATTTTCTATATGCGTTTGGACAATTAAATGCATTTGGAAATAATTGAATAAAGCAATATAATTGGGAAGAAAATGTGTGGAGACAATTGGAACACTCCCCTCGAGATTTTATCTTTGTTTGTCCAACAGTGTGGTGTGATGGACTTTTCTTGTGCGGATATAATAATCTATCCATCCTTTCAGCGACTCCAGTTTTCTATATGTACAAACTTGAAGCAACTTTGTCTGAGAGGTGGATTTCTTTTGACAAACCAAGAAATTTTCTAGAAATGGAAGTGGTTGTTGTGACCACAGTAGAACTTTAATATATAATAACCAATTAAAATCCTCTCATTTATGATATCACACATTTTACAAATTTTAATTTAATTTTTTATTATTAAAATATATCATATATTAAATTGATTTTTATTTTAATCTATTTCTTATAACTTCGATTTTGGTGTTTTTTTTTTTTTTTTTATAATAAAAGTGGAAAATCCACTAAACTATATATTAATGATAAAGAGTTTACAACGGGTTCAGACATGGCATACCGGTAGGAAAGAACCTGCAAGAAAACCTCCAGTTGTAGCCATATTTATACTTAACAGACATATACAGTACCCTTTACAATATATATACTGATGAAACCCCCACCCTCCTATTTTTGATATTTTTTACAAAAGTCCCATAGGATAACTTCAAACCAGAATTACTCCAACTGAAGAAGAGATGAACATAAAGAACCAAAAAGGCAGATGAATAAGAGAAAATTCTCTGTAAAGACCATAGCTAACCATTTCGAACCAAAAAGAAGCCATGTAGCCTTCATTCCTGCAAAAAACCATACTACTAGCTACAAAAGAGAAAATATATTAGTTGTCCAAAAACTAGGTACTAGAGCTCTCATTTGGTGGCTCATGAGAAGAGAACAGAGGTGGAATCACCCATAGAGGGAATGCCATGCAAGAAGGAGTAGAACGTAAAAATCCTAAAGAGATTAATGAATGTAAAGCCTGAAAAACAACCCATGCTTTATCCACATAATGGTTAGGAGCCAAGTACAACAAAAAATCCATAGAGGCTCTAGTATTTTCCAAGGAATCGCATATCAATCCCATACATAACTGATGAAGCAAATGACCAGACCTGCCATTAGCCAAAAGCTCATGGTGAGGAAGAAAACCCCTGTAATAAAAAGAACCCATATCAAACCGCTAACTAGCCAATGCAAGAGAGACCACCTCCCAATTGCACACTATCGGGAAGACAAACGTGGATACCAAGAGGTGAACCAAATCCAAATTGAGCATAACATCAAAACAAATAGTAAGAAAATGAGAGAGAAGCTCATCATAAGAAACTTGACGACCAACCTGTAACCACCGACATCCCAAAAGCCTGCGAAACTCAAAGTCCATCGTGGGAGTAAACAGATTGAAAACCTTGCCAAGTTTAACATAATTCTCCTCAATTGCATCTTCTTCCCCCAATGATCAAACTTCTAAAACTACTCTATAAAATCCAACAAGCAAAGAGGAAGGCATTTGCAGAATGAAGAGCACCGAAAACCAGAAATAAACAAGGGACTGATTTTTGAAAATGATAGAGAAATGTATTTGAAAGAGAAAATGTCCTAAATTTCCCATAAAGATACTAAAAAAATCCATTCGAAGCATTCTTGAATTAATTTGCAAGAATGCAAAAAGCCTTCCACTAAAACCCATAAGTGATTATCCCGCAAGTAAGGATACCATCAATCTAAAAATAAATAATCCGTAAGCCAAATCTATCAGACCCGGACAAGCACAAGGCAGCCAACACAATGATATTTGTATCAAAAAATAAAACCTTAGAAATGTGCTGATGGCTTTAGGAGATGAAAGCATGCGAACAAATAATGAAGGGCTAGAGATAAGGACTGCACCAAACCCACATGTCACAACCAAAATGCATAATAAATGATGATATTAGTGACAAGACACAAGGTCAAATCAATATGAGAAAACCAAACTTAGAAAATCTCTCCCTGACCTAAAAATAGAAAAACATTTGAAAACATTAGAGAAAACTTCCATAAGCCACAAAGAAACCAATCAACCCGTAGCGCCCGGGATATACACCCCATCCTTTTGCACAAAACAAATATACCAACGCCCCATATGTAAGCATAGACGGTTTACACATGTGATGTAAAAATGATCTGATCCAATAGGAGGATGACATGTATATGTCAAGCAAATGAAATGGCTGATGAATTTTAATATCATGCCCATATAATTAAGCCAATTCAGGAGTGAGTATCCAAATCATGAAAAAGTTGTTTACATATGTTGCCACCTAAAAAATTCTTCTCCAATCCTTAAGAAGTACACACATTAACATCTAACCCAAAAGCAACATTGTATAAATACTCCAAATGCAGATAGTAATAAAAACCTCCTATCAACACATGAAAGACAGATACAAACTGAACTGGGGAGAGGATAATATGTATACTTCAGTAAGAAATGAAGATACTAACACAAAATTTTGCCATCTAAAAATTACCTATCCATCCCTCAAGTAATACACACATTAAAATCTAACCTAGATACAGGAATGTACAAATACTCCATATGCAAACTAGAAGTAAAAGCCTCCTATCAACACATGACGAACAGATACAAAATGATCTGAGAAGAGGATAATATATATAGTTCAATAAGAAATGAAGATAATAACTCAAAATAGATGAATTAATCTTCGGGATGTCGAATATACCCAGAGAGGATGACATGAGGAATGTCGCCAACAACTACATTCTTATGAATAGTAGCCGAGTCAATAGCCAAATTTGCCAGAAAATCTGCTAGTTTATTTATCTCTCGAAAACAATGAGATAATACATAAGTATCAAAGAAGGATAATTTCTCCAAAATGTGATATATTAAGGGCTTTAAATGCCAACAATTACTTTTGCATTTCAACACACTTTGAATAACAACCATTGAATCCCCCTGGATGGAAAGATGTTTGATCCCAAGGGAAATAGCCAAATCAATCACAAGTGACAAAGCTTGACATTCAGCAAAATTGTTTGATTGAGACCCAATAGCATGATATTAAGCAGCAATTAGGATTGCATTATGATAAAAAATGGGCATCCCATCTCCAGACATACTCGGATTCCCCCTAGAAGCACCATCAAAATGGAGTTTGAAACGACCTGAAGGAGGAGGAGCCCAACTAGCCATAATTCTCTTATTTTTAAAAGCCATAACTTTTGCATCTGACCCATGAGAAGGTATTCTAGATAGAGATTTCCATCTCCTTCTGATCATGCCATCCCAATGGGAAAAAAATGTCAGATTTTCTAAATTCTTATGAATATATGACAAGACCACCTTCAAGATAGAAGCCTATATCTTGACTAAAATATCAGAAAGCAAAGTGGATGATTTTTTAAAGATCCTATTATTTATTTCTAACCAAACGTTCCAAACAATAATCGATGGGGCTATAGTCGAAAGGTAGGCATAAAAAGAAGAGGAGAACAAGAGAGGCCAAGCTCTAAAGTGAGAGAGAAGGTCCCCACTAGTAACAAAAGACAATCCTAGCTTCTCGAAAAACCAATTCCAACATCCTAGAGCAAAATCACAATGAAGGAAAAGATGAGATGATGATTCCAATTTCTGATTACACAAAACACAAGGGAAAACAATAGATAAACCCATCCTATCTAGTCTCATCCCGGTTAGAACCCTGTCTTGAACAACAAGCCAAGCAAAAGCTCTAGCCTTCAGCAGACATGCTGGATGCCAGAATAATTTGTAAGGAAAAGAAGAGAGACCCTTAGCCAACATAAGAGAGTTGTATCCATCTTTCACTGAGTATTTTCTAGATCAACTCTTAGTCCAAACCAGCTCATCATCCTTCTTAGACAAAATGATAAGTCTTTCTTTAAGAATAGAATAAAAATCTTCTTTCAGACTAGGGCTAACAGGAAGAAACTCAATCGATTTCTATTGAGCCATCACCAGATGTCCATTATGAATTATATTAAAGTAGTCCGATAAATAGACCCCCCATTTATCTAGAAGTATTGATTTCAATGGAGACAAATCCCTAATAAAATCCATAGGACAATAACCATTCTAGGCATCATCCCGAAATCTAATTTTCGTACCCTTATGCACAACCCAAGAAAGATACGACAGTAAGACACTTCTACATTTTCCCATGAAATTCCAAATAGCTGACCCCTTAGGTAGAGTCAAGGCCCTAAAAATAGACTCCCTAGATCCATTAGAAAGATACTTAGTGAACATGATTCTAGCCCAAAGGGATGCTGGATTATCATACAATTTCCACACTAACTTGGACCCTAAGGCCAGATTTTGATTTTCCAAACTACGAATTCTAGCCCCCCCAAGTTCCTTAGGAAGACAAACCTTATCCCAAGCTAACAAGGGGATCCTAGATTTCCCATCCCTATTTTTATTCCAAAGGAAAGATCTCAGAGTATCCTTTAAACTGACAGTGATAGCATTTGGAGCTTTTAGAATTGACTTTAAGTAAATGGGCACTGCCTTTAGTATAGACTTAATCAACACAATTTTCCTAGCCATGGTGAGCCATTTGTGATTCCATGCCAAGATTTTCTTAGACACCCCAGAAACTACTTTATCCCAAAAACTAACCTTAACCTTATTACCAAAAAAGGGAACTCCTAGATAAGTGCAAGGGAGATCCCCAAGTTCGAAACCCCAAAACTTTTGAAGCTTATCCTGGAGTAGGGAGTGAGTGTTTAAGAAAAAAATCTAATATTTTTCCTTGTTGACCTTTTGACCAGAAGAAGTTGCATAATTCCTGATTACTTGATCAATAAATCGAGCCTCCTTCAAGGTTGCTCAACCAAATAAGAGGGTGTGATCAACCAAAAGGCAATGGGAAATCCTCTGATCAAAATTCTGAATTTTGATACCCTTCCATAAACTGGTCTCACGAGCTGAGCCGATTGCTCGACTCGGAGCTTCAGCTAATAAGATAAATAAAAAAGGTGAGAGTAGGTCCCCTTTCCTTAAACCCCAAGAAGAGTGGAAGAAACCACAAGGGGACCCATTAATAAGAACCAAAAATCTTGCTGAGGAAATACAAGCCATAATCCATTTTATCCAAGCCAGGGAGAAACCCAACCTTAATAGGACAATTTTTAATGCATTCCATTCAACCCTATCATAAGCTTTCATCATGTCTAACTTAAGGATCATGACAGGGTATTTTTGGGTAGAGATCGAATGTAAGACCTCATGAGCAACTATAGCCCCTTCAGGAGTTTCCCTTTGAGGAACAAAACCTCCTTGCTCAAGGGAGATTATTCTTGGTAAAAGAATGGCCAACCTCATAGCAATTACTTTGGAAAATATCTTATAAATTGTGTTACATAAAGCTATGGGAAGAAAATCTGTGAAGGTTTTAGGGTCCTCCTTCTTAGGTAAAATGACAATTAAGGTAGTGTTCATTTCTTTAAGGATAGACCTATTCTCCTAGCTTCCTCTAAAGTGAAAAGGACATCCTGACCCACAAAATCCCAACATTTTTGAAAAAAAAAGGAGTAAAACCATCAGGCCTAGGATCCTTATTCAGGTTCATAGCAAAAATAGCTGCTTTAATCTCTTCTATTGAGAAAGGAGACATTAACATTCTATTATCCTTGGGAAAAACAAGAGAGGGATTGAGAGAAGAGATATTGTTGGATTCATCAATTTTCTCAGATGAAAGAAGATTCTTAAAAAATTTAATCGCTTCCTTAGAGATATCCCCATCCTTTGAGAGAATATTCCCCTGGCTATCCTGAATACAAGAAATCCTACTCCTGACCCTTTTCAGTTTAGTACTAGCATGGAAAATTTTTATGTTCTTATCACCATCAGCTAGCCATAACTCCCAAGACTTTTGTCTCCAATAAACCTCCTCTCTAGCCAAAATTTCATCTAATTCACTCCTAAGAGACCTGATTTCATCCAATACCTTAGATCCCAAACCATGTTGCAAGACTTGCCTATTCAAAACCTCTAACATATCTAAAATCCTTTGTTTTTCTTCAAACATATTTTTGAAATGAAGGGAATTCCATCTCCTAATATTGTTTTTTTAAAAACTAATCTTCTTGACCAACTGGAACATTCTAGAACCTCTAAAGAATGGAGCCTCTCCCCACCATTGTCACAGGAGGGGAAGAAAAGAGGGATCACTAAACCACATTGGCTCAAACTTAAAAGGAAGTTTGTGTGAAGGTCTATCCCTTACCACAGTCAAAGAGACTAGAAAATGATCCGACCCAGAAAGGGGAAGAATGGAAGAGAAAAACTCAATGTCTGAATCGAACCAATTAGATGAGAGTAAAAATCTATCCAATCTTTCCACAATCTGAGAGAAATTTTTCCTCATGTCCGTCCATGTGAATAGGCCATTATTAGGTTTACAATAAAAAAGATTCATGTCAAAAATGAATGCATTAAAATCATCCATAGACTTCTTATTTGGATAGATCCCCACCGATTTTTCAGTAAGATCCAAAATAGCATTAAAATCTCCCCCAAAAATGACAAAAAAATGATTCCTAAGGGGGGATGACACCCTAATGAGCTCTTACCAAAGATTATATTTAGCCAAGATACCTAAGGGAGCATAACACCCAAAATTTAAAGCTATAAGCTCTGAATGAAACTAATGCAAGCAATTTCACATCAACTACAAAATCATTCCATAACAAAGCCAAGCCTCCCGATGCCCCGACAATCAGACAAGAAAAAAAACTTCCAATTTTTCCAAGAAGAAAATATAGAAACAGAGTTCTCCAATGAAAGTTTAGTCTCCTCAAGCAAACCTATATCCCACTTAACCAAGTCTAACTGAGACTTGATCAAGAGTCTCTTGTTAGAGGCATTTAAGCCCCTAACATTCCATGAGATAATTTTCATTGATCTCAAGGGGAGGTTGACACTCCCCTCTTTTAATTAATGGGAGAAGAACAATTCTCCCCAAAGCTTGTATGTAAGCTTCACTTGACTGCAGCAGATCTAGTTACCGGAGGACTGATAACACACTTTTTTTTTGTTTTGAAGGAATCACTACCTTTTCTATTCCCAAAGGACAATATGGAAGCCTTCTTAAACCCAGGGGAAGACGACAAAACTTGTTGAATACCCGCATCAATTTCCAACTGAGTTTTATGATTCTTTGGAGGTCTACCCCTGCCTGGGGACACTATAGTGTTAGGGAAATTCAGCTGAACCTAGGCAGTAGAAGATCTAATGGGTGTTTTAACCAGAGATGGCCGATGAGACAGGGCCACTTCCTAAAGAACCACTCATTTTGGTTCATCTTGAGAGATATTAACAGGGACCTCAGATGGATTTAAGGAAGGAGAATTTGACAAACTCTTATGAATTAAATCTAGGTCATTTCCAATAGAGCACATAACCTTTTTCGAGACCTCCTCTTCCTCAAAATCCTTATTAGATTTAAGCAGCTACTCAACTTACTGAGCCATGTGTTCATCTGGGGAAATATGCATAGACTCAGGCATATCACACTCCCTAAGATATATTTCTACATCTTTTCTATAATTATTTTAAAATGTTAGTTTTATTAAACAAAAAATAATAATAATAAAATAATGTAGTCATTATTGTTTAATACTAAATAAAAAATATGTGTTTGGACTTAATGATTAATTAATTTCACAATCTTAGTTTTGTGTATTTAGTTATCTAAATTATAGAATTGTTTATTTTTATTTTTTAAATTATATGAATTGTGGCTTACATATGTTGGCGTAAAATTTTTAACTAAATAGTATCAATTGAAATCCCTATTTTATCTAAGGGGAGTAACATTTAATAAAATAGTATCAATTGAAATCCCTATTTTATCTAAAGGGAGTAGAATGTATTTCTTATAGCAGTGATGTAAAGAAATGTAATATGTGGTGAATTAACTGCAATCAAATTTTCTTTTCTTCCATGTATATCAACATTGAATCAATATACTACATTGTTCTAGTTCTCAGAAGAGTAAATTTAAGGATTTCTATGTACTCCTTCCACCTAACTAAGGGTTGATCGGAGGGTGAAAAGTAGGGAGTAGCTAGGGTTCAAACATGTAACTTTCAAAACTACATTTAATGGGTTGGAAGGTTAATTTATATTTTATTAGATATTAAGTAGAAAGAGGGTTAATCTTTCATTTATGGGTTTTGGGTTGATCTTTCTTCTAATTCAAGAGTTAGTGCTCAATCATATCCATATGACAAGGGATGGATCAAAGTCAGTTTTGAGAAGGTTGCTAGAGGAATATCAAGATTATTTGGGGACCATGAGGGTATGATCTTAGTGGTCGAGGTCAAGAAGTTACCAATTGGAACGAAAAATGAAGTAAAATTTTTGATCATTGGGTTTGGGATACTTTTATGCATTGTAATGGGGTTCAGGGAACTCCACTTGGAAAGTGACTTGATGATTGTGATTAGCATAATTTGATGCTAGGATATGTCAAATTGGAAGCTAAAAATGCTCCTCCCAAAAATTTGGCATGGCTTGGCAATGTTGACATGGATTGGGGAGAGGATTTATTAGTTGGTCATTCTAATTTTGTGTAATTTAAACTGATACATGGTGTTTTCAAATCATTTTCAATTTTGTACAACAATTTACCTAGCAAGGTCTCTAATTATAACTAAGATTTTAGGTCCACATCATAAAAAATGATGTCAATTGTGTATCATGTCATCTTTTGTTAGTGTCATGATATGTCATCACTTGATTTATTTCTTTATAAATATAAAGAATACAATTCAATCTATTATAAGTACTCATAATCAACATTAACAACTTTAAAGTCACAACTCCTAGTACTGTACTATAAAAAATATTGGAGGGTAAACCAATAAATTCTATCATAACTATTGAAATATACTCAACTATTGGGTTCTCAATCTTACTTATTGGGTCCCCTTTCATTCAGAAAAATAAACATATACACCAATTTCAAAAAAATTATTAAAGAAAATAGGGTATCTACCCAGTCTTAAAACCAAGTTAAGTTTCTTGTCCCATAAAGATATAAAATTTTGCAAATAAATGCGAAATTATATATTTCAATACAATATGGCCTTGTATTTCTCATATAATATTTCAAATTATCTACTAGGACTATGAATGCTACGTACTACCCTGCATTAACTAGAGATTTAACTAATGTACTACTAGCAAAAAGGAAAAAATAGACTAGTTCCCAATACTTCTAACCTTGTTCTTCAATATCCATCCTTTCTTCATCCACGGGGTCTCTCTCTCCACATCAATTTCTTTAATATGCACCTTTAGACCTTCCTGGTGTATGTAGGTCAAAATCCAATCTAAGGCTGCGTTTACCACTAAATTTGTCCAATTCAAGAGAAAGTTCAGGATCTGAATTGCGATCTCCTTATTGTCCTGATAATCCTCCTTATCATCCAATAAGATTATTGTAAGTTTTGGGACTTCCTCAGTTTTCTTGTCAAAGTCCGAGGAATCCAGAATTCATCATAGTTTCTTAAAACATCATCCAAACCACCCAAAACTTGAATCTTAAAGATTTCTTTACTTAAATTTTTACCCACATCTTTTCTCAGACCTCTATCTAAAGGTATGGCCCAAAACATTGGGGAAACCTCCGTGTTTACCCGATACCTATGATCTGACATGATAAAATGCTCTCCTAACAAAGCTTTGATTGCATGAATTACTAAAGGGCTCTTATACCTGAAAATAGTGTTTAATCTCTTATCAAGAATTTCTCCTAGATAAGCCATCCGCTTCCTATTTGCGAGTAACCAAATCGGGGACTCCATTGATTAGATGATTCTGAGCTTTTAGATACTTAGAGTGATTCTTTGAAAAAAACCTTCTGAATGCTCTGCAAGAACTCTTTAATATTTAACAGAAGATCAACTTCGTCACAAAGGCACATCCAAATTGGAGTTCTTTCTTGTCCTTCCCACAATAATTTTTGGAATTTGTTAAATATTTCAATCATGATTTTTTTATCTTTAAAACATCGAGGAGCTCCACTTGGTAACTCATAATTATAGCTACTTTCCTTTATTTAATTACCTCCCACCTACCTGCTTATCTAGGATATACATTCTCATTAAAACACACTCTACTCTTTTGAATCATTTAAGAGAAAGTTTTGGTTTGCATCTTCCTGAAGCATTTTTCATATTATTAGACTAATCATCAATCATATGGACAATGTGAAAAAAAACATGACCTTGATAATCTGTCCCATCAACATGTAAACTCATTGCACGTAACAAAATATCCCTCCACAAAGTATTTATGACAAAACTTCTAGTCTATCCTCTTCAGCGTTCCCTTCTTGATATACATGGTTGATTCTGAATTCTTCAAGTTACATGATTAAATCATGGATTAGACTTAACCATTTGGCCATCATCCAATTAGGAGATCTATATTTCATTGACTGCAATCTACGAATCTCCTTCCAAATAAACTCTCTTAGCTCCAATCTTGAAGCCCAACTATACTTCTAACAATGCAGCTCTCATTTCTGCTAAATTATTTATTGTTACTGTTAAATCTTCTAAATCTTCTACTATTTTATTTCCTACTTGATCCAAAGCAATACAACACATTCCCCTTTCCCTTGGATTACCTCTTTCTCCTCCATCAAAGTTAATTTTTATCCAACCCGCCTATGGAGGAATCCAATCGATATTCTCTTTTGTAACTTAAAAATTCAAAATTTGAAATCTTTTCTACAATATCAATAGAGAAGTTCAATTATTCCAAAATTATATGTTTTTGTATACACTAGTAAAATTATTATCACATTGTCACACACACACGTGCATTCATATATACACATTTACATCTACAAACACACATGAGTTCTCTGGAAAATTGCAAGTAAATATTATGTTACAAACGATGCTATAATTGATCTAATTTGCAAGAATAGGTAATGAATGAACTATGATTAGATCATTCATAACCTATTATAATGTAACGTTCCTCTTTTTGTTGTAATTATTAACCAATAAGCTATTAACATTCATGTTAATTTGATAAATTCATGGTTGTGCTAAATTATTGCATTATTTAGGTCAATATGCTTGCACTTTCTTCTATGACATCATGGTCCCAGTATGTTGGAACATACCCAATGTTGATGCTTTGATAAAAAGTAATATATGCATGATGTCTTGGTACATACATATTTTATTTTAATAAATTGTAACATAATAATAGAGTTCAAAAAATTATTCAAATTTGAAAATTTATAAAAACCACACCTCTATCCAATAACTAGTGAAGGTCAAGAGTACACTAGAACTATTAATCATTTAGTTGAGGCTCCTTAGATATATGTTTCAAGATGTCAAGTGATATTGTTCGTTGTACTCAATAATTAAATGGTAGGATATATATGCATCCGTGTTTTCATTTCTAAGAATTTTTAGATAATTCTATAGATAAGGGTATATTGTAGAACAAGAAATTAATAGAAAAGAACTCTAGTAGTATGATAAACTTTGGGTTCTCTTGTTTATGAAATATGAAGCGTATAACTTAGATAACAATGTGTTGAGCTAGCTAATAACATTTACTATACTTTATGATCACCCTAGCTCTAGGTGTTAATTAAATCTCTACTAGGTTATGACTGCTACTAGATTAGAAATTGAGTATTGTGCAATCTTTGTGTTAATTTTTAATAAGATTTAGGCTCACGTCTAATGATTCTAGAGAATTTAGTAATCACTAAAACATGTTATGAAGATCTTATATCTATTTCTAGTGGTGTACTTTTTAATTTAGATACATAACATTGAATTTGAAAAAGAATAAAGGAAGCAATGGTTCCTAGTACATTGAAGAATAATGTTGTGACACTTACTATAATGTGTACGAAGATATAAACTTCTACCATTAATATTAAAGAGATAGAGATGCATTCTAAAATGATAGATAGTAGACAATAAGTCAAAGATATTCTAGATTATATAAAAAATTACTTCTAAGCGAAACATAATATAAGTATGCATAAGAAGGTAAAAATTAATTTGAAATTTTTCGAAAATAAGAAAATTATCAAAACAAGCATTAGAATAACATATTTTGGAGAAGCCTAATTAAGAGAAAGATTAATATGCAGAAGGAACCTAATTAACTAGAAGTAAACAAAGGTAAAAGTGTTGTAAGGTAATCTTTGAGTAAAGAAACGTATATAACTTGGCATAAGAAGAAATGGTTAAACACGTGGGAGGATTATATTATTGAATATAAGAAATTAATAAAACATCTATTGTTTTCTTTCTTAGATTTTAGTGAGATCTTCCAAGTTGATTCTGATGCAAGTTGATTTTATGTTGTCAACAAGTGATAATGCTTGATGTGTGTGCTATTAATATGTCATGCCATAAGAATCTCATCTAGATATCTGAGATTTACCGTCACATATTCTCTAATGCCATGGATATGGTGTGTAGTCAATGAAACTTCAATTTCCCTTGTTTCTTAAACATGTTATCAGATAGTAGTAGTAGAACCCATTTTTGGAATGTTTTTAATCTAAAATTCTTGTGATGCCATGTTTTCTCCTTCTACCACTAAATTTTGTTCTTATATATTTTACTTTATCTGTATTTATCCTTCAACAACAAAGCGAGTGTGCAGCATATGTTACATGTTGTGAAGCTATGAGGAACTCTAGCATTAATACCATAGGTGAACTAAAAATATTTGAGCTTAATTTTCCTCTTGTACATGATGTGTTCTATGCCAAAAAAGTGTTGTATGTACTTTTACATCCCTATCTATCATGGTTTCCTCAAACATTTTCATTAATGCTTTGTTAATTTTTGTTGGTGTAAATAATTATTCATCATGCATATTATTACACCTTCATTTTGGTGTTTGTGCCAAATTGGGATAGTGTGTGTAGGAGAATTTCCACCTTTTATAGTGTTGATCTTATTACTATTCTATCATATCTAGTTATTGTTGAGTGATAATTCCACCTTCGGTGGGTGATCCACCTCGTGTGGAATATTTGATTGTTTCTCCTACCTACCCACACCTATTTCCTACCTACGCTTGTTTCTTATTGAGCCACATGTCAGTTTTGTGTTCTCACATATTCATATAGCCTTGCCTATATAAGCAGACTCATCTACATTGAACAACTTGGAATGATCCAATTGATCAGTATTTTCATCTTGATAGAATACAGTTTACTTCTATCATCTATTTTGTTCTCTCTTATTTTTTTTTTTCATTGCCTCTAGATATTGGCAAAATCTCACATGGTATCAGATCCATTAGAGTGTCATTGGTTTGCCAAACGAGAGAAATTTGATGCTATTTGGGGTTGTGTATTTTGGAGCTTTCTTTTGCAGGTTATTATTAAAGCTTGATGGGTCAAATATGAGGTTACCATTAGATTGAGGAGGTCCAAGAAAGTTAATTTTACCTTTTGTTTCATGAAAATCGAACTTCAGAGACCAAATCTAGAAGCATTTGAAGTTTGAAGTTGCAACAAATTTTTTCCAGAAATTATAATTTTGCAGGCAATTTTCAATTACCGATATCTCACTCATCTGGACTCATTTGTTTGAGATATTTTTTTTTTTAGGGTAGAATTTTTTGATCTGTACAGTAGAGAAGAAGTTTTTTGGATTTTTGAATATAGGTTTTTCTGAAATTGTGAAATCCCGATTTTGACAACTTTGGAGGCTTCGTTTGGGATCATATGGACTCCTTTGCAGGCTCTGTTTTTTTTAAAGTACATAATTTTTTGTCTAATTTCATAATATGCCATTTGTTTGCAGTGATTTTAAGTAGAAATTGTACTTTCAGTATTTGGTCATTTTTTGGCCTATTTGGTACTTGTATTTTTCTTGGATCTTAGTTTAGATCACTAGCAGTATTTGTTGAAATCTCTTATATCTCCTTTTGAGAATTTTTAAAATTGAAATCGGAAGTCCACTTTGCCTTGTTTTTCAAGAGGCTTATTGTACACACACTAAGTATAAAGTGCCAAATCATGATTTTGGGGGGGTCTCTTGATCGAGTAATTTGGTGGCATGTCTCTTGTGCTTTTGTGCTCTTGTGTTCCTTCCTTTTTGCTACTATGGGTTCTTCTAAGTTTCCTCTCTTAACTCATAATTATGCTACTTGGAAAATTGATGCATGAAGTAAACTTATGGAAAAATGACTAACTCATTATATTGATAGAACTATTGTTGCTCCCACTGATCCTAAGGCTTATCCTGT
Source organism: Cryptomeria japonica (assembly GCF_030272615.1). Classification (NCBI taxonomy): domain Eukaryota; kingdom Viridiplantae; phylum Streptophyta; class Pinopsida; order Cupressales; family Cupressaceae; genus Cryptomeria; species Cryptomeria japonica. The sequence goes on from NC_081411.1 coordinate 210,171,532, forward strand.
TGGTCACTTGGATTGGCTCACTAAAAATATCATGGAAATTGGTACCTTAAGAATGTATGTATCAAAGGATATCATTTTTCATATTGAGAAATGTACTCTAATCAAGGATGCTTGGCAAAAGTTTCGAGACTTCTATGGTCAAGTTGATGAGATTAGGTGATATCAAATTAATAGGAATCTCACCATATTAGATCCCAAGAAATTTGATACTATACAAGATTATGTCACTAAGTCAAAAGAGTTGAGGTCACAACTCAAGGATTGTGGCATTGATAAGAAGGATACTCAATTGATCTTCAATTTGATGGGCAAGCTTCCATAAGAATATGCAACATTTATTTCTAGTTTCCAAACCCATAGGATGACAATGGGTTCAAGCTACATAATGCCTACATTTGATGCTTTTGCTGAAATTTTGATGATGGAACAAACTAAGTTGATAAGAATGGGCATTCTTAAGACTTCTAAGTCTCAAGAATTAGTGGCAAATCAAGGGAACAAAGGAAATCATGGAAAGGATAACTCCAACAAGAAGAAATGGCAATGAAAGCCTAAGTAAAAAGCATCACCTTCTCCACAACAAGGAGAGTCATCCTCTTCCAAGAGGGAAAATTCACCAAAGAGGGAGAGACCTAATTGTACCTATTGTAAAAAAATTTGGTCATGAGGAGAGTTGTGCCCATTCTAAGAAGATTGATGAGCTCACACATATCCTTAAAAAGCATAACATTGATTTTCCTAATATCTACAACAAGGATGATTCATCACCTTCCACTTCCTTCATTTCAAAAGGAAAAGGGAAAGAATTAATGGCTTCTATAAGTGGGAAGACTCACTCTTTTGGGACAAGAAAAGGAAAATCTCTTTGTGCTACTACAAGCCATGATTTAGGGAGATGGCTTCTAGATTCAGGGTCTTCTGATTATATGGCATCTTTGTAGTCTATGTTCTCTTCATTTGAGACTTGCACCATGCCATGGATTTTGATGGGCAATAATACATACATGGATGTGATTGGGAAATAAACTATTGCCATTCGGGATAACTCCTTCAATGATGTGTTGTGTGTACCCCATTTGACAAACAATATTCTTTCCATCTATCAAATCACACATGGCACAACAAAGAGAATTGTGGAGTTCACACCTGAGTTTGTTTTCATTAGAGACTTCAAGACTAGAGCTATCATTGTGACTGGGATGGTTGATCATGCATCTTGGTTATACTCCTTTTTCAGATTTTATTGATGATGATGATTTCACATATGATGATTCTACATATGATGATCACACTTCTTGTGATGGTTCAGCTTTTGAGGAGAACTAAGGGTACTTGAACTTGGGGATTCCCACATGTGACCTCATTCTTGAACCTTGTATTTCATCTCCTCCTATTGATATCACAACACCTATTGCACCTGATGATGTGGATAGTGTGATAGTCTTTCATTTATGCGATTTAGTGCAATAGGATATTTCATGTCTTCGAGCTTCAATTTCATGGGATGATTACTTGATAGACATTGCGGGTTTATTTGTGGAGTCCTACATTGCAAATTTGGGAGACATCATTGATGATATTCATCTTCTCTTTGATGAAGATGATCCTTCTTCGATTGTTGCAAGGGATCACTTTGACCCTCTTATTTATTGTCTACATGATCATTCTTTCAAAGTTGACATGATTGTGGATACTTATGTACAACTGTTGGAGGAGGTCTCTTTATTTTTAGGGGAGACATGTGAGTCTATGGATCATGTTCTACATTCATCTTCACTAGATCTTGGAGTTCCTTTTTCAGTAGTGTGGAGCTTTTTACCACCTCTGGACAGGGTATCTTTCAGCATCGACATGGGGACACTTGAGTAGTTTTTAGAGATTCCATTCATCATGAGATTTTTTCATACAGCTTCCCTTCATGATTGGGGAGACTTCATGAATAGACCTTTGGTATTGTTTCTTCCTAAGGGGAGGAATGTTGTTTGAAATCCATGGAGTAGTTTCTTCATACATCATCGAGCTTCTATTATTGGTGTAGATTCTACATTGAGGGGGGGCTTCCTAGCTTCTCTTCTTCTCTCATATGGCGGGGGGATTTTTCCTCACATGGGGTTTTGTTCCTCACTCACCTCTATGAGAGTTATCTTGTATATTTTTCATCTCTCTTTCAGGGGAGGTTTTTTTCCCAATGGGGTTTTCTCTCTTTCCCTACTTTCTGAGAGATTTCATTGCATTGGTTTGCATGTATTTGCATTTGTCCATGGGTACGTAACATGGCCTCGTAGCCGAGACCCATCTTGAATTTCTTAGTTGCATTGTACACTTAATTACATTCCCCTGAGTTGTACATAAGTGGGGGAGTTGGTGTAAATAATTATTCATCATGGATATTATTGTTCAACATTTGGATAGACATAACATCTATAAATTTCCTATTAATCTTAGATAATTCCTCAATAAGACTATAATTATATCTTATGTTGGCATGATTGGCATAACTATTGAAGGTGAGATGATAATGGATGACTGCACTAGTATAGGAAAGATGACATGATCAATTATTTGTGTTGTCATTGATGGAAACTAGTGTCAATTGATGTTTGATGATGTTTACAGATGGTTTTTGATGATTGAATTTTTAGCTGAGTGATTTGGTCTACCGGAGTTAGAGTTTGACAGGGTTTACCAGCAAGACTGGGAATTAGGATATTAACCGGTAAAGAAGATAAGTTTTGATGGAATCAGGTGACTGGTGATGTTTTGTGACTTATGGTTTGAAACATAAGCTTTTATGATAGAATTAAGAATGTAGCTGGAACCACACCCTATGATGGTTACCAAAAGGCATGTTTTGAATTTATGGTGAAGTTTTGCTAGGGTTTTAGTAGGGTTTAAGGAAGGGTGCCTAGTAAATTGAATAATTTTGTTGTGACACTTACTACAATGTGTATCAAGATATAAACTACTACCATAAATATAAAAGAGATAGAGATGCATTCTAAAATTATGGATAGTAGATAGTAAGTCAAAGATATTATAGATTATATAAAAAATTACTTCTAAGAGGAAAATAATATAAGTCTGGATAAGAAGGTAAAAATTTATTTGAAAATTTTTGAAACTAAGAAAATTATTTAAAAAGTAGCGTTAGAATAACATATTTTGGAGAAGAACCCTAATTTTAGATGCGCCAAAAGATGAACCTAAAAATAGACAATCATTAATATTGAGAGAAAGATTAATATAAAGAAGCAACCTAATTAACTAGAAAGGTCTAAAAGAGAAGGCAGAGTTGCCCACATTGGGTTACACATGGCTAAAAGAGAAGGCTTTGAAAAAGTCCAATTGGAGTCTAAACACTATCAATTGTCTGAATGGATGCACGGATCCTTGCTGGACAATGGCTAATCTGATCAAGGATTGTTGGTATATAATAAATGAGCTAGAAGAATTCAAAATTTTGCACATATATCGGGAAGCAAACAAGGCCATGGAAGTTCATGCTAGGTGATTAGGTACTGCTCTCAGACAGAAGGAGAGAGCCTAAGGGAGCGCATGCCAAGTTGATTCACTTTGGAAAGGACCATTCTTGATTCATGAGGTAAAAGGACCAAATTATTTCAATCTTGCATATTTGGAAGGTACTGTTCTTCCTTTGACTTACAATGGTTAATATATTAAATTATATCAATTGTAAATGAGAGTCCCTCGTAGTTTTTATATATAGTGTTTAGTTGATATGCAGTTGAGTGTCTTTTCTGTTTAGCTTTTGTTTAAGTCTTTAAATAAAGTCTGCTTGTGAAACCAGAGATTCTGGAGTTCATTTCTAGTTCCTTCATAGTTCTGGTCCCTAGTCAGACCCAATGTTAGTTCCCCCTGCAATTTTTCTCTTTTAAGTATTCATACTCACGGGTTGCCTTTAGTGCCTTTACTTTTGCAAGGTCATTTGTTTTCCCTCATATTGTTAATACTTATCAGGTTGTCATTAGTTTTATATCCAAAGTCATTCTATATACTCTAGTCAGTTACTACTACCAAAATATTCAGTCGCTATGAAAAGAACAGTGACTTAAAGAAGAAAGTATTCACAAAGCCCAGTATGCACCAAGTTGTCTACCGAGTATCAGTCCATGTGTACTGAGCAGAAATAATGATACACCGAGTTGATAGACACTGAGTGAAACATGTTACTAGATTCATTGAACCTGGACACACATATGAAAATGTGTTACAAGATCGAGGAACATAGAACCATTATCACATTGGAAATTGCACTTAAAGATTGTGTATGATTTTGAGGTCACTTATCCAATGAAATATTTTGTATAGTTATTCATTCGATAAATCATGTTTGTAAGATCAAAGCAATGAATCGGATCACTAACATAAGAGATCTATTTATACAACATGGATTAGGGATAGAAGTGTGATAGACAATGATATACAGAGGTGTATGAAGCAAGACATGTGTGATACATGAGAAAGCACTAAGTGTTCTGACCATTACAAAGACACAGAGGTCACCGAGAAGGATTTCAGAGAACAGTCAAAGAACAGAGTAAACAGAAGGGTTTATCAAGTTACTTTATGGGTTACTGAGGTATGCTATAAGCAATGTAATCTTATTTTGAGGACATAGAATCTACTATAGCATTCCAGATGTAAAGTTGCAGATATTTGTAAAGATTTTATTGAAATATTTTGAAGTTGTAAGAGAAACGTTTAACAGGGTAAAAGACTCTAACCAAGTCTATAAATTGTAAAGCCTGGAACCAGGAACATCATTTAGTTTAAGTGTTGTAAAATCCTTTGGCAAGGTAGATCTAACAGATCTTGATACTCCTAACAGGGTAAGCTATCAGAAATAGCTAAATATGTAGCTCTAACCAAGCACTCTTTGTTATTGCAGTAGTGAAGTTGTGGGTGCCATCCCCACCACAGTTTTTCTCTCTAACGAAGAGTTTCTGCATAACACAAATATATGTGTTATAGAGTGAATCATGTATGATTGTTATTTATTTGTTTTAGCTTTATGTTATGTTGCAGCAGGTTTTGGTTTATGCATAACAGCAAAGATATTATTGTGAAAAGGATTTGAAGTACTAATTCACCCCTCCCCTCTCATTACATTAGCTTTCCATATTGGGCCTAACAATTGGTATCCGAGCTTGAATCTTGGAAAAAGGTTTAACAACCTAAAGAGAAGGATCTTATCAATGGAAGGTTATAAACAATCTCAAAAAATTGTGTATCTACAAGAAGAGTTGGATCATGCTAATCAAGTGATTGCAGACATGCAAAGACAAATGCAAAAATCATTGAAAGTGAGAAGAAGATTATCTAATGATTTGCAGGACTCTCAAGAGTTAGTGGAAGAAATTGAGACATCATCTGAGAACAGTATATCTGAAGAGACTGAAGAAATGATTGGAGTATTGAAAAAAAAAACAAAGCACTGGTTGATCATCTAAAAGCAATGAAAACAGGTCATAAACATTTCAACACATAGATGATTGAGAATCTTGATGCATTGAGGACAACTGAGGATAAACTAAGAGATCTAGAAAGAGAAAAACAACAGCTTGAAGCATTAGTACTTGAAAAGAATGATGAAATCATAAGGGTGCCTAGTACATTGAATAATTTTGTTGTGACACTTACTAAAATGTGTATGAAGATATAAACTACTAACATAAATATAAAAGAGATAGAGATGAATTCAAAAATTATGGATAGTAGATAGTATGTCAAAGATATTATAGATTATATAAAAAATTACTTCTAAGAGGAAAATAATATAAGTCAGGATAAGAAGGTAAAAATTTATTTGAAAATTTTTGAAACTAAGAAAATTATTTAAAAAGTAGTATTAGAATAACATATTTTGGAGAAGAACCCTAATTTTAGATGTGCCAAAAGATGAACCTAAAAATAGAGAATCACTAATATTGCGAGAAAGATTAATATAAAGAAGGAACCTAATTAACTAGAAAGGTCTAAAAGAGAATTCAGAGTTGCCCACATTGGGTTACACATGGCTAAAAGAGAACGCTTTGAAAAAGTCGAATTGGAGTCTAAACACTATCAATTGTCTGAATGGACGCACAGATCCTTGCTGGACAATGGCTAATCTGATCAAGGATTGTTGGTATATAATAAATGAGCTAGAAGAATTCAAAATTTTGCACATATATCAGGAAGCAAACAAGGCCATGGAAGTTCATGCTAGGTGATTAGGTACTGCTCTCAGACAGAAGGAGAGAGCCTAAGGGAGCGCATGCCAAGTTGATTCACTTTGGAAAGGACCATTCTTGATTCATGAGGTAAAAGGATCAGTCTTGCATATTTGGAAGGTACTGTTCTTCCTTTGACTTATAATGGTAAATATATTAAATTATATCAATTGTAAATGAGAGTCCCCCGTAGTTTTTGTATATAGTGTTTAGTTGATTTGTAGTTGAGTGTCTTTTCTGTTTAGCTTTTGTTTAGGTCTTTAAATAAAGTCTACTTGTGAAACCAGAGATTCTGGAGTTCATTTCTAGTTCCTTCATAGTTTTGGTCCCTAGTCAGACCCAATGTTAGTTCCCCCTGCAATTTTTCTATTTTAAGTATTCATACTCGCGGGTTGCCTTTAGTGCCTTTACTTTTGCAAGGTCATTTGTTTTCCCTCATATTGTTAATACTTATCAGGTTGTCATTAGTTCTACATCCAAAGTCATTCTATATACTCTAGTCAGTTACTACTACCAAAATATTCAATTGCTATGAATAGAACAGTGACTTAAAGAAGAAAGTATTCAGAAAGCCCAGTATGCACCAAGTTGTCTACCGAGTATCATTCCATGTGTACTGAGCAGAAATAATGATACACCGAGTTGATATACACTAAGTGAAACATGTTACCAGATTCATTGAACCTGGACACACATATGAAAATGTGTTACAAGATCAAGGAACATAGAACCGTTATCACATTGGAAATTGCACTTAAAGATTCTGTATGATTTTGAGGTCACTTATCCAATGAAATATTTTGTATAGTTATTCATTCGATAAATCATGTTTGTAAGATCGAAGCAATGAATCAGATCACCAACATAAGAGATCTATTTATACAACATTGATTAAGGATAGAAGTGTGATAGACAATGATATACGGAGGTGTATGAAGCAAGACATGTGTGATACATGAGAAAGCACTAAGTGTTATGACTGTTATAGAGACACAGAGGTCACCAAGAAGGATCTTAGAGAACAGTCAAAGAACAGAGTAAACAGAAGGGTTTATCAAGTTACTTTATGGGTTACTGAGGTATGCTATAAGCAATGTAATCTTATTTTGAGGACATAGAATCTACTATAGCATTCCAGATGTAAAGTTGCAGATATTTGTAAAGATTTTATTGAAATATTTTGAAGTTGTAAGACAAAACTTTAACAGGGTAAAAGACTCTAACCAAGTCTATATATTGTAAAGCCTCGAACTAGGTACATCATTTAGTTTAAGTGTTGTAAAATCCTTTAGCAAGGTAGATCTAACAGATCTTGATACTCCTAACAGGGTAAGCTATCAGAAATAGCTAAATATGTAGCTCTAACCAAGCACTCTTTATTATTGGAGTAGTGAAGTTGTGGGTGCCATCCCCACCATAGTTTTTCTCTCTAACCAAGTGTTTCTGCGTAACCAAAATATATGTGTTATGGAGTGAATCATGTATGATTGTTATTTATTTGTTTTAGCTTTATGTTATGTTGCTACAGGTTTTGGTTTATGCATAACAATAAAGATATTGTTGTTAAAAGGATTTGAAGTACTAATTCACACCTCGGCTCTCATTACATTAGCTTTCCATATTGGGCCTAACAATTGGTATCAGAGCTTGAATCTTGGAAAAAGGTTTAACAACCTAAAGAGAAGGATCTTATCAATGGAAGGTTATAAACAATCTCGAAAAATTGTGTATCTACAAGAAGAGTTGGACAATGCTAATCAAGTGATAGCAGACATGCAAAGACAAATCCAAAAATCATTGAAAGTGAGAAGAAGATTATCTGATGATTTGCAGGACTCTCAAGAGTTAGTGGAAGAAATTGAGACATCATCTGAGAACAGTATATCTGAAGAGACTGAAGAAATGATTGGAGTATTGAAAAAAAAGAACAAAGCACTGGTTGATCATCTAAAAGCAATGAAAAGAGGACTTGAACATTTCAACACATAGATGATTGAGAATCTTGATGCATTGAGGACAACTGACAATAAACTAAAAGATCTAGAAAGAGAAAAACAAGAGCTTGAAGCATTAGTACCTGAAAAGAATGATGAAATCATAAGGGTGCCTAGTACATTGAATAATTTTGTTGTGACACTTACTAAAATGTGTATGAAGATATAAACTACTACCATAAATATAAAAGAGATAGAGATGCATTATAAAATTAAGGATAGTAGATAGTAAGTCAAAGATATTATAGATTATATAAAAAATTACTTCTAAGAGGAAAATAATATAAGTCTGGATAAGAAGGTAAAAATTTATTTGAAAATTTTTGAAACTAAGAAAATTCTTTAAAACGTAGCTTTAGAAAAACATATTTTGGAGAAGAACCCTAATTTTAGATGCACCAAAAGATGAACCTAAAAATAGACAATCACTAATATTGAGAGAAAGATTAATATAAAGAAGGAACCTAATTAACTAGAAAGGTCTAAAAGAGAAGTCAGAGTTGCCCACATTGGGTTACACACGGCTAAAAGAGAAGGCTTTGAAAAAGTCCAATTGGAGTCTAAACACTATCAATTGTCTGAATGGATGCACGGATCCTTGCTAGACAACGGCTAATCTAATCAAGGATTGTTGGTATATAATAAATGAGTTGAAACAATTCAAAATTTTGCACATATATCGGGAAGCAAACAAGGCCATGGAAGTTCATGCTAGGTGATTAGGTACTACTCTCAGACAGAAGGAGAGAGCCTAAGGGAGCGCATGCCAAGTTGAATCACTTTGAAAAGGACCATTCTTGATTCATGATGTAAAAGGACCAAATTCTTTCAATCTTGCATATTTGGAAGGTACTCTTCTTCCTTTGACTTATAATTGTAAATATATTAAATTATATCAATTGTAAATGAGAGTCCCTCATAGTTTTTGTATATAGTGTTTAGTTGATTTGCAGTTGAGTGTCTTTTCTCTTTAGCTTTTGTTTGAGTCTTTAAATAAAGTCTTCTTGTGAAACCAAAGATTCTGGAGTTCATTTCTAGTTCCTTCTTAGTTCTAGTCCCTAGTCAAAGCCAATGTTAGTTCCCCCTGCAATTTTTCTCTTTTAAGAATTCATACTCACGGGTCGCCTTTAGTGACTTTACTTTTGTAAGGTCATTTGTTTTCCCTCATATTGTTAATACTTATCAAGTTGTCATTAGTTTTACATCCAAAGTCATTCTATATACTCTAGTCAGTTACTACTACCAAAATATTCAGTCGCTATGAATAGAACAGTGACTTAAAGAAGAAAGTATTCACAGAGCCCAGTATGCACCAAGCTGTCTATTGAGTATCATTCCATGTGTACTGAGGAGAAATAATGATCACTGAGTTGATATACACTGAGTGAAACATGTTACCACATTCATTGAACCTGGACACACATATGAAAATGTATTACAAGATCGAGGAACGTAGAACCGTTATCACATTGGAAATTGCACTTAAAGATTGTGTATGATTTTGAGGTCACATATCCAATGAAATATTTTGTATAGTTATTCATTCGATAAATCATGTTTGTAAGATCGAAGCAATGAATCAGATCACCAACATAAGAGATCTATTTATACAACATTGATTAAGGATAGAAGTGTGATAGACAGCGATATACAGAGGTGTATGAAGCAAGACATGTGTGATACATGAGAAAGCACTAAGTGTTATGATTGTTATAGAGACACGGAGGTCACCGAGAAGGATTTTAGAGAACATTCAAAGAACAAAGTAAACAAAAGGGTTTATCAAGTTACTTTATGGGTTACTGAGGTATGCTATAAGCAATGTAATCTTATTTTGAGGACATAGAATCTACTATAGCATTCCAGATGTAAAGTTGCAGATATTTGTAAAGATTTTATTGAAATATTTTGAAGTTGTAAGACAAACCTTTAACAGGGTAAAAGACTCTAACCAAGTCTATAAATTGTAAAGCCTTGAACTAGGTACATCATTTAGTTTAAGTGTTGTAAAATCCTTTAGCAAGGTAGATCTAACAGATCTTGATACTCCTAACAGGGTAAGCTATCAGAAATAGCTAAATATGTAGCTCTAACCAAGCACTCTTTATTATTGGAGTAGTGAAGTTGTGGGTGCCATCCCCACCACAGTTTTTCTCTCTAACCAAGAGTTTCTGCGTAACCAAAATATATGTGTTATGGAGTGAATCATGTATGATTGTTATTTATTTGTTTTAGCTTTATGTTATGTTGCAGCAGGTTTTGGTTTATATATAACAATAAAGATATTGTTGTTATAAGGATTTGAAGTACTAATTCACCCGTCCCCTCTCATTACATTAGCTTTCCATATTGGGCCTAACAATTGGTATCAGAGCTTGAATCTTGGAAAAAGGTTTAACAACCTAAAGAGAAGGATCTTATCAATGGAAGGTTATAAACAATCTCGAAAAATTGTGTATCTACAAGAAGAGTTGGATCATGCTAATCAAGTGATAGCAGACATGCAAAGACAAATCCAAAAATCATTGAAAGTGAGAAGAAGATTATCTGATGATTTGCAGGACTCTCAAGAGTTAGTGGAAGAAATTGAGACATCATCTGAGAACAGTATATCTAAAGAGACTGAAGAAATGATTGGAGTATTGAAAAAAAAGAACAAAGCACTGGTTGATCATCTAAAAGCAATGAAAAGAGGACATGAACATTTCAACACATAGATGATTGAGAATCTTGATGCATTGAGGACAACTGAGGATAAACTAAGAGATCTAGAAAGAGAAAAACAAGAGCTTGAAGCATTAGTACCTGAAAAGAATGATGAAATCGTAAGGGTGCCTAGTACATTGAATAATTTTGTTGTGACACTTCCTAAAATGTGTATGAAGATATAAACTACTACCATAAATATAAAAGAGATAGAGATGCATTATAAAATTATGGATAGTAGATAGTAAGTCAAAGATATTATAGATTATATAAAAAATTACTTCTAAGAGGAAAATAATATAAGTCTGGATAAGAAGGTAAAAATTTATTTGAAAATTTTTGAAACTAAGAAAATTCTTTAAAACGTAGCTTTAGAATAACATATTTTGGAGAAGGACCCTAATTTTAGATGCACCAAAAGATGAACCTAAAAATAGACAATCACTAATATTGAGAGAAAGATTAATATAAAGAAGGAACCTAATTAACTAGAAAGGTCTAAAAGAGAAGTCAGAGTTGCCCACATTGGGTTACACACGGCTAAAAGAGAAGGCTTTGAAAAAGTCCAATTGGAGTCTAAACACTATCAATTGTCTGAATGGACGCATGCATCCTTGCTAGACAACGGCTAATCTGATCAAGGATTGTTGGTATATAATAAATGAGTTGAAACAATTCAAAATTTTGCACATATATCGGGAAGCAAACAAGGCCATGGAAGTTCATGCTAGGTGATTAGGTACTACTCTCAAACAGAAGGAGAGAGCCTAAGGGAGCGCATGCCAAGTTGAATCACTTTGGAAAGGACCATTCTTGATTCATGAGGTAAAAGGACCAAATTCTTTCAATCTTGCATATTTGGAAGGTACTATTCTTCCTTTGACTTATAATTGTAAATATATTAAATTATATCAATTGTAAACGAGAGTCCCTCGTAGTTTTTGTATATAGTGTTTAGTTGATTTGCAGTTGAGTGTCTTTTCTATTTAGCTTTTGTTTGAGTCTTTAAATAAAGTCTGCTCGTGAAACCAGAGATTCTGGAGTTCATTTCTAGTTCCTTCATAGTTCTAGTCCCTAGTCAGAGCCAATGTTAGTTCCCCCTACAATTTTTCTCTTTTAAGTATTCATACTCGCGGGTTGCCTTTAGTGCCTTTACTTTTGTAAGGTCATTTGTTTTCCCTCATATTGTTAATACTTATCATGTTGTCATTAGTTTTACATCCAAAGTCATTCTATATACTCTATTCAGTTACTACTATCAAAATATTCATTCGCTATGAATAGAACAGTGACTTAAGGAAGAAAGTATTCAAAGAGCCCAGTATGCACCAAGCTGTCTACCGAGTATCATTCCATGTGTACTGAGTAGAAATAATGATACACCGAGTTGATATACACTGAGTGAAACATGTTACCAGATTCATTGAACCTGGACACACATATGAAAATGTGTTACAAGATCGAGGAACATAGAACTGTTATCACATTGGAAATTGCACTTAAAGATTGTGTATGATTTTGAGGTTGATTTCCCAATGAAATATTTTGTATAGTTATTCATTCGATAAATCATGTTTGTAAGATCGAAGCAATGAATCAGATCACCAACATAAGAGATCTATTTATACAACATGGATTAAGGATAGAAGTGTGATAGACAACGATATATAGAGGTGTATGAAGCAAGACATGTGTGATACATGAGAAAGCACTAAGTGTTATAACTGTTACAGAGACACAGAGGTCACCGAGAAGGATTTCAGAGAACAGTCAAAGAACAGAGTAAACAAAAGGGTTTATCAAGTTACTTTATGGGTTACTGAGGTATGCTATAAGAAATGTAATCTTATTTTGAGGACATAGAATCTACTATAGCATTCCAGATGTAAAGTTGCAGATATTTGTAAAGATTTTATTGAAATATTTCGAAGTTGTAAGAGAAACCTTTAACAGGGTAAAAGACTCTAACCAAGTCTATAAATTGTAAAGCCTTGAACCAGGTACATCATTTAGTTTAAGTGTTGTAAAATCCTTTAGCAAGGTAGATGTAACAGATCTTGATACTCCTAACAGGGTAAGCTATCAGAAATAGCTAAATATTTAGCTCTAACCAAGCACTCTTTATTATTGCAGTAGTGAAGTTGTGGGTGCCATCCCCACCATAGTTTTTCTCTCTAACCAAGAGTTTCTGCGTAACCAAAATATATGTGTTATAGAGTGAATCATGTATGATTGTTATTTATTTGTTTTAGCTTTATGTTATGTTGCAGCAGGTTTTGGTTTATGCATAATAGTAAAGATATTATTGTTAAAAGGATTTGAAGTACTAATTCACCCCTCCCCTCTCATTACATTAGCTTTCCATATTGGGCCTAACAATTGGTATCAGATCTTGAATCTTGGAAAAAGTTTTAACAACCTAAAGAGAAGGATCTTATCAATGGAAGGTTATAAACAATCTCAAAAAATTGTGTATCTACAAGAAGAGTTGGATCATGCTAATCAAGTGATAGCAGACATGCAAAGACAAATGCCAAAATCATTGAAAGTGAGAAGAAGATTATCTGATGATTTGCAGGACTCTCAAGTGTTAGTGGAAGAAATTGAGACATCATCTGAGAATAGTATATCTGAAGAGACTGAAGAAATGATTGGAGTATTGAAAAAAAAGAACAAAGCACTGGTTGATCATCTAAAAGCAATGAAAAGATGACATGAACATTTCAACACATAGATGATTGAGAATCTTGATGCATTGAGGACAACTGAGGATAAACTAAGAGATCTATAAAGAGAAAAACAACAGCTTGAAGCATTAGTACCTGAAAAGAATGATGAAATCATAAGGGTGCCTAGTAGATTGAATAATTTTGTTGTGACACTTACTAAAATGTGTATGAAGATATAAAATACTACCATAAATATAAAAGAGATAGAGATGCATTCTAAAATTATGGGTAGTAGACAGTAAGTCAAAGATATTATAGATTATAGAAAAAATTACTTCTAAGAGGAAAATAATATAAGTCTGGATAAGAAGGTAAAAATTTATTTGAAAATTTTTGAAACTAAAAAAATTATTTAAAAAGTAGCGTTAGAATAACATATTTTGGAGAAGAACCCTAATTTTAGATGTGCCAAAAGATGAACCTAAAAATAGATAATCACTAATATTGAGAGAAAGATTAATATAAAGAAGGAACCTAATTAACTAGAAAGGTCTAAAAGAGAAGTCAGAGTTGCCCACATTGGGTTACACATGGCTAAAAGAGAAGGCTTTGAAAAAGTCCAATTGGAGTCTAAACACTATCAATTGTCTGAATGGACGCACGGATCCTTGCTGGACAATGGCTAATCTGATCAAGGATTGTCGGTATATAATAAATGAGCTGGAAGAATTCAAAATTTTGCACATATATTGGGAAGGCAACAAAGCGGCGGATCTACTGGCCAATATGACGTTGGGCTACGTGACGACTAAATGGTGGAGTAGTAGGGATTTATTCCCAAAAGGCCTATGCGATCTGGTACATGATGATTACACCCAGTTGCGTTAATCAACGATCTTTAATCATGATTTCATGGAGTTGATGGGGAAATGACTCCTTTTTGTTCTCCCTAACCGAAGATCTACAAACTTTAGTTGTTCCTGGATTTTCTGTCTTATTGTGTGGCTCATTTTCTGCTACTATTTGGAGTCTTTTTTGATGTGGCCCATTACCTGCAACTATTTGGAGACTTCTCTGGTGTGGCTCATTTTCAGCTACTGCTTGGTGTTTTTTCTAGTGTGGCCCATTACCTGCGACTGTTCGAAGAATTCTCTAGTGTGGCCCATTTTCTATTGTTCGGTGACCCAAAGCATAAAGGGTTGGGACAAGATTAGAAAAGAACTATCTAATTGTAAGAAATGGAAGAAAAACACGGAAGTGTGTAAGGAAATCGTTGATGTGGGAATTGTCCCTGTCTTGGATAGGCTTCATGGCTGTTCTCCTCTGCTCATGGAGTCCTTAATCAATGGCTAGAAGAAAGGGTTATTGAGGGCTTATGGAGCTGAGTATAAGATTGATGAAACCCTAGTGGTGACAGTCATTGGCCTAGCAACGAATGACATAAGGTTCTATAGAGATGGGAAAACTGAGGATAAGAACCCGACTAATTTCTTTCACAAAGACAAGGAGCACTCTAGAGTTACCAAGATAGCTGATGGAGGCTAAAACAAGAAAGATCTTATGGCTCTTTGGGCAGACATGGTCGAGTTAATCATGAGGTATATTACGATCAATGGAAGATATGCCAACATCTTTTCCTCTCATTTTACCATTTTGAATCATTTTAGACATGGTAAAATCATTTATGTTCCTTTCTATTTGGCCTCTTCTTTAGAAAATAGTCTTGAAAAACATATGGAGAATCCAACCAATCCTATTCTCCATGAAGAGCTTATTGTGCTCATCATGGATTATGCTAAGACCCTTGAAGTTTTGCCCTCTCTATCTAAGAAAGGCCAATAGACCAATATTTAGAATGTCTTTGACTCAGAAATGGATTTGGAGGATAGTGGGGGTGCCATGCTTTTAACGACCCTAATTATAAGCCTACAGAAAAAGGGGAGATGATAGTCACCCTTGGGACGTTTAGTAGTAAGAATCCTCCTAGATGGGTGACTAGCAAACATAAATACACCAGCAAACTTATTTCTTGGGCCGATCCCCTTTCTAAAAAGAAGAAACTTGTAGCTAAGGACTATGGTCCGAAGAATTCATATCAGAAAATTAAAATAGACATTCCAATCAATGTCTTGAAAGAAAAACATGGGACGATGGCCATAGAAGAGAACCATGGGATATAAAGGACTGGTAATCTGATGAACATGGTGATGGAAGCTACCAGAAGATAGGAGAGTTGTTGGAAGTGGGTGGAGAGTGAAATTGATACCCTCAAAATTGGAGTTAAGGAGATTATTGATATCTTCACTGCCTCCATTGAGCCCAGCAAATCTGAGAAACTCATGATTATGACCCAAAAGCTCTCCTAGGATGTCGAGGTGATGACATGAAATCAATAACAAAGAATTAGAAAGGTGGAACAATCTATGGCAGAGATAAAGAAAAACCTCAAGAACCTGGTTGACAAAAGCAAAGAAGGAATGAACAACACTATAGAGGGGATCGAAAAGATAAATGCCATGGTTGTAGTATACAAATCTTTCCATATTGAACCGGACAAAGATCTTGGAGGTATAGATTTGGCTGTTGGAGACAACAAAACCACTGGTCCTAGTTCTAGAGCCAGAAGGAGGAGCAACAACAATGGTACCTCTAGATTCATTATGGAGGAATTGGAGGAAATCAACAAGATTTCCATCTAGAAAAACAAGCAGCTGGTGCACTCTCTTAATTGAGAGTTTTTCTTTTGTTTTGTCTTGTTGTCTACATCTCTATTTCTTTCATGGCTATTTTGGGGTTCTCCCCTATTTTACAGTTGGTTTATGTCTGTTTGGCTAATGGCCAATTTTTGTAAAACTTTTTGGTTTCGGGTCCATGTAAAACCCGTTTGTCTATATCATTGAGTAAAGAAAGGCAAAAGTGTTGTAGGGTAATAATTGAGTAAAGAAATGTATATATCTGAGCATAAGAAGAAATGTTTAAACACATGGGAGGATTGGATTATTGAATCTAAGAAAGTAGTAAAACATCTATTATTTTCTTTCTTAGATTTTAGTGAGATCTTCCAAGTTGACTCTAATGTAAGTTGATTTTATGTAGTCAAAAAGTGATAATGCTTGATGTGTGTATCATTAATATGTAATCCCATAGTATTCTTATTTAGATGTCTTAGATTTACTAACACAGATTTTCTAATGCCATGGATATAGTGTGGCCATAGTCAATGGAACTTCAATTTCCCTTGTTTCTTAAACATGTTATCAGATAGTAGTACTAGAACCCATTTTTTGAATGTTTTTAATTTAAAATTCTTGCCATGCCATGCTTTCTCCTTCTACCACTCAATTTTGTTCTTATACATTGTACTTTATCTGTATTCATCTATTTCATATAAATATTCTATCAAGTGTGTCGAAGATTGGTCATGCTCCAACCACAAAGTGAGTGTGGTGCATATGTTAAGGGCTATGAAGGTCAAAGGAACCCTAGCATCAATACCATAGGTGAACTAAAATTATCTGAGCTTACTTTTCCTTTTGTATAGTGTTTTGTATGCCAAAAATAATTGTATGTACTTTTACATCCCAATCTATGATGGTTTCATCACACATTTTCATTAATGCTTTGTTAAATATCTTTTTTATTAATTCAATTACTCCATTAGCTTGTGATTGATAGGGGGGAATCATGTTGTGTGCTACCATAAAGTTTTGTAGTAATGATTTTATCATCTTGTTTACAGGGTATTTTTCTTGACCACTCACTATACTAAAAGGATATTAATACCTTGTAATGATATTATCATATAGGAACCTTGTGACAGTCTTTGTGGTACAATCTTTTGTGGGTTCTACCTTTGCCCACTTTGTGAGATAAACTACTCTTCTTAGGACTACTATTCATTTAGATTAGGGTTTAGAGTTTATATAAAATATGATTCAATTAGGCTTAGTTTTAAAGAAAGGGTTGAGTTAAAACCAGGGTAAAATTAAGGCTATAAGAAAAATATGAGTTATGATCAGGGTTGGGATTACAATATGTTTAATGTTCAAATAGGTATAGAGCTAGCTTTTAGCCAGGGTTAGGTTTGATATTCTATTACAACTAAAATAGAGTTAGGGTTAGAGTTAACATTAGATTAGGCTTATAGTTTGGGCTTAATTAAGATTATAGCTAGGGTTAGGATTATAGTTATAAATAGGGTTAATATTAGAGTAAGGTTTATGTTTAGGTCTATGGTGGGCTTAATTAAGATTATAGCTAGGGTTAGGATTATAGCTATAAATAGGGTTAATATGAGAGTAAGGGTTATGTTTAGGTCTATGGTGAGCTTAATCAGGGTTAGGGATAGGGATAGGGTTCAAGATCAATTAAGTGTAGGTGTAGAGTTTAATTATTGCTATAATTTAAACAAAATCAGGATCAATTAGAATTAAATTTTAATTAAATTCAAGGTTAGGGTTAGGATTAAAATTAGGACTAATATTACAAATAACTGCATTAAGGATATATCTCGGCTTTTTCTATAAATATTATTAAATATATATAAGCTAGTATTATTTTTATGAATGTAAATTTATGAATCATTATTATTTTGTAATACATAAGAATATTTATAGAAAATAAGAATCATTTTTAATGATGTATTATATAAGAGGGGATTAGATGGGACTTTCTTGCGTTGTGTTCATAAATCGCTTCAAGAGTCACTTTTGAAAACATTTCATGATGAAGCTTGTGGCAATCATTTCTCCTCAGTGGTAACTGCCTACAGGATCTTGAGGAACTGTTATTATTGGCCAAGAATGTTTATGCATATGCATGGGTGGCCAGGTACGAAAAATGTAAGTTGTTTATAGGTAAGCTGCAACTCCCAGCATTACCACTCCAACCCATGGTTGTAGATGAACCTTTCAGGCAATGGGGTCTAGATTTCATTGGTCCCTTGACACCTACCTCTAGTGCAAGACACATCCATATATTGAAAGCTACAGACTATTTCAATAAATGGGTTGAGGCCATTCTGGTACAAAAGACATCCTCAGAGATTGTTTGTTATTTCCTCAAAGAGAACATCCTAGTTCAATTTGGGGTTCCGTTAAAAATTGTAGCTGACAACGCCACCAATTTCTCCTCTATCGAAATCTCTTTATTCTGCTATGATCATGGAATCTCCCTTGCTCACTCATCTGATTATTATCCTCAGGGAAACGACCACACTGAATCTAGTAATAAAAACCTGATTAATATCATGAAAAAATTAGTGAGTGAAAATTTTAAGGATTGGCATAAGAAACTATATGAAGCCCTTTGGGCTGATAGTACATCACCAAAGAGGGCAATTGGGATGTCTTCATTTGAACTGGTCTATAGTGTGGGCCCTTACGTAGCACTTCCTTTGGAGCTGGCAGCTACCAACCTACAAACTCTCATTGAAGACGCCTATTTCCAGAATTCTCTTCAAAAGTGGATTATGCACTTGAGTAGAATTGATGAAGAAAGTGATAAACTAGTGGACTGGATAATAGAACACCAGATGAGGGTAAAAAGGATATTTGACAAGCAAACAGGGCCATGGAAGTTCATGCTAGGTGATTAGGTACTACTCTCAGACAGAAGGAGAGAGCCTAAGGGAGCACATGCCAAGATGAGTCACTTTGGAAAGGACCATTCTTGATTAATGAGGTAAAAGGACCAAATTATTTCAATCTTGCATATTTGGAAGGTACTGTTCTTTCTTTGACTTATAATGGTAAAGATATTAAATTATATCAATTGTAAACGAGAGTCCCTCATAGTTTTTGTATATAGTGTTTAGTTGATTTGCAGTTGAGTGTCTTTTCTGTTTAGCTTTTGTTTGAGTCTTTAAATAAAGTCTTCTTGCGAAACCAGAGATTTTGGAGTTCATTTCTAGTTCCTTCATAGTTCTAGTCCCTAGTCAGAGCCAATGTTAGTTCCCCCTGCAATTTTTCTCTTTTAAGTATTCATAATCGCGGGTTGCCTTTAGTGCCTTTACTTTTGTAAGGTCATTTATTTTCCCTCATATTGTTAATACTTATCAAGTTGTCATTATTTTTACATCCAAAGTCATTCTATATACTCTAGTCAGTTACTACTACCAAAATATGAATAGAACAGTGACTTAAAGAAGAAAGTTTTCACAGAGCCCAGTATGCACCAAGCTGTCTACTGAGTATCATTCCATGTGTACCGAGCAGAAATAATGATACACCGAGTTGATATACACCGAGTGAAACATGTTACCAGATTCATTGAACCTGGACACACATATGAAAATGTGTTACAAGATCGAGGAACATAGAACCATTATCACATTGGAAATTGCACTTAAAGATTGTGTATGATTTTGAGGTCATTTATCCAATGAAATATTTTGTATAGTAATTCATTCAATAAATCATGTTTGTAAGATCGAAGCAATGAATCAGATCACCAACATAAGAGATCTATTTATACAACATGGATTAAGGATAGAAGTGTGATAGACAGAGATATACAGAGGTGTATGAAGCAAGACATGTGTGATACATGAGAAAGCACTAAGTGTTATGACTATTATAGAGACATAGAGGTCATCGAGAAGGATTTCATAGAACTTTCAAAGAACGGAGTAAACAGAAGGGTTTATCGAGTTACTTTATGGGTTACTGAGGTATGCTATAAGCAATGTAATCTTATTTTGAGGACATAGAATCTACTATAGCATTCTAGATGTAAAGTTGTAGATATTTGTAAAGATTTTATTGAAATATTTTGAAGTTGTAAGAGAAACCTTTAACAGGGTAAAAGACTCTAACCAAGTCTATAAATTGTAAAGCCTTGAACCAGGTACATCATTTAGTTTAAGTGTTGTAAAATCCTTTAGCAAGGTAGATGTAACAGATCTTGATACTCCTAACAGGGTAAGCTATCAGAAATAGCTAAATATGTAGCTCTAACCAAGCACTCTTTATTATTGCAGTAGTGAAGTTGTGGGTTCCATCCCCACCATAGTTTTTCTCTCTAACCAAGAGTTTCTGCGTAACCAAAATATATGTGTTATGGAGTGAATCATGTATGATTGTTATTTATTTGTTTTAGCTTTATGTTATGTTGTAGCAGGTTTTGGTTTATGCATAACAGTAAAGATATTATTGTTAAAAGGATTTGAAGTACTAATTCACCCGTCCCCTCTCATTGCATTAGCTTTCCATATTGGGCCTAACAATTGGTATCAGAGCTTGAATCTTGGAAAAGGGTTTAACAACCTAAAGAGAAGGATCTTATCAATGGAAGGTTATAAACAATCTCGAAAAATTGTGTATCTACAAGAAGAGTTGGATCATGCTAATCAAGTGATTGCAGACATGGAAGGACAAATGCAAAAGTCATTGAAAGTGAGAAGAAGATTATCTGATGATTTTCAAGAATCTCAAGAGTTAGTGGAAGAAATTGAGACATCATCTGAGAACAATATATCTGAAGAGACTGAAGAAATGATTGGAGTATTGAAAAAAAAGAACAAAGCACTGGTTGATCAGCTAAAAACAATGAAAAGAGGACATGAACATTTCAACACATAGATGACTGAGAAGCTTGATGCATTGAGGACAACTGAGGATAAACTAAGAGATCTAGAAAGAGAAAAACAATAGCTTGAAGCATTAGTACCTGAAAAGAATGATGAAATCATAAGGTTGACTAGGATTCAATAAAATCTGTCAGATCAATTAGGTTATGCACATCATGAAGCAAATTTGAAAGATGATGAGAATCAACAATTGAAACTTGAAATATCAAGGTTGACCAATGAACTTGAAATAGAAAAGAAATCCAGGGAAACACTAAAGAAGAGCTATGAAGCATCAAAGATGTTGGATGAGCAGCTGAATACAAGAAGACCCAACAAAGAAGAAGAACTCAGTTACAAAGGAAAAGACTCTACCGAGAAGGGAATTCATACAACCGAAAGAGGAGAATCATCAAAGTAAACTAGAAACAAGAAGCACTTCAAAAGAAAGAAGCCTATTTGCAACTAATGTGGAAATCGAGGTCATACTACTAAAATGTGCCAAATCAGAAAAGGTAAGCAACCGAATGTCACTAAGTCTAATGGTTATTGTTACAATTGCAATAAATATGGTCACACATTTAACCAATGTAGGACAAAGTTTGTTAGCAATTATCAGAAGGCAAAATTCAAAGGGTTTTGTAAAAACTGCAATAGATATGGACATAGTACTGAGAAGTGTTGTATTAAGCAAAAGAACTATATGTGGTCTGCACACCGAGCAAATACTGGAGGTTACCAAACTCACACAGATCCTTACCGACAATATTCTACAGTACCATGGGATTACAATACAAGGATATGGTGTGAATGTTGTGGAAGATATGGACATATAAGTTCCAACTTCTTTATAAGGTTTGGAATGAACAACCAAAGATCATGGAGAAATCCTGGTATGGCATGTTTTCATTGTGACAAATTTGGACACTTGGCTAGAGATTGTAGAGATCAACCTAGAGGAGACACCGAGGAAATAAAAGAAAAATTGTAGATGATTTGGAAAAAGAAGGAAATTGTGTCAAGTGAAGAAAGAACCTTACCTACTAAGTTAGGTGCACCTATTCCAAATTAATCGGTAAAGGTATGAAGGGACTGCATTCTTTCAAAGGTCAAATCTTAACAATTCCTATTTTATTATGTACTTAAGTCAAAATCTGCATAGCTAAAGATGTATTAGTAAGTTTGAAATTCTATCAGTCTTTTGGAGCACTATACAGGAAGACTGTCAAGTCAGTGAATACAGGAAGCCTGTCAAGTCAGTAAATGAAGGAAGTCTGGTTACTCGGTTAAAGTGCAAAAAGGAAAGAAATTTTAGTGGAACTGAGTGCATTTAATGTTTTTAACCTAACCTACATGGGGCTCGATAAGGTATATTGTGTACTTAAAGCATTTACGCGGTCATTTTTCACTCACCAAGTTTTCAAGAAAGCAGAGAAAAGTGAATCAAAGGCGATCAAACCACCTCCAAAGAAAAATTCAAGGTATTTACATCAATCTCAATGCATTGTTAAGCTGGTTTACTGATCATATCAAGTTGTTATTATCTGCTAATTGTGAAGCATCTATCGTTTTAAAATCTTCAAACCCTAAGGATCTTTTGTTAATTCTTATCTGAAATCTGCAATGGCACCTAAGGTCCAGAATCCCGTTGTTGTTGAGAACATCGAAAAGCCCTCATTGAAATACTCTTTAACTCCCAAAATTACATCTGAACCAGATGACAAAATCACATTTTCACTCATCCCGGATAGATTTTTATTAGTCAAGGATGTGAGATTCTTCACCAAATGTTGAGTTGAAGAACTAGGTCACATTGAAATCAAAGAAACATATGATGAATTGTGCACCAATGGTAAAATGGATAGCAAGTATGAGCACATTAAGATCAAGGGATTGACTGAAGCCCTAACCTATCCCCGTCTATTCAAACCCCAGTGGGTCAAGTTTGTTCAAAGCAGAGTTCATGATGACTTTATGTGGCTAGAAGAGCAACTGTTTAAGATCACCAAGGAAATCATTCATTTGATCACTGATTACCCTATTTATGATCATGCCCGAGCTCAAAAAATGATATCACAGAAGGAATTGATCAGTTTAACTAGAGTAGAATTAGATTGTAGAGGACTAAAATTGAACAATGTCACTAATGCAGAACTAAAGTTTACCATTAGAGTAATATGTAACTATTTCTTCCCATCAATAAGGGAAAATAGTGTACCCTGTGGAGTAATAGACTTAGCATATAAAATTGTGAAGAAAGGCATGAAAATTGATTTATGTGAGGTGTTGCTAAAAAATCTATTTGATAATCTGAACACCATAAGGAAGCCAAAGAAGAACAATTTGGCCAATACACTAAACTTTGGATCACTGTTAATATGCATGTTTTTCTATTTTGAAAAATTCTTTCCATCAGTCGGTAAAGTTGTTTGGGAGCTACACCAACCAATCACCCATCAGATCAATGACTTCATCAAGAAGCTAGGTGATAATTTTAGCAACTTTCGGGAAAGGATGCATAACAGGTACCGGATTCCACCCAAGCTAGTGGAGAAATACAAAGATGACATATGTTTTGAAGTGGACACTGATTACTGTTATGTGAATGTTGTGGAACCAAGAACTCAATCTTTGCTACCTATGGGTTACGAGATTGATTTTGACATCACACAACAACAAATTGATGCATTTCTTACATTACCAAGGCATGTTACCAAGCTGAGGTATGGAACATATGAAGAAGTGAAGGAAAAAGTAAAAATGAGCATTGTAGTACCCAAAGCTACAAGGAAGGCAACAAAGATGATAAAGGCATTAACGGAGAAATTTGGAGAAGATTCCTCCTCCACACTTGTCAAAGGAACTATAGCCATTACCAAAGAAGAATTTGAAGCCTAAGAGGCAGCTATAACATTGAGCACCGAATTGCCTAAGGGAAAAGTGTTGAAAAGAAAGAAACTGGATACATCAAAGGCATCACCGACTCCTCCAGCAAAGCAACCTAACACATGAGCATCTACAGCATCATTGAGTAAGAAAAAAAAGAGTGTTGCCACACCCAAGGTAATAAAAACATACAAGAAATCTACTCAGAGACTCATTTTGGCAAAAGAGTCTAGTGACACCAAATCTGAAGATGCAAGCAAATTTTAATTTTCAAGAGCAAGAAGGTAAATGTACATAATGTTGAAAATTTTTGTGCTAATCTGAAGCAATTTGGTGGATTTGGATCATTCAGATATGTTAAGTATGAATCCAAAAATGATGCCGAAAAGAGACAAATAGAAGAAACTGTCATCTGCACATTTCTGAAATTCTGATTGGTCCCATTGGAAGTATCTAATTCTCTTCCAAAAGAATTGTATGTGCATATTGACAATAGGTGGAAATATGCAATGGACTCAAAAAAATAGATTAGAGAAAGAAGTCTGGTACATCTCTTTCGAGACATGTCAATAGATGAAATCAAAGAAAATCTGACAAATAACCACAAAAACTTCCTAGTCAAGCAAAAAGCTTTAAAATTGATGAATGGACTTTATCTGGAAGTAGAGAAAGAGACCAAGGAAAAACAATAGGAAATATTTAGAATCAAGGATGCTGGTGAGCAAGCTACAGTTGAAATAGTTGATGTCACCAAGAAAGATCCTGATGTCACCGAGCAACACCCTGCTGACACCATACAAGTAGATGAAGATATCATGGATACAGAGGCATCAGAATAGGAAATGATATAAGGGAATGCTTATGCCCAACTTGTATCTAGCGAGTCAGTTTTGGAACAAGTTCAGCCCTATCCTCTGGTCAATCAACCTGTCTCAATTGAGGCCCCTCAGGATACAGAACAAGGCACCGAAGGTCACAAGTCTACAGCAGGAGAAGGTACTTCTCAAGAACAAACCTCACAAGCACCTTCTAGCACTGAAAATGTTGCAACTGAGACACCAAAGGACACTACAAAGGCTAAAGAAACCTACCAAAGTGTTGCCTCTACTGAGCAACCTACCGAGGGTCATCAAGCCTCACAAGCCATTGTCCTAGTTCAATCGGTGAAAGGTAAATAAAAGAAGATGAAAAAGCATAGTTTCAAAGTAGATTTGTCAAAACCAATAGTGTTGCCCAATGTTAATATATCCAAATTAAAGGGGCAAGCACTCATTGATTTCGGTGAACTATGCAAAGCCAAAGCTGAACAAGAGAAGCAAATGGCTATTCAAAAGAAAAATAAAGTACTTCACAAGGTGAAAGCACTCTTAACCAACATGCTACCTGAAGCTACAGTGACAAACAAATGCAGCCATCCATGTACAACTGGATGAACTTCTAACCAAGATAGAGACATCTGGAGTAGATGCATCGGAATATTTGAGCAAATTAAAGGACAAGGAGCTCACTGCAAAAATGATTGAAGAAGTACAGAAAGCTATTGCCATTGGCAAAGTTAAACTTGTCAAATTTATTGCTGAGTTGACCCCTCAACTCAAACACATTCATTATTTATTTCAAAAACTCTGTACATTCTCTTTATTTATTAAAGATATCAAGAATAAAACTAAAGTGATTGAGAAAGAGATCACCGATCTCTCTAATAAGTTGACCACTGAGCCTAATTCCATTCAAAAAAATTATACCAAGCTACAACAGCTATGGCTCAACAATTGGAACTAAGGAATGAAGAACACAAGATAAGGATGGACATAATGACACTTCAAACATTATTCCTTCCTCATCTTTCCTCCCTCCAAGAGTAGATTAACAAGGCTGCATCTCTATCCACTCAACAAGAGGGAAGTACATTAGATGGACTCATTTCACTATTAGCTGACATTACAGCTCAGAATTCACTCATGGATAGTGTTAAGGATGCCCTCTTTGCCGCTCTAACCAATGCAAGGACAAAGTATAAATCCATTTTTGACCAGTTGCCATAACCGAATGGTAACTAAATTTTGATGTTTGTCAAAAAGGGGGAGTGATATAGTATCAAATCATCAAAGTATCAAACTAAATGAGTGTAGTATACAAGGGGAGTATATACCGAGCAAAACAGAGTATTCAAAACAAAGTCAACTTTGATAGAGTAGTGAACCGAGCAGTTATCATAGAACATTGATCACCGACCATGCAAAATCAGAATTTTGTACAGTATATTGATAAGGGGAGTATATCTGAATATACTATTTCATTGACTAATGTATAGACTATTTGTTTAGTCAAAGTTTGTAAGTATATAGACTTCTGAGTTATAACTTTGAAAGTAGTATTGTCAAACATCTCAACTAATGTCAAAAGGGGAGATTGTTACTACTTATCAAGTTGTCATTAGTTTTACATCCAAAGTCATTCTATATACTCTAGTTGGTTACTACTACCAAAATATTCAGTCGATATGAACAGAACAGTCAGTTAAAGAAGAAAGTATTCACAGAGCCCAGTATGCACCAACCTGTCTACCGAGAAGAAATAATGATACACCGAGTTGATATACACCAAGTGAAACGTGTTACTAGATTCATTGAACCTAGACACACATATGAAAATGTGTTACAAGATTGAGGAACATAGAATCGTTATCACATTGGAAATTGCACTTAAAGATTGTGTATGATTTTGAGGTTATTTATCCAATGAAATATTTTGTATAGTTATTCATTCGATAAATCATGTTTGTAAGATTGAAGCAATGAATCAGATCACCGACATAGGAAATCTATTTATATAGCATGGATTAAGGATAGAAGTGAGACAGACAGAGATATATAGAGGTGTGTGAAGCAAGACATGTGTGATACATGAGAAAGCACTAAGTGTTATGACTGTTACAGAGACAGAGGTCACTGAGAAAGATTTTAGAGAACAGTCAAAGAACATAGTAAACAAAAGGGTTTATTGAGTTACTTTATGGGTTACCCGGATATGCTATAAGCAAGGTAATCTTATTTTGAGCACATAGAATCTACTATAACATTCCAGATGTGAAGTTGTAGATATTTGTAAAGATTTTATTGAAATATTTTGAAGTTGTAAGAGAAACCTTTAACAGGGTAAAAGACTCTAATGAAGTCTATAAATTGTAAAGCCTCTAACCAGGTACAACATTTAGTTTAAGTATTGTAAAATCCTATAGCAAGGTAGATCTAACATATCTTGATACTCCTAACAGGGTAAGCTATCAGAAATAGCTAAACATGTAGCTCTAACTGAGCACTCTTTATTATTGCAGTAGTGAGGTTGTGGGTGCCATCCCCACCATAGTTTTTCTCTCTAACCAAGAGTTTCTATGTAACCAAAATATATGTGTTATGGAGTGAATCATGTATGATTGTTATTTATTTGTTTTAGCTTTATGTTATGTTGCAGTAGGTTTTGGTTTATGCATAACAGTAAAGATTTTGTTGTTAAAAGGATTTGAAGTACTGATTCACCCCTCCCATCTTAGTACATTAGCTTTCCATATTGGGCTTAACACATACTTGAACAATTGAACTCTTTCAAAAAATTTCAAATGGTTCACGGTTGAGAGCGTGTTTTTGAAGAATGGAACTTGTGGTCTTTATCATCATGTGAGCAAGTGCTCTTTTGCTTGTGGTCTTTGAATTTTTGAACCCGTTGAACCAAATTTCAAGTAGTTCAAAAGGTTCAAGGTTTAAAATGCCTTTTGTGAGTCACTGCAATGTATCATTATTTAATGAGCATGGGTCCATATGTTTTAAGTTGATATGTGACCTCGAACCTTGAACCAAATCTCAAGCGGTTCAAAAGGTTCAAGGTTCATGTGTTAATAGTCCTTATTGTTGCTCGTTCCCAGTGTTGTCGTGTGTTCCACTCGCTCACTGTTATCTTTTAAATGAACCTGAACCGTTCAAATTTTTGTCAAGAAGTTCAAATGGTTCAGGGTTCAAGGGTTCATTTCAAAGTTAACTCTAAGGCTTTTTTGGATGAAACTAAAAGCAGCACGCCAAGAAGGAATATTTTGTTTTCAGTAGTCTAAAATTCTAAATATGGAAAGTAATCATGAGTATATCAAGCTACTTGTGTGGAGGTGATGGATAATTAAGAAGGTGTCAGATTTTTGTCATTTCAGCGTTACTTCGTACGCTTGGGTAAATCATGATGAAGCCTGTGTGTGGCTTTATAGATATTTTCTCATCTAATTGAAGGAAGTGTGTGTGGATTTATTTCCATATTTTAGAAGGTTGCAATTGCCATAGTTGAGAAAATTGGAGGTACCGAAGGTAAAACCAGCTCTGGTCTCCTGAGGAATTTCCAGTTTTCATGGTGGTAATGGGTAAGTTCAGTTGATTCCTCCTAAGTTTTGTTTCTTTAAGTTCTGAGGGTTTATCAGTATAGAAAAGGAAAATCTTTGAATTGTTGGGGTAGGATACTGCCTTGTTTTTAGAATTTCTTGGTTAAGAGTATAGATAGGCCATATGAGGCCAATGCTGTTAAAGTTTGGCCAGACCTCATGTCTAGTGAAGATTTTGCTAGAATTAGAGGACACCTCCTTGGTTCATGTAGATTTGGGGGATTTTCTGGAAAGAACTAATAACCCTCAGACCGGTTCATTAATGGAGAAAATAAGTAAAAGTGGTCTTGTGGAGGCTATCACGTTCTCTCTTGTAGCATCATATCTAGATTTAGTGATGGCTTGCATGAACAGATATGACTCTGAGAACAGATGTATCATAACTAGCGATGGTGAGGTGTTAGTCAGTATTAATAGAGAAATGGTAATGGCGGCAATGGGTATTCCACACAGAGATGAGTATGAGGACTAGACTATTGGGAATTCATATGCCTATTTCTTAGAAAAGAAGAACAAGTATAGGAGTGTAATTGCTAGGAATTGGCTCTTGAAGATTCAAAAAGGAGGATCATGATTACCCAAGCCCTTGAATAGAGAGAACTTCATCATAGAGATGTGGGATATTGTTATTCTTTTTAACAGAGTAAAGGGGAACTCACATTCCTTCTACTAGGAGGATTGGATGTACTTTTTCATCCAAGTGGTTCTATGCGGTGACATATATCTAGATTGGTCTCAGGTAATCACAGAGAGACTTGACGAAGGATTGAGAAATTTTGTGGGGATGTTAGGGTTTTATATGTCTTCCTATCTTTTCTATATTTTAGCTTGCACAAGGGATTGGGCTGGACTGCCTAATGAACCCTGGATTGATGGAATGAGATACAATTATTACCCCCTATTACAATAACAAAGATATGTCGAGTAGATTGACAGGTGGAATGGAGTCTTCATGAGAAGATTTGCCTTTGAGCTCCAAGGTGATGCAAACATGAGGATGTCTATCGTAGCTATGAAATTTGTGAGTATATATGGAAGATTCTTTATTCAATTTCCCCAGTTTACTTACATATGGGTAGGTGGCTTTGAGGGCCAACCATTCAAGCTACCCAGGTATGCTTTTGACAGTTACGTTCTTATAGAGGTGAGCAGGAAGTTGGCTCACATTGATAAAATATTAGGAGCAAAGGGGAGTCTCGAGTTGTATTCCCAGTTGAACTTGGATATTATAGTTGTAATTCTATATCAGACTCCTTGAACCTAGAAGTAGAGTTCAAAAAGATGAACCTACAGCCATATGTGGCAAGGCGAAAGCTTGATAGTAGGGGTTATGCAATGGAGAACCTAAATGTAGATAGTCATTTTTGTCATGAACCTCAGATAGAGGATTATTGGGAGAACTGCAGTGATGAGTATGAAGTAAGAAAGAGACTGTTGTCCAGATTCATGTTGCAACAAATAACTACAATGAGGATTCCAATTAATATATTTGGAGTATCAGAAGAGACAGAGGAGGATGTTTTAGATCCTAAGTTTGATACTGAGGTTAAAGGAAAACCGATTCCAAAAATTGATTGGAACAAAAAGGAAGATGACAGTATCCAATCTAGGGATTTCAATATTGTGAGGATAACAGAAATATGGTTGAGAAGCCAAGAGTTTAAGGAGGTATCTCACATGTCCTCACATGAACCAAGAAATGATTCACACATTGTGATTCAATCTCATATTTCTTCCACTAACGAAGTTGCTGATGTTGCAAGTGTTTCAAGGTCCATTGTAGAGAAAATTCAACCTAGGAGGTCAAAGAGGTCGCCATTTGGTCTCATAGTTGCTTGAGTAACTCGGTCCAGGAGTAAAAAGAAGAGTAGGGAACCCATCTTGAAACAAGTTGTTTTAGACTTGGAACCCAGTGAGGAGCTTGAACAAATAATGGATCCACATGATCAAGATGAGCCCGAGATGCAGGAAATGGACACAAATAAAGAAGAGGAAATCCAACAAGATCCCATGAATACCTTGGTAATTATCACTTCACTAGACGCACGGAGAGCTCCACCACCTAAGGAACCTACAAATGCACCAGGATGGTTGGAAGCTGTTGTTGGGAAAAAACAAAGTGTGGTGCCAGTTAAAATCCTAATGGAGGACATGGTTAGTAGATGTTTGGGGAAGGCGTTGGTTAGTAGATGTTTGGGGAAGGCATCGAAGCCAAAGAAACTCAAAACTCAGGCAATGCTTGATGTAGATGAAACAACAAGTCACTGGATGGCCGAAGTAGCCAAACCAATTCTAGGAAGATATGAAGACAAGGCTATGGAGGAGGATTTTACTGTGGAAAAGATAGATTTGGGGATTCCGTCAAGGGTTGTAGATGTTAGGCATTTAGAATCCTCCACAAAGAGCATAATTTCAAGAACGTGGAAAGATGAGAAGGACAAAAGAGAATTGAAGTAAGTTGTTACCTAGATGGTTGAGTAAATCAGTGCCATCTAGAATCCAAACCCCCAACCATTGTCACAAATATCGGTGTCATTCCACCCTAAATCTCCAGCCAACCAGAAAATGCTAGATCAGGTTCAAAGGAATAGGGTAGTGATAGAGATGTTCAATAAATGGTTAGACCTTATTATACAATAGGGATCAGATTATATTATTAATCTGGTAAAAGTTTATAAAGATGCTAAAACCGTGAGCAAGGAGCTAGAATTGGAAATGGACTCCTGTGAGAAAGAAAGGATTCAGTGGGTAGAAGTCCTTGCATAGATGAATGATGTTAAAAAATATGGAGTGATGAAATTCCTGGCTGAAAAATCGGTGGAGAACTTGGATGATAATGTGTTGTACATGTCAAGGAAAAATGTGGAATGGCGCAATTCGATCATCAAGCAAGGTCATGAAGAATCCACTAATATGCTCAAAGAATTGATCAAATTGATCGATACAATGCATAAAGGCCTCAAGTGTATCGATATTCAGCTCATGAAGGAGGGTGCCAAGGCAATTGAAGAGGCTACAGACATGACCAAGATTTTTCAAGAGAGGATCTTGTTCATTCAGATGACAAAATCCTTGACCACAGATGACTTTTCAAAGGTGGAAAGGATTGAATCAATGCTCATTGTCTTCTCAGACCATTTAGAGGTTCACAAGGTGAAAGTTGCACAGGTAAACATGGACAAAGAAGTGTGGAAGAAGATTATTCTACACATTGGTTTGCCTTACTTCCTAGTCATCGTGAAATTCTTGGCAGCACAGGTGGAGTGGCATGGTTCTACGGCAAAGAAGGACTGATCAATAACCTCCTCTACCATGGTGGAAGCCTAGGTGATCCAAAGATGAAATTCCAGCCTCCTAGTGGCTATTAATTTAGTTTTATTTTATGTTGTTTCAAATGGTTTCTTTCACTTGGATGAGAGTAAATGTAATTTGATTATGTAAAACTATGGGCCTGGTGGCTATTTAATATAAAAAGCTTGTCTTTATAGAGGTTCCAAAAACTGTAATTTTTGGGAGCAACAGATAATATTTTGATTTCTCATATGAATTGTTTGGAAAATACAATGAGTGATTATCAATCAAATATTGTGTTACGAAATCTTTGAATTTGTGTGTTTGGATATTCATACTCTTTCTTGAGAAAGTTGTTATGCGCATGTTTGTAATTTTTTGATCAGTTATCTCCGTAATTTTCCTTAGTTCATGGTTATTATTAGTTATTGGAAGACTCACATTGTATTGATTTTCTTGATCCCCCTTGCCCTGTGAGGCATGAGAGAGTATTGGTCAGCCATCAGTATTTGTTGAGCCTCTATTTTGTTTTGAATTTCTTCAATGAGTATGTTTTTAAATCAAAGTCTCTGAACTCCCTTTGAATATTCTTTAAGAAAATTTCCTATGTCTATAGTTTTGAAGGCGTTTATTTGTGTTGATGAATGAATGCTGAAGACTTTCAATGCTTTCTAGTAAAAAGTATTAGCATATCATTTGTATAATAAATTCATTTCAAATCATACGAGGAGCTTCCCTCTAATGCAGAGGTTAAATTTTTATTAATTCGTTCAAATGTTGGTAGTTTGTTTTATTTTAAAAGGGTGAAACAGAGTCACATTTTGTTTAAGGAATATAATTGTTAAGATTTCAAGAAAGGGACAAATCTGTTTACCAACACTACATTAACCGTAAGAATTTCTATGTTACAACACACTCTGTAGATATTTGTACATTGTTTTAAATAAACCTCAATAGGAATAAGTTTTTCCTCAATTTCGTTATTTTCTATTTCTATAATCTGATCAAAATCTATTCTTTTCATTGCTATGAATTTATCCAAAGCTTGTTGGTCTGCAATCTGCCTCACAGATTGAAAATTATTAGAGATATGCTCTGTTAGAGTCTTGAGCTTGTCGGAAGGGCTTTCTCCATCTTCAATCTGATAGTCAGGTATTAATATGTGCAACATTGTTACCAATTGATCAATTATTCCTTTATCTATAGTACCTTCCTTGAGTAATTTCTGAGTAGCCATC
Organism: Cryptomeria japonica; assembly: GCF_030272615.1. Taxonomy (NCBI): domain Eukaryota; kingdom Viridiplantae; phylum Streptophyta; class Pinopsida; order Cupressales; family Cupressaceae; genus Cryptomeria; species Cryptomeria japonica. Next base: position 210,204,536 of record NC_081411.1, read on the forward strand.
ATCATCAATTTAGTTGGACACAACTCAAACACCGATTTTTTCTCAACCTGAGAAGTGTCAACCTCTTTTGCACTAGTGGCTTTGCTACTTGGTGCAGTGTCAGTTACTACCGGTGGAGTATTATCCACAATATTTAGAATGTATTGTACATTTCCTTGCACAAAAATGGTTTGCGCTAGTACAGACTGTACACTCTCCTTAACTGTCAATTGTGTTTGAATATCTATAGTTACTATTGGTGGTGTCAGAATTGGAGTTGAACTGCCCAAAATACCTTTCCTCTTTGATTTGTCAGAAATGGTGGAAGTTGTTACCCTTGCAAATTCTTCTTGAGATGTGAGAAAATCTAGGTTTTTCTTAAAAAAATTTGTCCATCCCTTACTACTCTCATTTATCACCTCATTTACTCTCCCATCGTAAGGCTTATCTATCAAGGTTTACTACTGAAAATTGTCCTATTTGTAGTATCTATGCATCTTTTCATTTCTTCATTATTTATAGCACCACACATTCCCAAAAGTTCTACTTCCTCCTCCCTATCTCTCTTGACAACATCAAGTCTTCTAGCCTCAAGTTTGTTATACAAGGATAAAGGTATCTCCTTCAAACTCTCAACTAAGGCTTTCTTATAAATGTCTATACACAAGAAAATAGCCTCTTCTAATTCATTTTGCTCATTCTCTTATAAATCTTCATACTACTTTGATATATTTTTCAATATTCCATCTATTGTAATTTCATCAATAAGCTCAGCACAGGTAATTGTGGTCTTACCGGTTTAAGTATCATGACCCTTCTTCTTTTTGCTTGTGTTTGCTAGTGTGATTGGTTTAATCTTTTGCATAGGATTCCTTGCCAATGGTGGAGGTGCAGTAGGCTTGATTTCCTTTCTAACAAGTCTCCTCCTAGGCTCTACCTTCTTTTTCACTACCGGTGGTTATATAATATTCTTCCTTTGTACCCTTCTAAAAGCCAGAGGCTCATTATCCTCAGAATCAGAATCAAAAGTGATAGGGAAAATGTGAACTAATGTCTTCTTCACTTCTGCAGTACCAACCTCTACTGGTTTAGGTTCCTATTTGGATCCTAAACCCAATTGAGTGTCTATCCTATCAATTATATCTTGTACATATGCAAACATCTTTTCTATTTTCTTCTCTCTTCTCTTCCTGTTAAAACTGGTTTTCACTTCAAGAGCCTTCTCTCCTGTTGTACCAAAATGATTTGTTTTATCATCTAATGGAGTATCTAACAATATTTTTACATAGAGTTCAAAAATGCTATCATCCACCTCATATCCAAGCTCTATCACCCATATTATCCTTGGTTCAACTGCTTCCATAAGAGTTCCATCAGTTTTTACCATAAAACAGATATCAATGGAATACTTCTCCATAATGTTCTTTGATATTCTCTCCCTTTGCCTCATGTTTTCTTTGAATGTCTTGAAATACCCCCAAAGTTTCTCATCTCATCTGGCACCAAGACAGGTGATTGCTTCCCTGATCTGCATACCTACTAATATTTCATGAGCCCAATGCTTCTTCCCTAGACTGGGTAGCTCATTCAGGAAGTAAAGCATAAAACAAACTATCAAATTTCCATATCTAAAAGTGCCTTTATTTATTCCTTTGATCTTACCAAGGTTCAACATCAATTCACTCCTCATCCATTCACATAAATCATACTTTACATTATTTCTTAGCATCTAATATGTAGCATGAATGCATGAACTAGTAATAGAATTCAATCGGTTGGATTGGGTTACCTTGTAACCTATTATCATGATTGCAAATTTTATATTAGTGTTGGTGATTGTGCTTATCCTCGGTGATCTTCTATCAGACGTTGCACCAGTGAGTTTTTTGACCTCATTGTTGGAAACTTTCTTGCCAGGTTCTTGTTCAACTTTGGGTAGGTCGGTGACTGCTTGAATAGCCTCCTTCATGATCATGTAAGGCCTATCTAGCCAAATAAATTTTTTGTGAACCTTGCTCGGAACGTATCTGATAACCTTATCTTTGAATTCTGATATGCACAAAATATTGGTTAACCCTAGATCCTCAATTTATTTGTATTTTGGTTTGATGGTTCCGGAGTCTCCCAGTATCATAGATTGATACATGCTTTTTATGTTCTCTATGACCAAATCCTCTAGGGTGCAGTGAATGTATACCCTCACATCTTCAACATACATTACACCATCAGGAACCATAGAAAATGCTCCTGCAGAGTCTTCCTTTTTAGCAATTTTGGGAACCTCCTTAAATACTCACCTTAACCTATCCTTGACTTAGACAATGGTGGGATATGAAATGAAAGTAGGAGTTGAAGATCCAAATGCCATTTTGAAAAATTTCGGAAAGTGAACGCTGGTGGAAGATTGAGTGCTTCAGATAACTACTCAAAATCCTTTCACAATGCTTTTGCTCACTCTTAAATTGCCTCTTCTTTAGTCTAAAATGCTTGAATGCTTGGTGAGTGAAAATGATTTCACTTACCCCCTTTTATTAGCAAATAGAACCCTAATTTTATGTAATAAATGCTTCACCAACAACGCTATGGATGCGGGTTTTGAAGTCATGTGTTGGGTGAACCTTCATCGATGTTGAACATAACTCTCTAGATCTCTTCCAGGGTAGTATGCAATATTTAGCAATGACTTTTCCAACCCCTAAGGCTTATGCTTGAGTTATCGTTGGAATTTTCTACCAGTGGAGGAATACCCTGTTCTACTAGTGGAGTTACTGGTGTAGATCCATTTCCACTTGGATCTTTTGATTTTCTAACCCATCTCTTAGTTTGATCTTGTTGTATTTCATCTACCTTATGCCTTCCTTTATTGTTATCTTTATCATTATTAACCGGTTGAGTCTTGCTTCTACAATACTTAGCAATATGACCTATTTTGTTCCATGCATAACATGTAACATTGTTCTTCTAAATTTCTCTGACATATCCAATATCATTTATTGACCTACAATGATTAGAAAAATGTCCAAAATTTCCACATGCATGACATTTAACGTTCATTATGCAATCTTCTCATCTATGACCATATTTCTTGCAATTTATGCATTGAGCGGGAATAAAATTATAGTTTTGATTTGCTTTATTTATACATTGTTTAGCTATATTCCCAAATTTTCTGCAAATTAAACATCTACCATTAAATTTATAAGCATTATATTGCCTTACTGGTTTCCTCTTTTCTGATGAGTTTTACATACCGATTGCCTGATCTTCATTTTTAGTACCGCAGCTTTCACCTTGTACAAATCCAAGTCCTTTAGAATCATCAATTTGTCTTTGTCTTTTCAATAAGTCATCCAACTGTGCAACACCGATCCTAAACTTTTCTTTATACTCACTTGTGGTAGTCAAATCATCTCTCAAAGTAGTTATTTGTCTTTCAAGTTCTTGTTCATTATTCTGAGAGTGTGCCAAATTATTTCTCAATAAATTATTCTCACAAGTCAATCTTCCACATTCATCAAATTTGTTCTTCAAATATATAACAAGATTGTCTTCCTTCTTCTTTTTGTCCTCAATATATTTTGATATTCTCATAGTCAAATCTTGCATGTCATTCTTCATGAGCATGTTTGCTTGACTTATTTTCAAACATAGTTCCTTAAGAGCATTCTTCTCCTCGTCATTTGGTTTTTGCAAATGTTCTTTTATCTTAGATTGAGCAGACGATAACCTTTCTTGTAGTATAAGAATGAATTCATTTGCATAATTCAATTTTTTTTGTAATTTCAAGTTCTTCATCCTTTCAACATCATAATCCTTACGAGCCATCTCAAATTTCTTTTCCATAGCCATGTTCAAATATTCTAGTTTCAGGATCTTCCTCAAGCTATTAAACTTCTTCCGAGGTACCAGGCTCTAATACTAATTGTTGGGATCCAAGAACACTCAGAGGGGGGGTGAATTAGTGTTATACCGGTACGAATAGTTTTTATCCTTTTATAACATACATATATAAACTGGTAAACAAATAAACATATAACAAGAAGAAAATAAACCATCCACATAAATGAACACAATAACACACATAATTTATACGTGGAAAACCTCAAAGAGGTTAAATCATGATGGGATTTGTGACCCACAATATCAGTTCACTGGCCATATGAAAAGATATTACATATAATAGGGTCCTGCACATGCATGAAGGTACACTTCTCATCACTAAAGAGCCTCATTGACTACAAGCTTTCTAATAAAGTAAATTACTAAAAATGAACTCAAGAATGCATTTGCTATGCCAAATAGAGTTCTGGTTCTGGCTTTGGCCTGTACTGGTTCATAAACCCTAAACTACTACCGATATCTCTTCTCCTCCAAGAATGCTTTCCAAGCTATCTCCAGATCATTGCATGATACAACATTCACATACAAAATGACCTCCATAAATATATTTTGCATTATACAATTCAGCTATATTCTCTTATATCAACACATTTCATATCACTCATAATAACCTAGCAAACTGACCTATATACCAATTACAAATAATATGTCTTATACCATCTTACAGTACATTTACAAAAGATATTCAATTTTGGCCTTGATAATAATTACAAAATATTTTATGGAGTAAATCCTCCTTGATGTCGGCTTCCAATGAAGTGTTGATGTCGATGCCAATCTAGCCCTAAATTCTCCAAATATGGTATATGCCTCTTAGTGCTGGTATATGACATCCATCTGATCTTGTTCCCATCAATGACAATAAAATGAATCCATTGACTGTCAATTGCCAACAACTTCTCCATACTCATTTCCATGGATATCAGCTTTAGGATCTCGCTCAAGCTATTAAACTTTGTTCGAGGCACAAGGCTTTGATAGCAATTGTTGGAATCTAAGAACACTGAGAGGGGGGGTTGAATCAATGTTCTATCAGAATGTTCAATTTTAAACTTATTATAATATGCATTCAACAACTAGTAAACCGATACATATATAATTGAAAGAAGTAAAGCAATCAATGAACCAATCACACAAATGGATACCATAACACAAAGAGTTTATACGTCAAAAACCTCAAAGAGGAAAAATCACGGTGGGATTTGTGACCCACAATATCAATTCACTAGCCATATGAAAAGATATTCCATAATATGGGGGCCTGAACATGTAGGAACGCTTGTTGCCTAGAGCACACTGCTCAACACAATGGAGTCTCACTAACTACAGTGACTTTGATTAATGAAACATAAAACTGAACTCATTTAATGCATCTTCTATGCCTGATTGATTTCTTGTTCAAGCTCTGAGTATTCTAATTTTGAAACCCTAAACCCTTACCAAAATAACCTTGGCTCTATGATTGTATCCAAAATCATCTACATATTATTATAGAATATTGATCTCATACATAAGGGACCTCATATAAATAATCTTTGCATTACTGATCTAATCTTGCAATATCAACATTCCTATCATAACTCAAAATGATCTAAGAGCTGACCTATATACCCTTACAGTCCTTCATGACTCATGTCGGCTTACATAGACAATACAAATGATCATATATGTCATCTCATTACATATATACATAAATAACAAAAATAATTGTTGATTGCTAGATTTCCCAATGATGTCAGCCTCCTATATCGGTATCCTGCTTTCCAATTATTATTCTTGCCTTAACTGTAAATCATGTCGGCTTTCAATGCTAGTACCCATAAAATCCTTCCTATCGATTCCGATGAAGTGTTTGCCGGTGAAGTACCAAACCAAAGAATAAACTCAGAACATGTTTCCATCAATGTCAACATATGAAACCAATTAGATGATTATCAATTGCAAACAATGTGAATATTAATGAAATCATACCTGATGAGATTGTTTTTGCTGACACAACAGTTGATATACACACTGAGCAAGAAACAATCATTATTCCTAATGACGAGAACCTATTACTAGGAGCTACTTCAACCGGTATAGGTGAAGAGAGAACAAAAGAAGAAAAGATAGATGAAGAAATGACAAAGAAACCGGTGAATGAGAAACCAAAAAATGTACAACCCACTGAGAAACTAGAAAATGTATAGGCCACTAAGCAACTAAACAAGATAGATGCATAAGAGCCACCGTTAGTTACACAAATAGAAGACGTGCAAACCAGTGCACCACTGGTGAAGGAGAAAGGGAAGGAAGAGGAGAAAGTTGAAGAGAAAGTAGAGGAGCATGAGAAGGATGCAGAGAAACAAAAGGAGGAAGAAAAAAGAAAGAAATAGAGAGAACAAAAAGCGATTCCCCAATCACTTACATCAAAGAAGATAATTGATGATGATGAGGAAGAAGACACTGTGAGCATGGAAGGACCAATAAATATGGATATGTTAAGTCCTACTAAGCTGATGGATATTGCATCTATCATGCAATCTAAAGCACAAAAGAATATTATGAAGGCTCGGAGAAAAGAAGCTCAAACTATTCAAAGTAAAATAGATATACTTTCTAGTATATTACCAAAGACTGATATTGACAGTCTTCCTATAGCTATTGACAAACTGGAACATTTGGTTCCATCAGCAGGTGAGCAAATGAAGAGCCTGGAAGAAGATGCAATCAAGAATGTTGAGAAGGAATATGATAAGAGAAGGATTGCAATTTTGATCAAGGAAATTGATAGAAACAGAGTAGGTCTTAGTGACAATATGGAACAGATAAAATATGCACTCAATACCAGAGGTGAAATGGTTACTATAATTTTTAACTTTTCATTATTTCTTGATGATATAGAGAAGAATATCAAGGAAGAACAACAAGAAATAAAGGTTATAAGTGACTCATTTAATCCACTAAATGATTCAACTACACTTTCTGGTTGTTCTATTGCAAGTGTACAACATAATTTGAATTCATATGAGGCATAAAAGGTTAAGAGGATTGCAACTCTATAGGAGTTACAGACACATATTGTTTCCAAGTTACAAATTTTGCAAAGAGGCTACAAGGAAATAGAGACAATATTGTTGACACCGGAGATAGAACTCTAGATGCCATGGAGGAACTTGCATACAAGATCCAGACACACATTGAGATCACATCCACTCTTTTGGCAACATGGAATAAGGACTTGTAGGCTTTGAATATTAATTTTGATGGCATTTTTTTTAAAAATGTATCATGTAAACTGTTTACTCTTATACACTTTGCACCGGTAATACAGATTTTGGTCTATTGTATTCATTTCCTTTCACATTTATTTTCTTACCTTTCTCATTGTTGTCAAAGGGGGATTAGAATTGGTCAGTTAAAATTTTGCAATTGCTAAGGGGGAGTTTTGAGTTTTGAGTCTTGAGTCATAATTTTTGTAATGTGACACTTATTTGACGAAAAATTTCCTAAGTGTTTCCATCAATGCCAAAGGGGGATATTGTTGGATTGATGATGATTTTGTTGTAATAGGTTGATTGATGACTTCTATTGTGTTGTCATTGATGGTAACAATGTTTTTTTAGTCATCTAAGTCATTTAGTCCAATCGGTAGAGGAAGCAGTTAAATAGTGAACTAGTAAATAATGACATAGATATGTTCCAGTGATAGGTATGGAATATTAGTGAAGAGTTAAGTGTTACGGTTTGAAATGTATTCTCATGATATTGGTAGAAGTCTACAACTAGTACCGCATCAGTAGATTCAAAGTTTGGAGCGAGTTTTGATGTATTGAGTACTCAGTCATGAAGAACACATAACCAGTTGAGCAGAGTCACTTAGATCGGTTAACCGGTAGACTTAATGTTTTATTTTTCAGTTAAGGTGTTTTTGGCCAACATGAGTAAAGCCTAATGTGCAAGATTATCTAGATACATTGAACCTAGGAAATTGTTCCACGGGTTCTTAGCCAACTTATTAAAGTTGTTTATAAAAAGAAGTATATTGTTTGATGATGTATTAGACATGAGATATATAGTACAAATTTGACTGTGCGGTGAAAGGTGAAGGTCAATATTGTTGTTTAGTCAGTGTTAGAAGAAGATCTAAAGCAAATCTAATCAGGCATAGAGGTGCTTGTTGGTAGTAGGGCAGCGTGCCTCGTGGGGATTTGCGACATGATTTAATAGCCTCCTCTGTATTCTATAAGTTTAGTGGTTGTATCGGGCATTGATAGGTTGATCTTTTGGTGCAAAGGGAACCCTAGCTTGTAGAAAGTGGTATAAGAGCTTGGTCATAGGTTCAAATCATGCAAGATACAGTGAGTGACATTGGGAGGGGGATTGTCAGGAATGGGACAACATCCCTTGCGGGGATTCATGAAATGGTTTAATTGCCTCTTGTTTATTCTATAAGTCTAGTGGTGTATCAAGCATTGATAGGTTGATCTCTTGGTGCAATAACAACCCTATCTTGTAACAGTGCTAACAATAGATTAGTCAGTTGTTGTTCACTAACAGTTGTAGCAAGATAAAATCCTCTAACAAGGTCACTCCTAATAGGGTGCGGTAGGATCCTCATAGGTCTGAAGGTTTCAATAAATTAATAGGGTCACACATTAACTTGTGTTGTTTAAATCCCATAGCTGGGTAGCTCCAAACAGGGATGGTCCTAACATGCCTTATTTTTATAGCTCTTAACCAAGCTAAGACACTCTCAATCGGGTGTGCTCCTAACAAAGCAATTGTAAGACCTTAATTGATCAGATCTCTATTTTGCAGATAGTTGATCTTGTAGGTACTAATCCCCACTGTGGTTTTTCCCATTTGTGTTTCCATGTGAAAAACATTGTGTTATGAGTTGCATGTTCTATTGGGTGTTAGATTATGTGGTTAATTTGCTTCCATGCTTGTTAAGTTTCAAATTTATAAAAGTGGTGATTAGATTTGTGTTGTTGTCTTTGCTTGCACTAATTCACCCCCCTCTCAGTGCGTTATAAAATTATAATTGTTTTAGTTTAAAGTGTGACAGTTGAGTTTGGTATAGTGCTAGACTTCAATTTTGTTTATGATTAAATTTTGTTTAGTTTGAGGATTAGGGTCCAATTCAATTCAAGGTTAGCGTCCAATTTGTTTTAGTGTTAAGGTTAGGATACAGTTTCATTTAAGGTTACAATTCAATTTGGTTTAGTGTTCATTTAGAATAAGGGTCCAATCTATTGATTTAATATTAAGGTTCAATCTAGTAGCACTTAATTAGAATAAAGATTGGGATTCAATTTGGTTTATGTGTAGGATTAATATTAAATTTGGTTTCTAGGGTTATATTTTATTTTGGTTTAGTGTTAGGGTTATGATTCAATTTGGTGTATGGTTTGGCTTTAATTTTATTTAGTGTGACATTTGGGGTTCAATTTAGTTAAGTTTTAGAGTTGGCATTCAATCAGGTTTAGTGTTATAGTTAAGATTTAATTATGTTCATATTCAAGGTTTAATATCACTTAATTTTAGGGGTACAATTCAATTTGGTCTTGGGTTGGGGTAACAGTCAACTTTGTCTACTATTGAATTAGTCTTAGGGTTTTGGTCCACTTTTATTTAGTGTAAGGGTCAAGATATATATATATATATATATATATATATATAGTTAGGATTGGAATCAAAAAACCAACCCTAATATAATAGTTGTTAGGGTTCAATTTAGTGCTCAATTAGGTTTAGGGGTGAGGTTCAATTTGGTTCATTTTTAGCATTATTATTCCATTTGGTTTAGATTATGTTTCAATTTGGTTTTTTGTTAATGTTATAATTTAAATTTATTACAATTCAATTTAGTTTGGTGTTAGATTTTAATATTGCTTAAGGTTAAGGTTTATTTTTTATTTGGTTTACTATTAGGGTTAGGGTATAATTTTTTTCATAAATAACGTATGGGTTGAATTTTATTTAGGGTTAGGGTTCAAAATTTGATTTACTATTAGGGTTAAGGTATCATTTGGCTTATGATTTGGATTCACTTTGGTTTAGGGTAAGGGTTCACTTTGATTTAGTGACCTACGATTAGGGTTTGTTTTGGTTTAATGTGAGGGATAAATTTGGTACAGTGTTAGAGCTGAATTTAGTTTATGATTCAATTTGTTTAATAGTTGGCATTTAATTTAACTTGGTGTTAGTATTCAATATGATTTAAGCTTAGGGATTATTTTGTTTTAATACTAGGTTTAGAGTTTAATTTGGTATCAATTTAAGTTTGAATTTCTTATCATTCTATTCAGTGATATGTTACTTGGTTCAATTTGGTTTAGACTTAGGGTCCAAGTTGAATTGGTATAGGGTTAAGGTTCAAATAATTTTTTTGTTAGGGTTCAATTTAATTTAATTGGGGTTAGGGTTAGATTTAATATTCATTTTGGTTTAGTGTATAGGGTTAGAGTTATGGTTCAATTTCATTTATGGGTATGCTGAGGGTGCAATGTGGTTTAAGATTTAATTTTGTTTGGATTAAGCTTTTAATTTGGTTTAGTGTTAAGGTTTATGTGTGGTTAAGGTTAGGGTTCAATTTGGTTTTGTATTATGCTTAGGGTTTGATTTTTTTTTTTGATTTGGACATAGTTTGGTTTATGTTTAGGGTTCACTTGGATTCAATGTAAGGGTTTAATTTGGTTAAGTGTAAAGGTTATAAATAAATTTTATTTATAATTCAATTTCATTTACAATTACCTTTTACTTTCTTTAGTGTTAGGGTTCAATATGGTTTAAAAACATGGTTTATTTTAGTTGTGTTATACAAGAGTTAAATCTAACTGACAAAATGTTCAATTAGATTAAGGGTTAGGGTTCAACTTGGTTTAGGGTTGGGATATGATTTAATTTGATTTACAGTTAAGGTTAAATTTTGTTTAGTATTAAGTTGGTGTTCAATTTGGTTTAGTGTTATGGTGGTGTTTAATTTAATTTAGCATATAATTTAATTTGATTGAATGATCAATTAAGTTTTGGGTTATAGTTTAGGGTTTAATTTGAGAGCTTATATTATATTAGAGTGTACTATTCCTTTCAATAATCTAAGTATGTTACCTTCATTTTATTTCAAAAATATATTAAAACTACAGTTAAAAATATTCATATACTCTTCCTTAATTAATTAAAAAAATAAAATCTAAAAAATAACTATTATAGAAATATAAAAAATGTAGTGAGAAATATTTGATATATAAATTATTTCTAAATTATAATGAATGGAATAATTCAAGGAATCTAAATCTATTTTTTGAACAAAACTTTGAGTATTGAGTTCTTTGAAAAAGAAAAGTATGTAAAAAGAAAGAATATGAATTGTAATGGTGGTAAAAAAAATTTAAATAAATATAAATATATGAAATATTTAAAATAATTTTTTGGATCAATTATTTATCTACTACTTGTAGGGGGATGTATGGCCATCTAGGCTTTTCTGGCATATTGCTTGCCTTCCAAAAGCAGGAGCTTTTATCACTATTATCTTTCCTTGTGTTTTGGGTATGTGGCTGGATAGGCTGGGAATCACTATTGTCTTTCCTTGTGTTTTGTGTGGTTGTTCCTTGGAATTGGCTGATCATTTTTTTCTTCATTGTCATTTTGCTTTAGAATGTTGGTATTGACTATTTAATAAATTAATTTGGTCTGCTACATTATGTGGGTATCTATGGTCTCAATTTAGGAGTTGGCTACATTTATGTCCATCTTATTTTTGTGCTTGTGTTGTGGATTATTGTCCCTTCTATTTTTATTTGGAAGATTTGGCTAGAAAGGAATAATAGAATTTTTAGGAAGAAGTTTTCTTCATTGGAAGATTTGGCTGGAAAGGTCCTAGATGCACTTTCAGCTCTTTGGATAGCTGGATCATAACGTATTGGTCGGCTTTACATTTACTTCCTTCTCAAGGGGCTATTTCTAAGAAAAGGATTTCCTTAGTTAACAAAAAAGAGGTGGTTTGGTTACCCCTATCCAAGGCTAAGTTAAATTTTGATGGTGCTTCTCGAGGCAACCCGGGGAAGTTTTCTATTGGGGTGGTGGTTACTGATGATAGATCCAAAGTTATTAAAGCTAGGTGTCAGTGTATTCCAGATGGGACTAATAGTGTGGCAGAAATTCATGCTCTATCTATTGTGATAGATTTGTTAATTTCATTAAATCTTATAGATGTTGTAATTGAAGGAGATTCTTTAGTTATCTTTTATGCGGTTATTAATTGAACTTGTAATTCTTGGCATTTACAATATTGGTTGGATAAGGTTCTATTATAGATTAAGTTCTTTAACTCTTTCTCTATTTCTCATTGTTATAGAGAGCCTAATTTCGTCCCTAATTTTTTGGCGAATAAGGCATTAAATAAGAATATTCAAACTTTGGTAGATATTGATGAGAGTTGTCTGCCTCCTTTTTCTTCGAAGTCTTAAGATTTCCTTTCTGTCATACTCTTTTGGTTTGCCTCGACATTACATTTTGTTTGGAATTATTAATATGTATGCAGTTTAGTGGCATGTTGTAACAGGCTTTTCTGGCCTCTTTACTTTACTACATGAAATTTGCATTCTTGTTCATAATTTCAAGGGATTTGCTGGCTGGTGTCTCTCTTGAGTTGATTTGTTACATGGGGTATCGTACTGATTGAGGGGTTTTTTTCTTATTTGTATTATCATGTTTATTGTATGGTTATGCTCGTATGACATCTTTGTTACTTAGCATGGTTTAATGATTATAGTCCTCAGAAGTGGCGACTTGCACATCTGTTACTTGGCATTGTTTATGATTATTATCCTCTGATGTGGTGGCTTGTGTGTGCTTGTTGGCACGGTGATTGGGATATGGCTTGTGAGAATATCTTTCAATGGCTATGGGTGTGATTCTTGCTCATTAATGATACTTCTCATTTCCTTTTTTAGGCATTGTTTATTAATTGAATTCCTCAGAGGTGGTAGTATGCATGTACTTGTTGGTACAATGTTTTGGGATTTGGCTCATGTGGATCTCTGATCTTGTATCATTTATGTTATACTTGTGCCATTCTCGGTTGCTTGTGCGATAATCTTACTTATTAATGATGTCTCACTTCTTTTTTATGTGCTCGTGACATTCTGCTATGTGTCTTATTTTTCATTGTGGTTTTTTTTTTATGGAGGATGGTGGTTATAGAATTTATTTGCATATTAAGCAGTGTGATTTTCAGGATCCTTGTGCATTTGACAATGAGAAGCTTAGCAGATTGTTTAAACTTCACTATTTGGAGTTTTCTCTTGCTATTTGCAAGGTGGTGGGTAGACGGTGGTTGGTGGAGAATACTAATATTTTCCTTGTTTAAGTTGCTTCTCATTTTATTACTCTTTTTTAGATCATGTTTCTCTAGATACTTTGGCTGTTACTGTAAATGTGTTCCCTGGTATACATTTCCTTCTTGATTCGATGAAGGCAGTTATGTCTCTTCCTAGAGTAGTTGATCCTCTACAGGTGATTTCTCTGGATATTCAAAATGTGGCTGCTTCCTAGTCTTTGTCCCCTCTAGATGAGGGTTCTAGTACTTGGTTTCTGCACTCCTAATGCTTTGTTTCTTTGCTTCTTCTCTAACAATTTTGTATCTGCTTCATAGATTTTGGGGGGTTGGGTACCATCTTTGTAACTGGTTTTGGCTTATATGGATTTTTGGAATGGATTGGGGCTGGTTTGGAATTTTCACTTCTCTACTTCAAATGTAATGGGTCATATTATCTTCCCACTGGGATTTTTATGAGCAAGACCGAAGGTTTTCTTTGCTTGGCTCTTTCCAACTAATTCTCTTTGAACCAAGATTGTATAAATGTTATAATTAATAAAATTAGTGGTCTTCCACTTTTATTGAAATAAAAAGTACACTTCAATTTAAAAATGATATAAATATTCAAAAAAGAAAGATAAAAAAATATAATAATTTAACTAACACAAACAAAAGAAAAGAAAATATATTTCAAAATAAAATTATTAAAACATGTTTATTTGTTAGAAAAGAATTATTTAAATTTTACATAAATAAAATTATTATAAAAATTGAAATCTAAAAGCCAATTTTAAGTCAAAAGTAATAATTAAAAGAAAAAGGAAAAATAAAGGACAATTGTAGCAAATCTCCATGTGTTGAGATTATTTCTTCATAAGATGGAGATATACAAAGGTAAAAACTTATTCACAACCAAATCTAAAAAAATATCACTATTTTGGTGATATAATATGTTTGTATATTTAAAAATAGCTATTGAACTATGTTTTTAGATAATTAAGAAGTAAAAAAGTTTAAAAACTAATTGTTTACTTTATAGAATTAAAGATTAAAAAATAGTTTTATATAGAATTTTTAATAAAAATAAAAGAACAATGAATTTTTTAATTTTCAAATTGATTATTCTTTATTAAATTATGAATATCAAAATGAATCAGTGAAAGTGCAATAAATTATAAAGTAGAAAAATAAATCAACACTTTATAAATTGATACTTTTTATTATTTAATTCCACATAGTTTGGCATAAATTCATTAATTTTGGGAGCTAAAATTACCATAAATTTGTTTAACATTGGAACTACTTTTTTGTTTGCAATGAAATTTTAAGAGGAAGACAACAACGAAAAATTTATAGGACTTCAAATCCTAACATTCTCCCACTTGAAGTCCAAACATTATAGTAAACAACCATGCTTCAAGAAACCTCCTTCTCTCCAAGGCCTATTGAAATAGGCTTACCAATCCAAGAGAAGCTCTCCAGAACTCCAACTTCTCTTTTGAGACAAATTTTGTAAATGCATCTACAGGATTCAAATTTCCATGCATCTTTTCTAACTTGATCTTATTCTCTTCAAGAATACTTACAATATAGTAATATCGAAGCTTTATTTTCTTTGTTCATGAATGAAATGTTGCATTCTTGGCCAAGTGAATGGTACTTTACTATCACTCTATAATAAAAATTCCTTTTGTTTATTACCCAATTAAGATAGTAACCTTTTAAACCACAATATCTCCTTTGATCCTTATGTCATTGCAATATACTTTTTTTCAATAGTTGAAAGAGACACTACTTTTTGTAAACTGGAAATCCTGCTAACTTATGCTCCTGCCAATGTGAACACATACCCTGTTGGAGATCATCTTTGATCTAAATCTCCAACCATGTCTGAACCAATATAACCATGTAATTGTGCATATTCACCTCAAAACATGGTTTGATGTGCCTTTAAGATATCTTAGTATCCATTACATTGCTTGTTGATGAATTTTTCATGGATTACTCATGTATCTGCTGACTAGTTCGACTACTTGGGAAATATCTCGCCTTATAAAAATCATAATATACATTAAACTCTTAGTTGCAAATGAATATGGAACTATTGCCATGTTCTATTTTATTCAATTTCTTTTGGACACATCTCAAAAGATAATTTGAAATGCTCAGCTAGAGGTGTGCTTATTGCCTTGGAATCCTTCATTCTACACCTTTCCAGTACTTTTCCCATGTATTTCTCCTATTATAATATGAGTTTCTTTTTATTCATACCTCTGATAATTTTCATTCCAAGGATTTTATTTGCAACACCAAAATACTTCACTTAAATTTCTTAGATAATTGTTGTTTCAACATATTAGCAATAAGCATGGTAGGTACTTCAACTAGCATATCATCAACATACAACACAAGAATAGAAATTTTCCATTATTTGAAGAACTTTGAATAAACACAATGGTCAGATTTATATTTAGAAAATTTATGCTCAGACATGAAGGAATCAAATTTCAATTACCATGGTCTAGGAGCTTGTTTCAACCAATGTAAGTTGTGATTTAATTTTCAAACTAGGCCTTCTTTACCTTTTTCCTCAAAACCTTCAGGTTGTTTCATGTACAACTCTTATTCCAAGCCACCATGAAGAAAATTTGTTTTGATATTAAGTTGTTCTAATTATAAATCATGAACAACTACTAAGCCCAACACTACTCTAATAGAGGTAATTTTCACAACTAGTGAAAATATCTCTATAAAATAAATGCCCTTTTGTTGTGAATATCCCTTAACCACCAATCTAGCTTTAAATCTCTTCTTTCCAACTGCTTCTTTCTTCAACCTATACACACAATTATTTTGCAATGATTTTTGATTGGGTGGAAGGGTTACTAAATACCATGTGTGATTTCCCTTAAGATATTATGTCTCATCTCTCATGGCTTCCATTCATTTATTCAAATCTTTATCTACACATGATTCTCCAAATGTAGTACGTTTAGATTTATCAGAAAGCAAAAAATATAGAATAAAATCTTTATACTTGGTTGAAGGTCTATACTCCCTTGTGGACTTGCTAACTAGAGGAATCAACTCTTGTGCATTACTAGCTGGATGAACATGTTCTTCATTATCTTGGAAATATTGCGGTTTGTCATGTGTTTGAATTTACACTAGTGGTTAGGGCTGGTTTATAATTGTTGCAATCCAAGAACACTCGGGAGGGGGGGGGGGGGGTGGGTGTGAATTAGTGTTCTACCCGAATGATCAATTTTAACATTATTAAAACATGCATACACCAACCGGTATATGGGTACATATAGAATTGAAATAAGTAAAGAAACTAATAAGCCAATGACATAAATAAATATCATAACACATAGAATTATGCATGAAAAACATCAAAGAGGAAAATCCACGGTGGGATTTGTGACTCACAATATCAATTCACTAGCCATATGACTAGATATTACAAAATATAGTCGTTTGCACTTGCAAGAAGGCTTACAGCCTAGAGCACACTGCTCAATCACAAAAGGAGCCTCACTGACTACATACATGTCCAGACTAAAATCCTAAGAAATGAGTGAACTTCTAAGATAGCATCTTCTATGCCTGAATATAGTTTTGGTTAAGCTTTGTCTATTTTGGTCACAAACTGTAAATCCTTTATTGAAATACCCCTTTACATAAATATCCTCACATACATGATCTCGCTGATATATTTTACATCTACTACATTATTTCCTTTCTAATACAGATTCAAATGATATAGTAAAATGATCTAACCTATTGACTTATATACCCTTTACAATTCATCATGCCTTATATCGGCTTACAAAGATAATTACAATATCAATATACAAGTCGGCTAGATGACATAAATACATGAATATACAAAATAATTGTCGATGCTGGATGCAAAAGATGTCGGCCTCTAATACCGATAAACTTATTCTAAACCATGCCATCCTGCATTGCTGGTAACCTGAGAATTCCTTTCATCCTACCAATGCTTGTGCCAGTGTCGGTGAAGTGTTTGTAAAGTGCCCGTTGGTACACAATTGAACCAAAACATGAAGCTCGAACAAGTTTCCATGTTGCCATCAATTACAACATAGTGAAACCAACCAATTGAGTGTCAATTACCAACAATATCCCCGTTTGGCATTGATAGAAACACTCATGTGAAAATTGATCATGGTTTCATCTACTAGTTTCATCCTGAGCCTGCTTCCCCTGAGCTAAAAATATCCATCAATATAAAATACTTCATACTTCCATAGTTTTCCATCTATACTCCCCCTAATGTATAAAACTCCCTCTTTTCTTTTTCACCTCTATATCACTCCCCCTTTGACATCAATGCCATCAAAATTTCTAAAGAGAGTACCAAACATCCAAAACCGAGATGAAGAATGAAAGATATTGTACAATGAATATCCCAAAAATACCTTACCGAAGCTTAATATATTTGAAAATATCTAGATATGCCTTCTCCAATAGCTCAAGATAAGTATCCCAACCAGATTTGAAATTCAAAAATAGATACAAGTCAATTTAACATATGGGAAAATGACTCTTTCTCATTTAACTCTATCGGTGTGGGCTTACCAACCATATCTATACATTCCTTCTTATGTACACTAAGTGAATCCAACCAAGGATTCACCAAATCTCTAACAATTCTGGCTTTCCTTATGATTTTATCTTTTTCTTTCTCAAAAGTAGAAATTTGGGCTTCCAAAACCAAAATCTAACCATCAATGGATGTAGTCAATGAGTTCAATCCATCAAAAGAATTGGCTATACTTGAAATTCACTCTTTAGATTCCTTAATGTTCTTATCCAAATTAAATGTAAGAACATCTATGTTAAAACATAATCTGTAAATATTTGTACACTAATTTAAAGAATTATCTATCAATTTCAACTTTTCATTAATTTTCTTCCTTTCAGACTCAATCATTTGATCAAATGTAGCTCTTTTTTCCTGTGCGAACCTCTCTAGTGCTTGTCTATTTGAAATATGCTACAAGGATTGGAAATACTTTGAAATGTGTTCCGTGATTATCTTAAGCTTATTGGATGGGCTCTCTTCTCTATCAAACTTGCATTTTGGGACTAGTCTATACAAAACTATGATAGACTGATCAATAATCCCTTTATCCATAGATCCCTCCTTCAACATTTTCTATGCAACCATCATCATCAGTTGAGTAGAACTCATCTCGTTTATGATTATCTTTTCAACCTGTGGGATGTCAATTGACAATAATGATAGACTCACGACCGGTTCTCTATCGGATTCCTCTTCCTTCCCTTATGATGATTTAACCTTTGTAGCCTCGTCACTTACACCAGTGGCTTCACCACTTGGTGTAGTCTCAGTAACTTCCAGTTCCTCTTTATGAACATTATCCTCATCTTGTATATATGTATCTGGAGGACTATTGTCCTCAACATTAGTATCCTGTACATTTTCAACCTTTACACTCTTTGTATTTGCCGGTATCTCAACATTTTTCTATACATTTATATCTACTGGGGGCTTAATTTGCACTATCTTAATGGTTTTCAAAATTGAGGGTGAAGTACCCATAATACCCTTTCCTTTTCCTTCAATCGGGATGTATGCAGTATCTATTTTTTTATTCCGGTGAAGTATAAAAACAACAGTTCTCTTCAAAGAACTTAACCCATGCCTTGTGGGTCTCGTTGATTATCCCATTTACCCTTCTAAACATAAGACTGTTTATTCTATGTTGGTTGTTAAAGATTTTCCTATCCGCAACCTCATGTATCCTATCCATCTCCTCTGGAGCAATAGAAACACAAACAGATAGCACTTGTATCTTGATATGCTCGTCTTCTTGCATTGTTGATAGTCTCCTAGAATCTAATATATCATACAATTCTATCGATATTTGGTTTTTAATTTCCATCAAGGATTTCTTATAAATATCTAAACATAACAAAACTACTTCCTCTACTTCTCTTTGTTTATCATCATCTAAATGTTCATAATAAAACTATACATTCTTTAACATACCATTTTTATTAATTTCATCAACTAACTCTGCACAAGTTTTCAGAGGAATGATAGTTACATTACTAGATTCAATTGCAAATGAATAAAAGTAGACTGCAAAAACACAAAGAAAATAACCACAACACCATAACACCAATATTTTTACGTGGAAACCCGGTGAAGGGAAAAAACACAATGGGATTGAGACCCATAATATTAATATACATTGTTAGAAGTACAATAATATTATATGAGGGGAATGCACATGCATTTAGGCAAACTTCATAGAGCTCACTACTCAAATTACAAGAAGGGATACAACCCTGGAAGGCTCACTGCATTACAATTGATTACATATAATAATTAGAATGTCTAAACTAATAAGAAGCATCTACAAATGCCAAAAAAATATTCGATTAAGTGAAAAATACTCTGTTCTACAATACTACTCTATTCTGATACTGTTGAATTTTGGAGAACAAATCCTTTAGCTTCACGTGGACAAATGAAATGTGTTACTGAAGTCGGCTCAATCAGATCCAAAACAACCATGCTGACCAAAAACAATTGTCCACACACTTACCAACTGATGACTCACTAACCTTGAACACACAAAATCTGCCAAAATCGATCTGCAAGATCTGTACAATGAATCTCCACACATTATTGTAGATGAACATTGTTCTACGAGAAAATCTATCCACTGAATCTTCTGACTCATCACCAAAGGACATAAACCTGGAATAAGGTACTTTACACATCAACAATGAAACTCCTAGATCCACAACACAAAATACTCAATAGAAATGAACTACCAACCAAATGTTGTGCATTCTACCAAATGTCCTATTCATCTCACTAGACCTCACTGGACCTCAAAGAATCTTCTAGTATGAATAAATTCTGAATTGTGGATGGCATATCTAACATTAGCTTCTATAAATGACAACATGTAAACAACAATGCAATATCTCTTGCCAAAAAATACAAATAATATACTTGATTTGCTTCCTCTTGCTATGATTTATGCTCCTTTCGTTACCTTCCATGCTCCTGCTCAAAACATAACATTATATCCAAGAGCATCTAATTGTTCTACTAAATTTGAATGAGAAGGTCTTTGAGTTGCAATTTACACACTCTGAAATTTTGGCCTGAGAATTTTTCATTTCTCCATTATACGTCTCCTCCATTTTTTTTACAATCTTTTGTGCTAATTTTCTTATGCAGATTTAAATAAATAGATCAAATTAAAAATTACAATGTTTTCAATCAAATACTTACAATTTTATTTCACATTTGCAATAGATCTTTATATTCTAGCTCTTATACCCCTACAGATCCGACCACGCAACCACATAGATAGTGTACTGCTCATATTTGTTCTCTGCACAACTACACCACACGCAACTACTTTATTAACATTTATTGTCTATCAGATCTTGGATTTCAGGAAATTCAGATCTATTTCAGATCTATCATCAACCTTGCAATCTTCAATCCTCTATCTACATATCTAATGAATGCAGGAAAACTAAACAGAAGAGAGAACAAGAAACATTTATGTGGTCAGACAATATGCCTACATCCACAAGAAAGCAAGAGAAGACTTTTTTAAATTAATCCCCATATTTTACATTACAAACAATCCTATATATGTACATATATATGTATGTTTATATGTACATATATGTATGTATATACATATATATACATATAGATAGATATATAATGGACTCACCAATAAATAACCAGGTATGTTGAGTTGTCCTAACATATTTTGAGGCTTGCATAAGGAACTGTTTTTGTTTGCAATGAAATTTTATCGGTACTATGTAACTAAACCATCTGAGTAAGGTTTTGGTATTATTTATTTTCTAGGTTAAAAGATGAAAATTAATTATTAAATAATTAAATACCTATGTTTAATATATCATTAATTAATGTTTCAACAAAAAAATCAAAAGTTAACTAGCTAAGTTTAATATAAGATAACGAATATTTCAATGAAAAAAAATACCTAAGTTAAATACAAAAAGGGAAAATTAATAAATTTTAACATAATACCTAAGTTAAACAATGTTATTAATTTTCTCTCTTTTGCAACAAAGAGATAATTTCTAATAATTGTGTTAAAATTTATTACTTAGGAATCTTTATATGATTTCAATGCTTGTTGTAACAATAGGGTTGTTGTAACAATGGGACAATTGAAAACCACCAAATGACCATTAAATTTTCTCAAAAATCAAGCCTCTTGACTTAATTATACTGACAATAATAACATTTGGCTGAGAATAAACAATGAAAAACTAAAACTAATATTACTAATCATTTACCACATGGAAGTATATTCTCTTAGTATATTCTCTCAAAATATCAAAACAAATATATATTTTTCAAGCTTACATTAAGAAGATGAAATTGAGTAGATATTGTTAAAATCAAGCTAAGTAAAATATTAGCATAGATTAATTGCAATTTGCTTCATGCTAAGTGAATTTTTTTTTTTATTAGTAAACAGAAAAGTCAAAAAAAATAATAATTATATAAAAATATTTACAGAAGGTAAGTATCTGAATATGTCCATATTATCAAAATTAATA
Organism: Cryptomeria japonica; assembly: GCF_030272615.1. Classification (NCBI taxonomy): domain Eukaryota; kingdom Viridiplantae; phylum Streptophyta; class Pinopsida; order Cupressales; family Cupressaceae; genus Cryptomeria; species Cryptomeria japonica. Next base: position 210,226,353 of record NC_081411.1, read on the forward strand.
AAGGGGCTAGATTGGAATCAACCCCTTACTAGAAAGAAAGGGTTGGGAATATGAAGCCGAACGGTCACTTGACCTTTTACCTTCTTCCAACTGTTTGTTTCATAGCTGATTACGATTATATAAGGGATGTGTGTAGCTCATGCGTATTGTATGAATGTATATTAGTAATAGATGATTTCCCTGCTTGAGAGTGGACATAAGGATTTGCGGAAGTCTCATTCTTTAATTCTATTTTTTTTCTTTCATTGTTTTATGTTATTTCTCTACTTGATTTAAACTAACTATTGCTATCAGAGCATAGGTTGTCTTGAGAAGAGATGGAGGAGGAAGGAGAAGGTAAAATTCATAACTATTGCGCTTCAAGCATAGTGTACATTGGTGGGATAGATGGAAGAGAGAGGGGAACTTACTCAAAGAGGAGAATCCATCGAAGGAGAAAGATGTTGGGAATCTTGTTTACTCCTCTCTTGAGCCAGCTTTGACACTTATTGGCCAAACTTTTAATGGTGGGGATGTTGTTGGCATTTGTGTGGTGAAGGTTGAACCCCATGATGACTGGATTGAAATTTCTTGGCAGAAAGATGTTGGAAAAGAAGGCGTTAAAATATTTCGGGAGGAAGAGTGTATGCCATCAGAAACCCAAATTGAATTTGTTGTTGATTTTACCTTCCAGAGTGAGGAGGAGGGTGCAGAATGCAGGACAAGGAATCCTAGGAGAAATCGTGGCTTCAAAGGGCTTTGCAGATGGAATGGTCTTACCTAAGATAACAAGGCACTCCCATGAAGACTACGAGCCTATGGATTTGTATGACATAGTACAAGATAAAAGATGGTTTTCTAATTTGAAGAATAAACGAGGACAATGGGCATCCCTCCAAGTGGTTCCAGGCATCCCAGGAGAGAAAGAAGATATTTCAATTAATATTTTATGTCCCGAGGTGAAGGTTGGAGCAGGAGAATTTTTTTTCTCCCCGCCCGAATGCTTTGAGGTTCACCAACCTGACTGGATGGACGTGGATAATGAGCAGAATAACGAAAAGCCTTTGCACGTTTCTGTGGAGTCGAGAGAGATTTTGATGAATCCGCCCCTCTTGGATCTAGATGCTACTCTGGAAAAGGTCAAGCCTAGGGTCACTAATGCATTGGTAGAGGAGGTTTTGAAATTGTCCTATGGCGTCGATACGGATTTTGATTTCACCTAGGAAGGTGACAATAGTGTTTCTGGTAAACAGAGGGATTATTTGTTCGGTGTTCAACAGACGCACATTTTACAAACTAAAACCTGGAAGGCTCTTCAACTAGGTGCGACCCCTCAACAAGAAGGTGTGAGGCCTCTGCTCGTGAGCCATCGTGTGAAGCAAGGGACAAACGTAAGGCAACCGATTCCCCTTGATTGATATCACATAAGCGATCTACAGTTCGCTTTGTGCGATAATCCGGTGTCAAGTGCGGATAAATATGATTGTATGCTCACGTTGCTTTGGTTTCTTGTTCTGAACATTTCGAGGTCAAGGCCGTGGGAATTGACCTCGGAACAACATACATATGTGTTGGAGTGTGGCAGCATGATCAAGTGGAGAAGGAGCCCGAGCTGCCCCTCGTGCTCGGTGATGCTGCAGAGTCCGCGGAGAAGGCAACGGGAGCCCTCACGGTTTTGAAGACAGTGGAGAGTGGAAATATTCAAATTGCTATTGCTTCTACACAGGAAGTAGATGAGAAAGTTTTCAACGGAGGCAATAACTGGAGCGGCCCCCAACGCCAATGATTTTCCCATCAAATGTGGTGACTGATAATGGAGTGGTAACCATGGATTATTTTAAAACGAAGATTCCCCCTGCTCCTAAGGTGCCGGTCGTACCCATGGAAAATGAAGATTCAAATCTGACTGTGAAGGTCGGAGCTGTAAAGGTAGTGGTTGAGCAAAAAGGACGCTATGATCCTCAGGCCATTGCAATGGTTGAGAAAAATGACAAACAAGGAGGCGTTCACATTCTTCAGGACATCTCGGCCTTTCCGCTTTGGAAAACGAACCATCTGTCCTCTGCCTCGGCCCTGCAAGACTTAACCTCAGTGGAATTTGTGATTGTAGTGGAGGACATGGTACCTCTAAGCACCTGCAGGAGAATTTGTAACGAGAGAGAAATTTTGGTTTTCCTTCCCAGTTCCAATGATGATTTTGCCCACGTCTCTAACAAGCAGTCTAAGGTTGAGGGGACGATGGAGCCTGTAAAGCTGTTACATTATGATAGTAATAGGCATGAGAAATTTGATAGCGAATTATACTTCTAAGCCCCGGAACACCTAATGGCTCGGGAAGATGTAACTGTTTTTGCCATCTTGGTACTAGAAACTGGTAGTGGCATGATGACAACGTATATTCCTTCCACGATGTCCTCTCAACCTAGAATCAATTCAATTTTTATAATGGCTATTCGTATGGTAATAGCTGCAGTGGCCAATTCAGAAGACTCCTCTCGAATCCCCAATGTTTATGTCACTTTTGAGAATCAAAATAAGACTCATAAGGCCTTTACAATAGAACGTGCAAAAGCAATTGGCGTAGTAAATGCAGGTAGTGGGTGGATTTTTTTCACTGTTCCACTAGATCATTTTGGATCAATTCTTGGAGAGAATGGTCCAGAACGAAATCAAGGTTTTCAGTATTCATGTTCATGTTTTTCTGCAAGATGACGTAAATGTCTTGATGTCGAAGGCAGATGACAGTTTCTGTATTACGGAGGAGCACACGAGCAGGAGACTTTGATGAAAGAGTATATTTTGTATCTACAGATAGTGGTGTTTCCGATTATGGATTTATGGGAAAGTTTTCTTCAATTTGACGTGCTTAGGAGAAGTTTAATCTGCACTGAAATAGGCTGAATATCTCCCTGAGGTTGAGCAGATGGGATCACTGGATCATTTGGCTCTAGGGGAGGGATGAAACCATTGCTAGCCGTGTATTCCCTAAACAGTTGCTCCATCATGATGTCTTCTGGTTGATGGTCAAGAACTCTCCACCTAAAGAACTGAACTGCTTCCCTTACATTCTGCCTATGCTTTCTCAATATTAAACAAACTTTTTTAATTCAATATTAAACAAACTTTTTTCACTATATATAGTAGACATAAGCCTTATTTGGAAGAAATAATTCAAATAAATACTTCAACATTTCTTTCCTTATATGATATCACTATAAAAAACATATATTTTTCCTATATGATATCATATTTATAAAGTCATAACGGTGTGACAATTGAATCGGGAAGAAACAATTCACACAAATGCTTTTACCATTAATTTAGTCTCTTTTACGCATCCGATGGGCATTCGCTAACGGTGTGACCATTGAATCTAGAGGAGCTTGTATCTATAAACAAATGCTTACGGTGTGAACATCTTTTAACACACAACTGGATGTAATTTTCGGAATTTCTGCATAATTTGAACTTCGTGTGAAAGAATAAAGCTTCATATTTTCTTTACGACGAAATTGTTGATAATGGATTTTTTTGTAGAGCCTCCCCGAACAAATAATCCGAGACGTCTTACTAAGACTGCCATATAAATCTCAAAGATCAAGCAATTATTGAAACCTGCCAATGAAATGATGAAATGCGTCAAATTTTATCATGATAGAATTGAGTTTGGGACATCTCAGAAACATATATTTTTGCTTCATCCTACTGGGATATCAATATATGACCCTGTTGATCAATCTTGTGACATGCTCACTCCTATTCCAAACAGATTTGAAATCATACCTCATTATCTGATTCCCATTTCTCACATTCTTTATGTTAATTATAAGCTTGTTTTGCTTGGCTTGAAACACAATGACAATTTTACCACAAAGATTTTGATATATGATTTATTATCTAGCACATGGCGGGAAGGTGCTGAAATGCCCACTGATATGATCGCTTTTGCATATTGTGCGTCACCTGAAGGATCGATTTACATTGCAGGAGGACGTCGCAAACATTTTGATGATGATGATGATGATGATGATGGACTGAGTGAGGCAGCAGTCTATAAAGTAGATGAAGACAAGTGGGAGCTTCTTCCTGAAATGCGCCTAAGAATGGGTGAGTGTAAGGGTGTATTTATTGAAGGAATGTTTTATGTTTTTGGCCTTTTCAGGAATTTCGGAATCCAAAGATTTAATCCCAACACAAGAGGATGGACGACAGTGAGAAATATGGATTTGCCTTATAATTCATATGACATTATGTATGCGTTTGCACGACTATTTTCGTTTCAAGTGGATGGCTTAGAGGAATATAATTGGGAAGGAAACGTGTGGAGACAATTTGAAGCCTTCCCCCAAAATTCTGTTTTTATTCCTCCCACAGTTTGGTGTGATCAAATTTTCTTGTGCATAAGCGATTCATTTTTTTATATGTATAAACCTGTTGCACCTGTCCCTGAGAGGTGGGTTTCTCTTGACAGACCGGAAAATTTGGAGGCAAGGCAACTCATAGGTATGACCACGATAGAAATTTAATATATAGCAACTATATAAAAATACTCGATTAATAATTTCTTTCATTTATAATAGCACAAATTTTGCAAATTTTAACTTGATTTATGTTTACAATATTTCATATATTATTTATTGTTTTTGTAATTATACATTATCTAATTTTATTGTTCACTTGATTTCTTTAAGAAAGGTATTTCTAAATTTACTATATTCTTTGAAAGATATGTTTGTTTAAAATATACGTTACTTTTTATTCTCCCTAATCTTACTATTGATCTGCTTCTTTATCATTAAAAGTATATATATATCTTAAAAAATATGAAAATATTAATTTAGTATTAGTTAATTTTATTTATTTTGTTTAATTAATTTTTATTTAAAAAATACTTTATATTTATATATAATATTAAATTTTAATTTTTTTAAAGTCAGATATATATGATTTTTTAATATTTAATTAGATGGTTTGTTTAGATACATTTTGTCAAGTAGGTCACCTCATTAATAGTGAAATGAATGGTATTGAATGATTTCATGAGGAACAAGGGTTATTGACTGTAACACTTTGACATCATAAGAGATGATGCGAGCCTCTAATAGCTAAAGATGTTTTCAACTAGGATTTGTTTTCCCAAATTAGATAGCAAAAAAGATATTATGAATGATATAAAATCTATTATAAAAATAATTCATTCATAATTAATAAAGAAAAAACTACTTCCCACATATTTTCAAAGAGTGTCAACTAGAAATCTAAAGACAAATTGAGATCCATGTTATCTCTCAACCTTGAAATCAAAATCCTCTCTTGAAGGTGATTAACTACTTTAAATTAAAATTATGACACAAAGGAAATCATTTCTCGTTTGCCATGATCTAATATTTTTCTTGACAATTATGAAGCACACATGCTAATTTGATAGGTATGAATGCCATGTTTCTATGTATTCAAATAATATGGTACTAGTTGTATTGTAGTACATATCATCTTAGCCATTGAACATGCACAATGTCAATCATTTATCATGATCACGAGGCAAATACATCACCATGCATTAAATGCATATGATGTAGTGATGTTGACTCCTATAAAAAATTATAATCAAAAGTGTTTCCATCTCTTCATCCACAGATATTTTCTTGGATTATTCATCATTCATGCTCAAATAATTCTTTCTCCATAATGCTATTATTTACAAAAAAAATACACCTCTAATTATTAGGGGATAACTTTATAATCATTTTCTACATTCAATTGACCTTTCTACAACAATAGGCATAAACTTTTCCTCATCTTTACAAGAATCTAAAATTAAAGACCTCTCCTAAAATTTAGTATAATTTTGGCTTTTGATTCAACATTTTTCAACATAGAAGAAGAATAAGTCACATATATTTGTATTTTTTTTATTTTCTAGATCGTTTACAAATATTTTGCTCATACAAGCATGAACTTGAGACCATTACATGAAACCACCATTAGCTCATTTCAAGGAACCACACTAGTATCAAACTATGAAAGAACAAGAGTCACAAATTAGAATCCACTTATTAGAAACCACCTACGAGTGTCAACTTGAAACCACCATTAGCTCATTTCAAGCAACCACACTAGAATGAAACTATGAAAGACCAAGAGTCACTAAGAGTCACAACTTTCAAATCAATATTTGATGTCCCTTTGGGATTTGAACTTTAATCTCCACAATGAGAACTCAATTCTTTAATCAATAGAACACAACCCCTTGGACCACATATACATTTCATATTTTTTATTTTTATAAAACAAGATATGAATGATGAATTTATCCTAAAATAAAGTTCTTTTATACAAAACATTCTTTCAACAAGATACCAACATTTTATCCTTTAACTTCATTTATACATTTTATTTTCTTGTTTTCTATTTTTTTACACTTCTCCCTTCAAACATGTATATATGTATCAAAATAAAAATATGGACATGCCTTCATGAATTATTTATTTCCATTCCAGCCTCCAAAAATGTCTTACTAAGAAGAGGAATGCAAGACATTTTCTTATTGAGCAAAAAGCAATGGTTACAACCTTTACACATCTTCTAAAACAAGGTACCTTCAGTTTGCAAACTCATTTTATTATACATTAGTGCCCTGGTCATATGTTCTATACAATGTAAGAATTTTTCTAAAATTATGCTTCTACTTTATAAACCATTTTTACAATAAGATCAAAATTTCTAACCTTTAAAATCATTATTGTAATTTATAAAGACATATTTTATTTTCTTTTCTTATAATATTTTACACTTTTCCCTCTTAACATATGCATATCTATGAAAAAAATATGATAATGCCTTAATGAATTATTTCTTTCCTCCCAACCTCAATTAATGTCTTCTCAACAAGAGGTAGTGTTGGAGAGATGTTAATTGAGTAGCAAGAAACATTAAATATTTTACTCAAACCTTATAATACAAGTAATATATACTTAGTATAATAATTTTATTCTATATTAGTTTACTATTAGTATTTTCTATACATCAATCATGTTAATGAGAATAAAGTGTTATCTTGTATTTGATTACTACAATTTTTATAGAAGAACTATTGAATATCATATGGTAATAATCATGATCATTATTAGTTCTCCAAATAATATTTTCCTTGTTAAACTATATTTCTATCAAATTCATAATCTCTTTGAAATAACAGTCCTCTTAATAGTATAGATATGATTAAATTGGACCTAGATAAAGTACCCCTTACTTAAGTTTGCCTATTAGAGCCCCTTTTGGAATGTTGGAGTCCCAATACCATCAAAATAATTATGGATTTATTTTGGATGCTTATTAATATTAAAAAATTCACTCTTTGACTATTCCATTTCATATTTGTTAGACTCTAGTCAATTTTGATGTTAATAAGACACTTCCTTAAAGTATCACTCTAAACTCAAAATTTGGTAAAAGATGCCAACATATAGTTCATTAGAATGCATGGTTTTTATACACAAATTATGTTATATTTGGTCACCTCATAGATAAATTTTATGTTCCATCCACCCACAACACATAAAAGAGGGTCACAAAATCTCTAGAGCCCCTCCTAGCTAGAGGCTGATTGGGGACTATTTGAAATATTTTTAGTGACCTCCATTACCACATTAGTCCTAAGATCTGGAAAAAACACCCTCTAAAGAGAGTATTCCTTTTCATAGGAAGATATATCCTTATACTAAGGAGATTACCAATGGTCTAAAAAAGGCAAAAATCCTCAAGATAGTACTACAATACCAAACTAGAGATGTAGTCCCCTTAAGCAGAGATTATATATATCAAGATCCAAATGGTAATGTATCCCATATCCTTATGGAGATAAACCACCAAGGATTTAACCCTTTAATTGATAGTTATGGAATCTAAACTCAAATGCCTAAAAATTGGGGAGATTGCTATAGGAATTGTCAAACTGATAATGAGTAAGAATGAGTCTCACACATAGAGGAAAGCAACACATAGGTTCTGAGCCCTCTACTGAGAAAAATAACACTATTGAGTTTTTTCTTGATTTTAGTAGCACTCCTAAATCTCTCCTCGCTCTAACCTAGAAATCATTGGACCATATTTAATACTAGAAAAAGGAATAAAATTAGTGGTAAGAAAGATGAGATAGGATTAAAACTAAGAAAAGAAAGACCTTCTCATATGGAAACTAGGTAAAGAGAAGGAGCAAAAGATAAAGCTTTGGAAAAATAAGATACCCTTGACAATGTGTAATAGGTCAAGAAAATAAGAAAATAAAGATCTTATCTTAGAACATCAAAGGGATAAAAAACACTCATAAATGAATTACTCTAAGATGTACCATTTATGACAATAAAATAGACATATTCTTGCTTTACCTGAATCTAAGATGTCAAATTCTCTTTTTCTAAAATTTCTAAGAAACTTTCGCCTAATAAAAAATATAATATTAGATAATTTGATGGCGCGTTAGCTAGGATAGTGACTATGTGCAGTCCTATCACTATAAGAGGCATTTTGGTTGACTAATATGAAAATAATTAAACAAGTGCATTCATTGGAAATGTGTATTTACATATGATTTTATATGGTTATCTATTTATTTTGAATGTACTTATAAGGGTATTAGCTGGACAGGTCTTGACTTGGGGGTATGGTAAGAGCCTATATATTTTAATAAGTCATTAAGGTAGGGTGGTGACTATTTCCCCCTTTTTGTTGTTTAATAATAGGAGCAAGTATCTTATAGTAGGATTTCCTCTTTTTCTTTTTCTTGTCGATAGCTAGGGAGTTTCACAATCATATAAAAAAATATACAAAATTTTTTTGATCTTAAAAATATCTTGAAAGGGTTTACTGCTATAGTTGCCAATGTTTCTCTTTGGGTTTAAGAATAATTTAATTTAAACACCTATGTTGAAGAAATAAAATATTATTGTAGTTTTTAGCAAGGTGACCCTCTATGATTCATGTATATGAAATAAAATTACATTATGGGTGTACTATGTTACCAAAATATTGAAACTGTGTTACTATGCATTCAAGAATTGATATCCTTTTTGTTCTTCTTAATATTTATTGTAATCAACAAATAGGGAAATGAATGCTAAGAGAAAAATTAGTTTATATTTTGAAATCTTTATTTTTATAATAAACATAAACAAAAGATATAGAGAAATTCCCAAATTTATGTTTTTGTTGTTAAAATAAATACATGCATATTATCAATATTATTTAAAAATGTTAAATTTAAGTGACAAACAAGTGATATAATAATAATATTAACATATATAATATAGACATGAAAGAAAAAAGAACAAAGAAATATGCGTGAACTTTTTTTGAATGTTTTTAGAAGGTACACATCCTATTATAGAAGTATCTTTATTTTGTATTTATTTGAAGAGATGCAACCTATAGAATTATGGCTGCTACACTTCCTCTAGAGAACCTATAAGTCAAACAAGATATTTACGTAGAATTTTCACCAATTATAGAAATAGAATAAAAAAATAATGTGTTACATTTCTCTTATGCTCAACAACCATTAAATTTACTCTTTAATTGTAAATCCATAGTAGAGAGCTAACTTCCTAGAAAATAAGCTCCACACCCTAGTGCCAAATATCTATAGTGTTAAACAAAAAAGAACCAAAAAACTACAAGAGCGGTCCAATGCATTGTTGAGTGCATGACCATGTTATACAAAGCTTTCAACCTCTCTTCTCATGTGCCTATAGTCCATGGTAGTGTTAATCCACTATAGGTCACCCACTATCTCATAGAGGATGCCATTTATTTTCTTGTTGTGAATACTTTTCCATAAAATACCATTTAAATAATAAAATTAAAAAGTGATTTTTTTGGGGGCCTCCACTTTTTTTTGACATGTATAGGATAGGTGAAATTATATCATGGATCTTAAAAAATGAGAAAAATTCCCTTAATTAACAAGATAGTTTAGTTATGTTTTTTTAGAATTTTGCATAGTATATATGACTATTTTTATGAATTTTCCCTAGGAGCGATGCCAATATCTTATGATAGTCTATGACTATAGTGTGTATGTTTGTAGCATCATAAATTGTACACCCCTAACTAGGGTTGTCTGAATTCATGCTTAGGTTAGCACCCACCTTAGTGTGTCCTATTGATTCTTACATTTTTAAGTCTCCTTTAGGCATCTAATTATTAATTTTAATTAAATATAGAAGACCTCTCACAATAATTCACATATTATTAAATTTGGCACTTAATCCTAGGTGTAGCCCTTTTTATATTATTTTAAGTTAATCATAATAATGTCCCAATTTAAATCTTCCAAGCATATTTTTACATATATAAACACCTTGGATTTATCTACCATTATGGATTTAACTCTATAATCACATAATCTCACATCCCTAGAAAATTGGAAAAAAGTTGGTCGAACCATGGTGGTACCACCATTGTCCCATACGTTTTTCCCCAAATTTTGGAAGCTTAATTTGGTGATATTATAATGTTAAAAAATTGATTGGTGTAAATTTTTATTAGTTCTAAGTCAGCCTATTATAAAAATCAAACTTACGGTTTCATATATTAAACCTTTTTATTTCCCTCAGTTGGGGATCCAAATCTAGCGATTCAAGGAGATCCTTGCAAATTGAAAGAATAGGTTTTATGTGAAGTCTACAATCAGAAAGTTCATCATTAATAAAGTCATCATCAATATTTTTATCATTCACATAAGCTTTAGGAGATATTAAATAATAATAAGGAGATCATCAACTATTGATTGACTTGTACCTCTCCTTAGGGTTTGGTATGGTTTCATGTTGTTTTTTTATCTCTATTTGAATTTCAGATCTACTCCATTGATTTTTAAATTCAAATTACTTTATTTAGATCCATATTACATTTTTTATTTGAAGAATTTACATTTCATTCATTTTAGGGTTTTTACTCAAACCGTAGGATAGAACTCTAGTTTGCAATTAATTCACAAGAATCTTAAAAGTACATGACATCCTCGAGAACACACACATTTTCAGTATAATATTGTCTTTGTGGAGGTGGAAATCATAAAAATAAAGGGTTTGACTAAGGCAAATACTTATATATCCACAAACACACCTTTTTTTAGCTTGCAGTTGTAGTTATAGGTTTTCGTTAGGCTAGTCGATTTCCAAAAGATCTCAACAAATCGTCATAGACTGGTTATCAAAATTAGGACTGATATTTTAAATACCAAGGTATTCAATGACCTAGTCCTCAAATAAAAGGGTGGTCTATTCCCCGTTCCTCGTTAGTCATCTTCAAATTTGGTAGATAGGCCTTAGATAGTCTCAAGTTTTACATTTGTAGTTTGTAGATTAGTTCAGTTACTAAGACAAATGCACCCAATGCCCTAATCTTACCAGTTCAAGCTTAGTTTTTATATCATGTCCACATTATAATTTCATTCTCAGATTTGTACTTGTTGTCTTAGTTTTATTTAGTAATTGGTTTGTTATCACTATTTCTATAGCTACTTTAATTTGTCTTCTTACCTTAGTTTTTTTATTTTTCTATATTTAGCATATGTCATTTTGATAAAAGTGAATGAATTACAAACCTATAATTATCCCTTGAATCAATTTCACAAGAGTTAGTCAAAGAGTGTCACTCATTTAGATGCTTTCATATTCTAATTTTTTTTATCAAAATGGTTTTAGGTCTTAACTATACCTGATTGTATTTTTACACCATACATTTTGGTGAACCTAATGTTCTTACACTTCCATTATTTCAGATTTGTTCTCTTAGCTCTAAATTTCTATTTGCAATTATTTTTTAAATATATATCTCATGCACTTTCATTAATTTATTAGTTAGTTCATATGGTTGCATTTAGTAAACCAAATAACATCTTTATTTCCAGGACATTCAATTTTCCTTCATTCCTTGAATTATTTCCTTTGCGACAAGAAATTATCGTGGATAAATGAGATTTTTTTCTTATGAACCCACATGGAAAGGAGATGGATACCTTGGAGGTTTTAAAATTTAAAAAGGTAAAATACCTTGCTCATATCTAGGCCTTCAAATTTATAAGGGAGTGGGGAATTCAAAATTATGAGATCCCTCAAGGATAAGATAGATAAAATGCTAAATTATTGAATAGAGAAATGAATCTCATGGGTAGGTAGGTTAGTGATATAGAAATTTATGATTTATTCCCTTCCAATTCATATTATTTCACATCTCTTTTTGACATCTAGTCATAATACATCACTAATTTAAAAAATGAGGAAGTTTTTTTTGGCAAGGAATGGTGGATAAGCATAAAGTTTCTCCTATTGCTTGGGAAAAAAATTGCATGCCTAAGGAGTATGGAGGAGTTAGCCCTTCATAGGAAAATATAAACAATATTTGGGAGTTAAATTGTTTAAAGCTTGGGCTTTTTTTATGTTAAAAAATAGATATTGATAAAGTATACATGGAAGGGGATTCAACCTAGTGATTAATATTGTAAAGTTAGGATCCATATTCAACTAGAAATTGAAATAATTGTTAGAGATAATTTTATCTTTCATAAAACATTTCGAATCATATAGAGTCAATCATATATATCGTGAAGGCAATAAAGAGGCACACATCCTAGCCTATAAATGAGTTGATGGTTTGAGAGAAGTATATAAAGAAAAGAAATCAAATTTAAATTATCCCAATATTGTGTTAGTGAGGATTTAATAAGAGGAGGAAGAATTAATGGCCTTAACAAAAGTTTGGAGAATAGCTACTAAGATGTGAGAATTAGAATTTGAATGTAGTGGCAGAAGTATCTATGGGTGATGTTAGATTTCTAGGTTGACACAATTGTAGTTAATAACACTATCCTTGATAGGTATGTAGCTTAGTCACTCAATGACATGGATTATATTATCTATACAACTATATTCATTGTGGTGTTATTGATTTATTTCTGAGTTTGAATTGTTGGCATTTCGATAGAAAGGGATATTGTTGATATTCATTAAGGATATTGAGAAGGTTGTTGAAGATTATTGATATAATTGAAAAAGGATAATAACTATCTTTATAACATTATTTTGTCATTGATGTCAAGAAATTGATTTTGTTATTCAGTATGATGTTGCCATATCTTGAGAAGATTGATTTGAAGAGAATTAAGATGTCGGTAAAAGACATAGAAAGAATGTGATAAGAAAGGGAAGAAATAAGTTATTGAATGGGCAACTATTACCGAGTTAGAAAATGATGAGATCATGATGTTTAGATTGTTTTGATATCCTACATATGTTGTTGATTGTAAGGTTAATACTATACTATGTCACCGAGCAAAGAACCTAGTCGGTAAACCCTAAGGAACCTAGTCGGTAAACCCTAATGAAGGCAGAATGTCTACCGAGCAAAGTTTAGTATTTATTGAGTTGCAACCGAGTTATGACAAATCGCATTGGATGGATAAAAGCGTTATTTAATGAAGGATGCTGATGAGCTGGAGATGTATAAATGATTGGTATGTTGTGCATGAAGTTTGTTAAGGATCTACGACAATAGAAGATCGGCAGGAAGATCTACATCGTAGATTGAACCACAATAACCTTGTGCAAGTTCCAAGAAAGGAATGTAAGTCCCTAGGCAAGGTAAAACTTTTTCAGATCGAAGGATGCATTGAACCTAGTCAAGCTTGAAGATCTGATGGCTAAGATGGATCATGGGAAATGTGATCATGGAGATTTAGCGGTTAGTAAATTATTTATAAATAAGAAATTATTGATGAACAATGTATGCGGGCAAGTGTAAGCACATGGATGCTACATAGTGATTACTGAGCATAGAAGCTTGAAGACCTGTTTGAATAATAGAGTAAGGAGCCCAGCAGAGGGACAAGATAAGTGCTATGACAAGATTGTTTTGAGCAAAATAGAATTTGCTTTAGCATTTTAGATGTGAAGTTGCAAATATATTTATTACTGCTATTTAATTTGTAAGTGATAGAGAAATCTCTTAACCAAGTGGACCTAACAGTCTTCTTTGTAAATCCTCTAGCAAGGTGACGTTCTATTTGAGTGTTTGAAATCCTTTGAGATGGTCACTTTGAACAAAGTGAAGATCCTAATAGATCTGAGGGAAATCCCTTAACTGGGTCACATCTAGTAATGTGTTTGTAATCTTTAACATGATTTGCTTCTAACCGAGCATACTCTAGAAGAGTATATTTCTTAGTGGGTCCGAAATCCCACATTGGTTTTTCCCTATTTGGGTTTCCACGTTAAATCTAGTGTTATGTGTGTTATGATGATTATGTGTTTATGAGTTTGCATGTTTAGCAGTTTTTGGTTATATTGTTGAAGTATAAGTTATCGAGGTTGAATCTATTGATTTTATGGAAGATTAAGTTTGTATGATTCACACCCACACCACCCCCCCCGCCCCCTCTCACATCTTGTGAGCTATTGATATCAGAACTTTACAATTGGTATCAGAGATTTGGACTCTGAAAGAAAAGTTTAAAGGTACTTGAGGCAAAGATCCAAAGATGTATAAAAGGGATGCACCAAAGCTGAACAAGTCAATTTTCTCCACATGGCAGAAAAGAATGAAGCTGCAACTATCAAGAATTGGAGAATATGCAATATATTATCTGGAGAATGATTACATTGCACAGAGCACCAACCTGATGACCTTGGAAGAGATAAAGGCAAAGCAAGAACATATTCAAGCTATGATTGAAATAACATCAGCATTGATTGACTCAGAGTTTAATGATCTAGAAGGCTGTAATGATGCAAAAGCAATGTGGACCAAGCTTATATCTGTGTATGGTGGTGATGAACATGTTCAAAGAGAAAAAGTAGATAGTCTCAGAGAACAACTTGAATCCATGAGAATGAATGAAGGTGAGAACATAACCCAATATGGTACAAGGTTAAAGGAGTCTGTCAATCAAATTAAAGGAGCAGGAGGAACTATTGAAGAATAGGATGTAACAAGTAAGTTTCTTAGAACACTTCTACCTGCTTATGCCATTCGACTCTCTACAATCAATGAATTGAGGTCTATACCTAACATGCCAGTTTCTTTGGATGCTACTATTGGTAAGCTACATGCATTTGAATTAAGTAAATTTGATAATAGTGGGTCTTTGGTAAATAAAGTAGAATCTACATTCAGTTCTTTTCATCTTGGTGAATCTAATGACTACAATGATAGAATGAGTAAGTACTCTGAAGGAAATCATAGTGGAGCAAGTGAAAGGTTTCGCAAAAACATGGAAGTACACAAACTATATGAGGAAATTAGGAAGCAGGAAGAGTTTGAAGTATTATTAGCCAAAAGGTTACCGAGAGGAAAAGGTAAGTATAAAGGAAAGCTACCTTTAAAATGTTTCAATTGTGATAAAATAGGACATATGGCTTCTAACTGTCCTGACAAAGAATCTAGTGAAAAGAGAGAATACCGAGATAATAGGCAGAAAGACAACTAATATAAAGGACATCGAGACTTCAGAAGGAGAGACAAAAAGACATGCCTAGTAGCTGATGAGGAATCCAACAATGATAAATTTGATGAAACTGATACTGAGGAAGTTGTTTATGTGGCTATTAAAGATGGATAAGATGAAGAAAGGTATGAATAAAAATCCCTAATATCTCACATAAATAATAATGATTCTTGGATCATAGACAATGGATGCTCACATCACATGACAGGATATAAACACAAGTTTGTTAAGCTAGAAGACTATGATGGAGGCTATGTAAGATTTGGTAATGATGCACCATGTCCGATGAAAGGTAAAGGATCTATAACACTTCTTGACAATGCTAAATTTGATGATGTATATTGGGTTGAAGGTTTAAAATACAATTTGTTGAGTGTAGCACAGCTAAACAATACAGGATACCGAATAGAATTTCAGAAAGGAATTGTCAAAGTTCATGACAAGTATGGAAAGTTAGCTGCTACCGGGACACAAACAAAAGGTAATACATTTCATCTTGACTCAACTCGGAACAAGTGTCTTTATGCTAAGATAGATGATACCTGGTTATGGCATAAAAGGTTTTGTCATGTAAATTTTGACAATCTGATCAAAATAAGTAAGAAGCACCCAGTAAGAGGTCTCTCGAGTCCAAAAAAACTGAGAATGCTATATGTCGAGGATGCCAAATGGGTAAGATGACAAGATCAAGCTTTACAAGTAAGTCCTACACTTCTAAAGGAATTTTAGATATAGTACACACTGATCTTTGTGGTCCCATGAAAGTTCAAAGTTATTATGGTGATAAATATTTCATATTATTTGTGGATGATTACTCAAGGATGATGTCAGTTATGTTTTTACAAGAAAAATCAGAAGCTTTTCAAATGTTTAAATGGTACAAGGCAAGAGTTGAAAATGAAATAGGAAGATAGCTGAAATGTCTTAGATCTGATAGAGGAGGAGAGTTCACTTCTGATGAATTTAACTTATTCTGCAATGATCATGGTATAAAAAGACAAGTATTTGCACTGAGAACACCTCAGGAAAATGGGATAGCCGAGAGAAGAAACATATCAATTGTAGATTGTGCTAGAACCCTGATGATAGAAAAGAGGGTACCTTAAATATTTTGGAGAGAAGCAATCAGCACTGTAGTTTACACCCTGAACTTAGTTCAACTGAAGAAAGGAACTATGAAGACACCATATGAGATCTGGTATGACAAGAAACCTAATGTAAGTTATTTTAAAATCTTTGGAAGTAGATGTTATGTCCACAAAGATGACATAAATGGAAAGTTTGATCAGAAAAGTGAAGAAGGAACATTTCTTGGTTATTCTTCTAGAAGTAAAGCATTTAAATGTCTGATCAAATCATCTAACAAAATAGTGGAAAGTGCAAATGTGAAAATTGATAAATTTGCAGAAAGAAATGATGAAGGAAATTCCAAAGAACCAAAAAATTATGAAGAATTTGTTTATGTTCAACGGAGAAGTCCTACTGAGAAAGCTGTTGAAGAAAATGAAGATAATGTCCAGTTATCGAGTGATGAAGAAGATCATACAGAGCCTATATTAGCCAAATATGTCAGAAGACATCATGCATCAAGTCAGATTATAGGATATAAGGATGATCCAGTGATGACAAGGAACAAACTGAGACAGAACACATGTCCAATATCTGAATTTGAATTGAGAATAGTAAAAGAGGCATTTAACAGTGAAGATTGGGTAAATTCTATGACAGAAGAGATCGATAAAATCAAGAAGAATGACACATGGACACTGATCTCAAGACTGAAGGAAAAAAATGTAATCGGTACAAAGTGGATTTTCAGAAACAAGTTAAATGAAAAAGGTGAGGTCATTCGAAACAAAGCAAGACTAGTTTGCAAAGGTTATGCTCAAGAAGAAGGAATAGATTATGGTGAGACTTTTGCACCTATGGCTAGACTTGAGGGAGTAAGAACATTGTTGGCATATGCTGCTTTCAAAAATTTCAAGGTATATCAAATGGATGTTACATCTGCATTTTTGAATGGTATACTAGAAGAAGAAGTTTACATTGAACAACCTAAAGGATTTGTTGAAAATAGGAGTAAAGATCAGGTATGTAAATTAAACAAATGTTTATATGGTTTGAAATAAGCACCTAGAGCATGGTATGAAAGACTGGACTCTTATTTGATCAAGATTGGTTTTATAAGGACAAGTGAAAATAGCAACATGTCCATGAAGAGGGATGAGGACAATGGAATATTGATCTCAGCCATATTTGTTGATGATATTATTTTTTTTGGTAATGACTCCTTATGCAACAATTTTGGAAATGAAATGTGCAAAGAATTTGAGATGTCATTAATCGGTGAGATAAAATATTTTATAGGTTTACAGATACTGCAAATGAAAGATGAGATTTTCATTACTCAATCCAAGTACATCAAGGAAATCTTGAAGAAATTTGGAATGGAGGATTCTAAACCAATAAGTACTCCTAGGTCTACTAACTGTAAACTATCAAAGAATGATGAATCTGCATCTGTTGATGAGACACTTTAACAATCTATGATTGGGAAGTTGCAATATGTTGTGCATAGCAGACTGGATATAACACATGCAGTAGGTATTGTTGCAAGACTTTCGGTAGATCCCAAGGAAACCCATATGACAGCAATCAAGAGAATTTCCAAATACCTGAGAGGCACTAAAGATTATGGCTTAGTATATGAAAAGAGGAATGATTTTGATTTAAAATTTTATACTGATGCTGATTGGGCAGGCAACATTGATGATTGGAAAAACACAAGTGGTGGAGCTTTCTTCTTGGGAAATAGACTAGTAAGCTGGTTTAGCAAGAAACAAGGATGCATTTCATAGTCAACAGCTGAAGCTGAATATGTTGCTGCAGCATTGAATTGTACCAATATAGCATGGATCAAGCAACTATTGGAAGGTATAAATGAAAAGTTTACCGAGCCAGTAACTATATTCTATGATAATACGAGTGCCATTAACATTTCAAAGAATCTAGTAATGCACTCTAAGACAAAGCATATATCTATAAAGTATCATTATCTCAGAGAAGAAGTTCAAGAGAAGAAAGTTGTGTTGGACTATATCAGTTCAAAGGAACAAATTGTAGACATCTTCACAAAGACATTGCCAAGGGACACTTTTGAGTATCTCAGAAGCAAGTTAGGGGTCCTACCCCTATCTTCTACTCACTAACAAAGTTCGGTGAAAGAATCAATTCGATGAATCTATAGAATATTATGTTTGGATTGATGCTGATTTACGCACTTTAGAAGGTTTTCTAAAGGTGTGCAAGAAATAGTGAATAGAGACAAGTTGCTCTGACCGAGACTAAGATGATACACAACAAGGAAAATCTCTTCACAGAGGAAGAAATCATGATTTAGTTCTTTTACTTTTTGGTATTGTTGTCAAAGGGGGAGAAGACTAAATCATAAAATTTTAAATGAAGAAGATCACAGAAGACTAATGTCAGGGGGAGAAGATTACAAAAGGGAGCAGGTTAAATGCAAGACAACAGCTCAGAAGCCTAATGAAAAAGGGAGAAGACTTTAGATGATTTTTAACAGCTCAAGGATAATAGGAGAAGTCTAACAGCAATTTGAATCCGATTCAATTTGAATATCTTGTTGGTATTACCATTTAAAAGTTGGTTTTGCCATCAATGCCAAAGGGGGAGATTGTTGGCATTTCAATAGAAAGGGAGATTATTGATATTCATTAAGGATATTGAGAAAGTTGTTGAAGATTATTGATATAACTGAAAAAGGATGATAACTATCCTTATAACATTATTTTGTTAGTGATGTCAAGAAATTGATTTTCTAATTCAGTATGATGTTGCCATATCTTGAGAAGATTGATTTGAAGAGAATTAAGATGTCGGTAAAAGACATAGAAAGAATGTGATAAGAAAGGGGAGAAATAAGTTATTCAATGGGCAACTATTACCAAGTTAGACAATGATGAGATCATGATGTTTATATTGTTTTGATATCCTACATATGTTGTTGATTTTAAGGTTAATACTATATTATGTCACCAAGCAAAGAACCTAGTCGGTAAACCCTAAGGTTATCGATATTGGTTAATAAAGGCAGAATGTCTACTGAGTAAATTTTTGTATTTACCGAGTTACACCTGAGTTATGACAGATCACATTGGATGCATAAAAGCATTATTTAATGAAGGATACTGATGAGCTGGAGATGTATAAATGATGGTATTCCATGCATGAAGTTTGTTAAGGATCTACGGCAATAGAAGATCGGTAGGAAGATCTACAGCACAGATTGAACCGCATTAGCCTTGTGCAAGTTCCAAGAAAGGAATGCAAGTCCCTAGGAAAGGCAAAAAATTTTCAGATAGAAGGATGCATTGAACCTAATCAGGATTGAAGATCTGATGGCTAAGATGGATCGTGGGAAATGTGATCAAGGAGATTCAACGGTTAGCAAATTGTTTATAAATAAGAAATTGTTGATGAACAATGTATGCGGGCAAGTGTAAGCATGCTACATAGTGATTACCAAGCATAGAACCTTGAAGATCTGTTTGAATAACAGAGTAAGGAGCCCAGCAGAGGGACAAGATAAGTCCTATGACAAGATTGTTTTGAGAAAAATAGAATCTGCTTTAGCATTTTAGATGTGAAGTTGCAAATATATTTATTACTGTTGTTTATTTTGTAAGTGACAGAGAAGTCCCTTAACCGAGTGGACCTAACAGTCTTATTTGTAAATCCTCTAGCAAGGTGACATTCTAGTTGAGTGTTTGAAATCCTTTGACAAGGTCACTTCTAACAAAGTGAAGATCCTAACAGATCTGAGGGAAATCCCTTAACCGGGTCACATCTAGCAATGTGTTTGTAATGTTTAACATGATTTTCTTTTAACCGAGCATACTCTAGAAGAGTATATTTCTTAGTGGGTCCGAAATCCCACAATGGTTTTTCCCTATTTGGGTTTCCACGTTAAATCTGGTATTATATGTGTTATGATGATTATGTATTTATGAGTTTGCATTTTTAGCAGTTTTTGGTTATATTGCTGAAGTATAAGTTACCGAGGTTGAATCTGTTGATTTTATGGAAGATTAAGTTTGTATGATTCACCCCCCCCCCCTCTCATCTTATTAGCTATTGACATCAGAACTTTACATGAATGTCCTTGAGTAGAAAATGGCGGGTTTTAGTTGATGGAGAGAAGGTATTAATTCTTATATATGAAATTGGTGAAAGTTGTTGAGAATGCGACTCTACACCTAGTTCTATAATTGTAGATTGGTTGGAATATTTTTTTATCTCTTTCAACAATATTTTTTGGTTTGAGATGATTTTTAAGGAAAAGCTAGATAGGTCCAGATAAACTAGAGAGCTGAAAGGATGAGCTGAAAGGATATTGCAACTTGAGGAGTTATTATCAGTAATTACGATATAATTCTCCTAAGAAGTTGGCAGAACAAGGGTTTCATCAAGCATATTTTTTGGGAATGTAAAGAATTTAAATCCCTCTCCTCCTCTTTCTACAAATGTTTCTCTCTAATTTTTCTCCTCAATTTTCTTTGAGCATCCCTTTTTGTCTCCATGGATTCTCCAATGAGACTAGTGGCTAGCGAGAGGTAAATGGCCTTCCTAGGAGACATATCTCAAAAGTGACTCGATGAGGTGCTTAATTAATCAAATAGGTTGTTTATGCATGCAATGAAAGCTATTTTGCGGAGTTATTATTCGTAATTACGATATAATTCTCCTAAGAAGTTGGTAGAACAAGGGTTTCATCAAGCATATTTTTTTGGAATGTAAAGATTTTAAATCCCTCTCCTCCTCTTTCTACAAATGTTTCTCTCTAATTTTTCTCCTCAATTCTCTTTGAGCATCCCTTATTGTCTCCATGGATTCTCCAATGAGACTAGTGGCTAGCAAGAGGTAAATGGCCTTCCTAGGAGACATATCTCAAAAGTGACTCAATGAGGTGCTTAATTAATCAAATAGGTTGTTTATGCATGCAATGAAAGCTATTTTGTGTTTTGAATGTCTCCATGTGGGTAACAAATATCAGGTCAACATGGATATTCTAGCAATGTTTCTAGCCACAATGTTGCACATGGGTTAAAAGAATGTAGTAGGAGAGGAGCTATGTCATTGCATCTTCAAAGACACTTTTTTAGGAGATTTGGATAATTTTTTGCTCTTAAGAATTAAAGACTCACTATCTCGCTTCCAGGGTAGTATTTGTTGTTAAAACTAGAATGGGGGAGGTGCCACAACTTCCAATTTCTACTAAACAAAATCAACACAATTTAGATGCAAGGAGATTCCGGATTTAAAGGGGATTGGCCTTTTTAAAGAGATTAATGGGGCTCACAAAGATGGACTGGGTAGAGAGAGTTATAGGTGATGATGTGAACAAAGATGAAGAAAATGTTTAGAAATACAAATATGATGGATTCCTAGATGCTTTGGGGAGCCCATATTCTAGTGATGATGATAAGGAACTAAGTCTAGAATAGGTGGAGAAATTGTTGAAGGCCATTGAAAATACTCAATAGAGATAAATTGTAGACATTTAGGATTCAAGGTGCCCCACTGTGAGTTTAAGAAAGGGAAATCTATGTTATCATTGCCCAGAAACATGTTATTTATTTTATTTTACCTCTATCAATTATATTTTGACAAAATGTGGTTATAAAAGGTTTTGTTTTTATGTCTGATACTTTTGAATTCTATGGGAGTATTGAATAGTAGGCTCCCCAATTTCCTCTATTTTTCATAAAAGTATGTGATGAATTTTTTTTATATAACATTTAATAGATATTCTAGATTTGGAATTTTATTTAGCCAAAAAAAAATTATAACCATAAGACTTCTGAGAAGTGTTGTTATTTGAGGATACATTCACTAGAAGTAAAATTGAAATAAGTTAGTAATATGTAAGACTTAAGTTATGCAGAGATAGACAATTGTGTTTCCAATTAACGTGATGTACTTTCTCTTTGCGTTTGCACTATGTTGAGTGTTAGGAATTAGTCCTCATATGGATAGTACATTATAGGATGCATATAATAATTATTTAATATTTTTTTATATTTTTTTATTAAATAGAATATTGGATTAATTATATGGATATTTCTTTCTACTAAGGTTCTATAAGAACTCAATACATTTGAGTTAGTTATTTTAGAAAGTTTCATATAAAATAAAATATGAGAATCTAATATATATAATTTATTTGATAAAAATAAGAAGAATATTATTTAGGTATATTTTTATATATTACTTATTCTCTGTCGAAATTAGTAAAATATGCAACTCCAAATAGCCATCCTTGTTCATACATTTTATTCACCAAAATCTCTTGAGTGTAAATAATTTGGATAACGATTTTTATCACTTGAAAAAAACCATACCTATATGACTTGGTTTCATTTACTCTAGAATATATGTTATGCAAATTATTTATACAAGATGCCATTATTTAAGGCTACAATAGTATATGGATAGTTATTAAGTACATATACTAAGTTATAGGTATGGATGTCATAATTCTATGCATTCAAATGATATGATACTAGAGTTGTATTGGAGTAGATATTGATTCTAGTAATTTTTTTTGAAAAAGGGTAAAAACTTATTCAAATAAATACCAACTATACAAAAAAGGCTAAAATCCCTCCAAAAGAACAAACCAAACACGAGGAAAGGGTCATAAGGAACCTAGCCAAAAACCAACTAACTTCCCTGGTCTTTACTAATTAACTTATCAAAAATGATAGAATATTAAAAGGACAAAAGCCTTCGATCCTCAATATTTTACCCTTTGGGGTTCTCTGTGACCCGTTTGGCCAAACAGTCTGCATCTTTATTCTACTCATCAGGGATGTGACTAAAGGATATATACTCTAAAGTTAAGCAGAAATTCAAAATTTGCCTCACCACCAAGGATAACTACCAATTAACATCCTCTAATAGTTTAGTATTAAATATATCAATCACAATCTGTGAGTCAAACTCACAAGCAATCCATCTCTATTCAAGAGCATATCCCCTTTCAATCACATAGAGAATAGCTAGGGCCTCCATGAGGTTATTAGAATGAACCCCTTTTAATATGGAGAAAAAGAACACAACCTTACCATTACTGCTTCTTCCAACACCCCCAATTCCAGTAAGACCTTGATTTCCCTAGAGGATTTATCTGTGTTTACTTTTGAAACATCTTCAAGGGGAGAGAGCCATATCCCCCCTCTTTGAACCTTCTACTTGAAATTCCTTGATCTTCTACCAGCAAAAGAGTTCAAGCTATTGTCAACTAGATTTAGCTTCTTTAAAATCTCTCTATCTGCAGTATCCACTTCTACCAATAAATCACACTTAGCTGCAATAGTTTCCTCAAGTTTACCAGCAATATTATGCCACAAAGAGAAAAATTTCCAAAGATATCTCCTGAAATAATCTTTGCTTCCTTTTGAGTCAAATATTCCAAATGATGAAAGAGGGATCAATAGTCTAGGGAATCTAAAAAAAAGGCATCTGAGCAAGAGATCTACCCAAGCTATCCCAAAACTACACCAGAGAGGTGGCATGAATATAGGTGGTGTTCCAAACCCCCCACCAGAGATGCCAAATCCCCTTGAGTAGGGACATTAAAAGAACAAATGAGGCACATTCTCCTCACTATTTTTACACAGGACACAAATTGGAGGTCCCTAAAATACTCATTTACACAGATTATTCTTAGTTAAACACTAATTTTGGGCCACCAAGAAGAGAAAAATTACACTTAGGCATTGAGAATCTATTCCATACCTATTTCCACTAGTCAATAGCCACTCTACCATGTAGTTTTCTATCTAACTCTAGGTATCTCGATGCAAATAAAAATTTGCCCTTCAGATCAAGATCCCGAGTCAAAGTATCCTTTTCCTTTAGGGAACTACAAATTCTCCCATCTAGGATTCTAACAAGCTCCTAATGATCCACCATAGAGCCACCCACCATCCATTCCTAGGGGTCTTTCCAAAAGAAACTCTCCAAATTACCCTGGTATTTAACCTTACTGAACTCTTACACATTACACCATCCAACATGAACAAAGAGTTTGCAAAAAGACTGAAGATGCAAAAATGGGGACATGATCGAAGGGTGACCATCCAAAAAATCATACAAGAATAAGGCCTTAGAGCCCTTACTAAATAACCAAAAGAGACCCTCGTTAATAACTTTATCCCCACACTTTAGAGTGTCCAAAATCATGGAACGCTTTCCCATAATAGGGTATCTAGATACATCACTACCATAAACTCCTTGCAAGAAATTATACGATATAATTCTATCCCAACTTTGATCTTGACAACTACACCACCTCCAATATAACTTAGTAGCTAAGACATGGTTATTCATCATATTTGGACAAAGCCCTAAGCTTCCTTCCTACTTCAGTCTACAAATGAAATCCCACCTAACCAAGCTTCACTTAACCAATAGTAACTTACCAAACCATAAAAATTGACACAACAATGCATAAAATTCCTTAACAAAACTAGAAGGGGCAACCTGCGCAAAGAATCTATAGATAGGAAGAGCCTGCACCACTACCGTCAAAAGAGTTACCCTACCAGCAGAACAGAGCCACTGATAGGTCCGGTGAAAAACCTTTTTACGAAACTTTTCCAAAATTTCCTTCCATATTTCCCTTCTTTGAGGACCCAAATGAAGGGGAATCCCTAGATAAAACAAAGGAAGTGAGCCAATTTGAAATTCTATAATGAAAGCAATCCTACCCTAGATCAATCTAGGAGTATTAAAAAAGGATGTAATAATTTCCCTTATTAATTCTCTAACTCCAAGACACCAACCAGATGTCTAGATTTCTTGTGAAGCTAACTACCTCATTAATCCTAGCAACTCCCATCAAATTTGTATCATCCCCAAACTAGAGATGTGAAGGAGGCAAAATATCACCCCACCTATAGCCCTTAATTAATCCTTGTTGGACCTGAGACTTAATAAGTCTACCAAGCCCTTTGACTAGAATGATAAATATATAGGGAGAGAGAAGATCTCCTCGGCAAAGATCCCTAGAAGCGCTAAAAATGTCAAAAGGTTGCCCATTAATGAGGACCAAAAAAGAGTATGAATACACAGAACTCATGACCTAGTCAACCCAAGCACTAGAAAATCTAAAGGCTAACAAGATCCTTTGCAAAAAGGTCCATTTCACTCTATCATAGGATTTTACCATATCCAATTTGATAAACATGGCCTTTTCCTTAGACATTTCCATAGAATGAATCGATTCTGCTACAATCACAATCTCATCCATACTTTTTCTCCCTGCAACAAATCTCCCCTATTCCTTAAAAATAAGATCTTAAACACATCATTTGAGATGTTATTCAATAAGTTTGGTAATGATTTTATAAGCCACACTGAATAGAGTAAAAGGCCTAAATTGATCTAACTTATTAGCCATTTTATTTTTAGGGATAATGGCATGAAAAGTAGTATTCAAATCCTACAAAATCCATTTATTTTTGAGAGATTCTTGAACTACCTCAAGGAGATCTAACTTGATAATTTCCCAAAATTTCAAAAGAAAACTCAATAGGAAAACCATCTTGGCCAGGGGCTTTCCCTTTCTTCATATGTAACACCAAATCTTCATAATCTTGGATCTCAATAGGTCGAATAAGACTCTCATTCATTTCTTGAGAAACTAATAACCAGATATAGTTTAAAATTATAGGTTCCTCCCCTCATGTTGGGGGAGTATCCTTGGGAAACACAGTGGTAAAATATCACAAAGGCTCGTAAAAAATTTCAACTTTAGAAGAAAAGTGGGCACCTTCTGATAACACAAGAGAGGAAATAAGGTTACTATTTCTATGAGCCTTTATAGAGTTATGAAAGAAGGTCGTATTTCTATCACCTTTCTGAATTGAGTCAACACAAGACTTATGCTTCTATAAAATCTCTTTGTGGAGCTCCCAGTCCTTCAATTCATTAATGGTGAAAGATTCCATTCTAATTAACTCCAAAGTCATGCCTTGGTTTCAAATTGAATGAGTGATGTTATCAAGATGAGCCTAAGCCGCCATTTTTTTATCCTAGATATTACCAAATCTCTACTTATTCCATCTCTAAATATTATATTTCACAATTTGTAATCTTATGACAAAAGAGCACATGGCTCTACCATGTCCTAGTTTTCCTTGTTACCATGAGGTAAAAATTAGGTCATGAAGAGAAGGATCTCACAATCATATCAACTAGAATTTAAAGGAGGGATTTCTAATAGATTTAAAGGAGACCACAAAGAGCTTTATCGAATAATGATCTGAGCCTTTCCAATCCAAGATTTTTGAGCTAGTAGCCCACATGTCACTAATAAAAAAACATGACACTAAGAATATATCAAGTGTCTCTAACATCACATCGAGCCATCACACCTCCTATTATTCTAGATAAATATACCATATTTTAGCTTCACACAATTCACATTCAAAACCTTAATATTCATATTAAGAAGGTGTGTAGAAGGGTTTAACCTTGTCACTCCTCCATATTTTTCCAAGTTGCATACTATATCAAAATTCCTAGGCAAAACCCAAGGGAGATAAGGTACCATCGACCGAACATATTTAATTTGCTCCCAAATATGAGACTTTCCTAAAATATTAATAGGTGCATAAATATTAGTGGAAAGACAAACCTCACACATCTCCATACTAAAATCAACTAGGGATATAGAATATTGACTTGAAATCAAGGAAAAAAGGGTAATCTTCCTTAGATCCTACAAGCAAGCCAAACCACCTAAATTACCAAAAGCTCCAACGCACTGACAAATCCCATGGGACCAAATGGCTGCCACCTTGTCAACCATACTATCCACTATCAGCTTTGTTTCCTAAATGAAGACCAATGCAGGAGAATGTGTGCTAATAAAACCATGAACAAAATTTTATCTACAGATTTTGTTCATACCCCTTACATTCCAAGATAGGACAATCATTTCAAGGGTAAGGAGAAATGAGAGTTAATGGTGATGAGCTTAAAATATGCTCATAATTTGGATGTTATCATAAACTTTTAAATGCCTTTACTTTTGTTATTTCATGGATGTTCAGACTTTCTTGAAACCTTTTTTTGGGATATCCTATAGCAAGATACTTTTATATTCCTGCAGCTCATTGTGTTAACTTGATTGCATTTATTGCCACATTGACTCTCTAAAATGACTGGTATATCGTATACAATTTTTTGAAAGATGAAGTAGATTTAAAATGTGTGATTAATGAATAGATATCGTGTATGTGCCATATGCATTTTTCTGTTGCCTGTTACCTTTTGTTTCGCAGGTTGTTGCAGAACGATCGAGTCGAGCGCAGCCGATCTCGGCCTTGCAGTAAAGTCCATTTCCTGCATGACTTCGAGGGAGCTCCGGCGAAGACTCTGTGACCGAAACCATGGGAAAGAATTTTAATGTCATTCAATCTGGAAAGAGTGGAGCGCTAGATTCTCTCTGGATTAGGTTGAATGCATAAATTCATTTATGGAGTTTGTTCCTTGATTCGGGGATATATTTTACTTCCACGTCTTTCCTTGATGGAGTTAGTTAGTTAGTTTCTCTCCTGTTTTTAAATAAAGTTCTCCTCCTGTGCGAGAGAGAGAGAGAAGAGAGTTAGAATAAGATAGAATCAGAGTAGTAGATATCATGTAAGAATCAATATGATAAAAAAAGATAGAATCTGTTTAATGAGAGACAGAGTTTGTTGTTAGTTTCCATATCAACAAAAAAATGTATATCATTCAGTTTTTATGAATAAAGTTCAATGAAGTTCTGAGTTTAGCATCTGCGTAATTAGAAGATGCTTGCTAAGGGGCCCCACTTAGTAGATATCTGTAGCTAGTTAGTTAGTTGTTCTTTCCTATTAAGCTTCAGTTTGCTTTCATCTTTAATGTTTTTATACAAACTCAGCTTTACATTGCTCCTACAGCACAAGGAATCCATCACTGTGCCTGTTCCTACAACATAAGGCCAGTTCATAGTTTGTGTTTCAGTTGTAGTTATCATGATTTCTGTTTTAATCAAATCATAGTTGAGTTAAAGAGATTTGCATTACCTTCCTGTAGCGTAGGTAGAATTTCTTTCCAGTATATATTTCTGCTAAGATTTGACCAAAATGAGTTCCTAGTGCATATATTTTGCTGCACCATTTAAAGTATACGTCCCCTGATTTGACAAGTAAATGAACGTCTACAGAGAGAGATATTGGTCACTTGTTGAAATGCTCGATTCCCAGGAAAGGTTTTACTATGATTTTCATATCCTTTTGTGGGCGCGACCATTTTTTGGCACCGTTGTCGGGGATGGCATCTAGTTAGGAGTTTATCAGAAGTCATTTTTAGCATTAGTTTAGCTTGTTAGTAAAATTTTCTAATCCTTCAAGCCACTATTCATCATATTGCATGCATAGAAGAAGAAGAGATGCCTTGTGAAGGTTCCTCCCTAAAAATCTATTTATTGAACTACCATTTGACCCAGCTAACAACGAACCTGAGGAAAATCCATTCGCTCTGTTATTCTAGCAACCAAACATGGCAAATAATCCACCTAATAATCCACCTCCTGCATTTGAGTTTCCCATTGTCCCCCATGGAGATACTGAAAATCTTAAAAACATTCCCTCTTCTTTGCTTCCAAAGTTTTATGGCCTAGTCATAGAGGACCCAAAAACTTTTCTGTTTGAATTTGATGTCCTTTGTCGCAGTTATGACTACAACACAGACGCTCATAAACTGAAGTTATTTCCTTCCATCTTGAAGGAAGGAGCTCTCATATGGTTCATGAGTCTGGGAAGAGGTGTCATCGATAGTTGGGAGGTCATGCAGACAAAATTCCTTGAAAAATATAAGGAATATTGTAAGAGCGCCAGCAAAGGTGATGACATATTCCGAATTCAGCAGAAGGACGATGAAAGTTTGGAAGATTATATTTCCAGATTCTTATTTTCACTACAGAGGAACTCAAACCACACTCTCAATGAGGACTCTTAGAAACTATTATTTCTAGAGGGAATAGGTGATGCTTGTATAGACGCCCTGGACCTGATAGGAGGAGGTGATATAACCCAGGTGCCTTGGGGTGATATAAAGAAAATATGTCTTAACTACTCTCGAGCAATAGTTAAGAAAGGTCGAGGTCATCATGCTACAATAGGGAAGTCTTCTTTTGGTGGATTTTCTCGAATGGAGATAACAAATTTTCTATCTGACTTCAAGCAGGACATCATTAATAATATGGCTACGCAACTGGACACTATGCAAGCTCGAAAGAAACATGAGGAGGCTGACGCAATTTTGGCCGAGTTCTGTCCATACTATAGACAAAAGAAGTGTGACTGTAGATGCAAGATGGTGGCTAATTTGGAAGCCAAACAGCTACCTACTGACTTCAAGCTAGTAGAAGGAGATGATGATCAAGTGTTCTTTGTTTCACAAAGGAGACCATGGGCCCAAAGACAAGGTATGCCTCAAGACCCTTTAACTTTTGGTAATTCTTATTCTGGATATAATAACCAATGGCAACATGCATATAGACCACCACCACCCTGGAATCCACCTCAACCAAATTGGCCTAATTATCAGAACCAGCAATGGCAATCCCCTCAAGGAGGATGGCAGCAACCACAAGGGCAATGGACCCCACCTTCAGGAAATTGGCAGCAAAATTCCCAATGGCGAGGCCCTCAGCAATGGCAAAACCAGTCCTCTGGATTCTTGTAGCTTCCACAGCCACAACCACAAGCCCTTATGCCACCTCCTGCAGTAACTGCCACAAATCCTGGACCTCCAAAACAAACACCTATGCCTGCCTAGCCATTGCCCAATCCCAATAATAAGCAACAGCAGCAGCCTCAGTAGCCTGCGTATCTTGCTGAAGCCAACCAATATCAAGCTTATGCCTTTAATGTTAATGACATCCATTTGAGATCTAGAACTACTTTACCTACTCCAAAACCGCCTCTGATTACTAAAATATCAGATTCTCCCCATGAAGAATCTACTGCACCTGTTGTTCCTACTGAGAACATGCCCATAACTGATACAGTTCCTAAAGAGCCTGTTCTGCAAAATCAAGACAACCCACCTTTTCCTCAGAGGTTGCAAAGTACTGCATATAAACCCATGGAAGAACCCACTTTTGACATTATGGATCAACTCAAAAATGTGCAGATTCAAATTCCTTTATTTCAGGCTATTAAAGATATTTCTATTTTTGAAAAAGCTATTAAAGAAGCCTATTTGAAGAAGCCTGGACAAAAGAAAAAGGATCCTCAAACAATTCATGTATTAAGGAAATTGGCTGATATAATGTTGGGAAATGTAGTTATTCCAAAGTATATTGACCCTAAAAGTCCTGTAGTGCAGATAAATGTAAATGGCCAAGTTGTAAAAAATGTTTTGATTGATTTAGGTGTTGCCATTAATGTCATGAAAAAGCATACTATGGACTCCCTGAATATTTTAAACATTAGGTCTACACCCACAATTCTGCAGCTTGCAGACAGCTCCACAGTTAAACATGGGATAGTAGAAGATGTAATTGTCATTCTTGAATCTTGGGAGTATCCTATTGATTTCACAATATTATCAGTTAAGACAACTTTAGGAGGATATCTAGTTATTCTTGGTAGATCATGGTTAGCAACTGCTGATGCTTTTATAGGATGCCGTTCTGGAGATATGACCATTTCTGATGGGCAGTTTACAAAAAAAATTGGCTCTGTATCCGCCTGCTAGACCTCAGCCAGATTTGTCCCAACCTATTTGGCCAGATGTGGGGGAGGAAATTGAAGAAGCCAATTCTTTAGCTCAATTAATGATGATTCAAAATGACCCATTCTCACAACTTCAAAGTGAAGATGCCTTGTTGTTTCAAATTCTACAGTACAACTCTAATATAGGTAGTTCATCTGATCCAAATGGTACTCATTTACAATGTTTCCTGCAGCAACCAGATTCTGAAAGTTCACTGCCTAAACTTCCAGCGGTTTTTCATAATTTTCTTCCACAAGAGGTACAAACATTACCTGTAGACTCTATGAGTAATCTCACGGAGCAGATAGAATTGTCTCAAGGTCATTGTTTGAATATCAATAACAAGCTGTCATAGTGTCAACAGGCTGGCCTATTAAAAATGCTACAAGAATGGCATAAAGCTTTTGCATGGGAATATGGGGACATGCAAGGAATAGATCCTCGAGTTTGTACTCATAGGATATATATCAAAGAAGATTGTCCACCAATTAGACAACATCAAAGAAGAGTAAATCCAACACTTAGAGAAATAGTTAAAAGTGAGCTTCAAAAGTTGCTTGATGTTGGTTTTATTTATCCAATCTCTGACAGTCAATAGGTTTTTCCATTAGTCATTGTCCCCAAGAAAGGTGGAAAATGGAGAGTATGTGTATATTACAGAGAATTGAACAGTGCCACTAAAAAAGATCACTTTCCACTACCTTTTGTAGATCAAGTACTAGACTCACTGTCTGGCAAAAGATATTTTTCCTTTTTGGATGGTTACAGTGGGTACAATCAGATAAAAATTGCCCCTGAAGATCAAGATAAGACCACTTTTACCTGTCCATGGGGAACATTTGCTTATTCGGTCTTGCCTTTTGGCCTATGCAATGCGCCAGCAACATTTCAGAGAGCAGTAATTAGTATCTTTGCTAATATATCTCATGAATGTATGGATATTTACATGGATGATTTCACTACCTATGGAGTCACATTTGAAGAAGCACTGGTAAATTTAGAAAAAGTATTGAAAAGGTGTAGAGAGCAAAATTTATCTCTAAATAGTGAGAAGTGTTTTCTAATGATGGAAGAAGGTATTGTTCTAGGTCATCATGTTTCAAAGAATGGAATTCAAGTCGACCCTGCTAAAATTGAAGTAATTCAGAATTTACAAACTCCTACAAAACAGAAAGATGTCAGAAGTTTTCTTGGTCATGCAGGGTATTATAGAAGGTTTATAAAAGACTTCAGTAAAATTGTTAGTCCACTTTATGCTTTGTTAACAAAGGATTCTCAATTTGAGTGGACAGAGGCCTGTGAAAAATCCTTCCTACAACTAAAGGACTTGCTTACTAAAGCCCTTTCTCTTCAAGGTCCAAAATGGAATTTGCCTTTTCACATACATGCTGATGCTTCTGACTTTGGCATAGGAGCAGTTTTGAATCAAAAAGAAAATTTAGTTGAACATGCTATTTACTTTATCAGCAAGAACCTTCAAGGTCCTGAGCTCAACTATACTGTCACAGAAAAGGAGTTGCTTGCAATAGTGTATGCTTTGAATAAATTTAGGCAATATGTCACAGGTTATCAGATATTCATCCATACTGACCATGCAGCAATCAAGTATCTGATGAACAAACCTGCCATCTCTGGTAGGTTGGCATGTTGGCTCCTGTTGTTATAAGAGTTTGACATTTCCATAATTGACAAACTAGGGAGAGCTAATGGTGTAGCTGACTTTTTATCAAGACTTCAATCAGCTGCACCTGTTGAACATGAGATCATTGATGATAGGTTCCCAGATGAACACTTATTTTCCATCACTGCACATATACCCTGGTATGCAGACATTGCCAATTATCTAGCAACAAACAGAATACCAGACCACTTTTCTCCAAAAGAAAAGAAATTGTTAATAGAGAAAAGTTTTAACTTTTCCTGAATTGCAAATAGTTTGTTCTTTACTGGACCTGATCAAGTAATGCAAAGATGTGTAAGAGAAGATGAAACTTATGACATATTGCATGCTTGCCATGATGAACCATGTGGAGGACATTTTGCAGCAAAAAGAACATCAATGAAAGTTCTTACAACAGGGTACTACTGGCCAACATTACATAAGGATGTTGTGGCCTATACAAGAAAATGTGACAGATGCCAGTGTATGGGAAGACCAACTAGGTCCGATGAAATGCCACTATATCCACAGATAATAGTCACCCCTTTTGATAAATGGGGGATGGATTTTGTAGGGCCAATTGATCCACCATCAAATGGAAAGTCATACATTTTAGTTTGCACGGACTATGTAACAAAATGGGTCGAGGTAACAACTATGACTCATGCCCGAGATAACAAAGTTGTTGAGTTTCTGTATGAACAAATTTTCACAAGATTTGGAGTTCCCAGAGAGCTTGTAATTGATCAAGGAGCTCAGTTTATGTCGAATCTGATGACTGCACTAATGAATGACTATAAAATCAAACATAGGAAGTCCAGCCCTTATCACCCTCAAGCCAATGGTCAGGCAGAGGTAACAAATAGAGAAATTGAGGTGATCCTCACAAAGACAGTGCAAATACATAGAAAAGATTGGAGCAATAGACTTCCTGAAGCAGTTTGGGCTTACAGAACTACATGGAAAACAACAACTGGGTTTACACCTTTTGAGCTACTTTATGGGAAAACAGCCATGTTACCCATAGAATTTGAACACAAAACTTTGAGGACAACTCTTGAACTCAATATAGACATATCTGAAGCACAAAAGGATCGTCTCTTGCAGCTAAATGGTTTGGATGAAATGAGAAAAGCCGCCCTGCAGCATACATAAGCAATCCAACAGCAAAGGAAGAAATGGCATGATCAACACATCAAAACAAGGAAATTTTCTGCTGGAGATTGGGCTCTATTATATGATTCCAGATATCAAGAAAACCAAGGTAAGCTCACAACACACTGGCTTGGCCCCTATGAAGTTGAAAATGTGTTCGACAATGGAGCTATACAGCTGCTGACAATAGACCCAGTCCGCTTCAAATTGCTAGTGAATGGCCACCGACTCCGGTTGTACCACAAACCAGTCTCCAAGGAAGAATTCATGTAGCAGTTCATTCAGGTTCCTCCCGCTACTCTTCCTACAGCCAAAGGCTTTAGCCTTTCTCCTGCAGCGTTACCATAATTTTCAAAAAAAAGCATGCCCATAATAAAGGTTTTCTTTTTAAAAAGGAAACCCTTTTTTCTCCATTCTCATTTATCGCCCCCATTTCACTTCTTTATCTTCCGTCCATCCATTCCATCCGTTCATTTCATCCACCCATCTCACGCATCCACATCATCCATCCGCATCAACCTTAATTAAGATATCTTTCTCACTTGTCAATTCATGCAGATGCCGTCATCTTTCTTCACACGTACGTGCAGTTATCAAAGGTATGCCATATCTTTTCTTATCACATATTTGATTTATTTCATTCTATTCATTTACTGCTATGCATGTACCAGTCATTATTACCCAAATCTCTACCTATTCTTTACGACATGTGAGGACACATGTCATACTTTAAGTAGGGGGCGGGGTAATCCATCTTTTAAAATCTGTCTTTTCGCCGTTGCCATAACTGCAAAATAATCTTTCTTTAATACTTTTCTGGTACTTTCCAAATATGATCGCATGTCCTTTTTTATTGCATAATTACGATTAAAACTACTTGTTCAAAAAGTTCATTTTTGGAAAAAGAAAGAAATGTGATGGCACGAAAGAAGAAAAACCAGAGCAGAAAGGGAAACAGGGAATTTGAACCTTCAGCAAGGAATTGAGTTCAGCTAAAGGAAAACTACAAACATGGATGGTCAGTTGGTGCGACATGAGCCTGTAGCTCATGAAATGTTATTGCAAAATCCGCAAACAGTCCACGCATTCAGCCTCTGTGGGTGGTTAAATTATTTCTTGAGCTTAAATGATTTTGATGAGGAGGCTGTTGGAGAATTTTTGAGAACCCTTTCTGAAGGGGAAGCCACCGTATGGGGTCTAACGGTTGTTGCAACCAAAAACAGAATTGCTGAAGTAACTAGGCTTCCAGCCATTGGAGAAAACTTTTCTTCAGACGCTGTAGCTACAAGGGCTGAGTTTTCAATGCCTACTGATGGACCTCTGGAAGTCTCCAAGCAGGGATGCAAGTGCGTATCGTTGCCTCCTCCTTATTCAGAGTATGCTACTTACATAATCAGGTATTTGACCTGTGAAGGCCATTTTTCCTATCTGCATTCTCATCATTTTAAATTATTGAGCCATATGAGGCATGGGTTAGTTATAAATGTTCATAATTTCTTGTTAAAATTTTTAGAACAAAGTGCCCATGGAACTCAACAGGGGAAAGATAATTATGTCGCTCATCATGGCCTTATTAAATTACTGATTGAGTTCTCTTTGAGGGATGTCTCACCTCTCTTTTGGAAACAATTTGTTGCCCAAAAGAGTTTGCAAATTCCACAACCCCCTAGGGTACTTACCCCACGGCCTCAGAAAAAGAAGAAAGAAATTGTATCTACCAGTAAAATAGGGCAAGGGTCATCTACTCCTGTAGCACCTGGTCCTGCAGCTTTCACACCTGAATCCTCTGCTAGGGTACAAACTAGGTCTGCCACTAGGAGAGAGAAGGGAAAAACAAAGGCAGAAGGGTCCCCAAAATCTGACCCTCGTTCTCAAAAAAGGCAATGCCCTTCTCCTGCAGCACCTTCCCCTATAGCTGTTTCTCCTATAGCAACACCTGTTGCTATTACTAGTTCACCGTCATCCTCTGGTAGGGCAAAGCCCTATGAACAAACAAGGAAGAGGAAAGCTACCGGAACACCACCTGCAACCGCATCAGTGCCAAGAAGGGTTTCCGCAAGGAAATAATCTAAGACCTCCCCTGCTTCACCACAACTAGAGGTGATTGTAATTTCAGAAGGGTCTGTTGAGTCTGAATTTAATGTTTCTCAGAATGTGTTCAAGAATGCTGCCCGGAGTTCATTTTTTCCTGAAGAGGAACAAGTTGAGACAAAAGAAACAAGGCATAATGAGTAAGGGTTACCAAATCTTGATGATTTGGCTACTGCTGCTATGCAATTTTCGGAGGAAGCATAGACTTCTCCACCATAGCAACAAGAAGAATTTATCTTGCAGCAAGAGCAAGAACAGACTGAACAATTGAATGTGCCTAGTGAAGTTGTATTTCACCCTGCAATTTGTAAAGCCATTGTTGTGTATAAGAAAATGTTTTTAATTGAGTTTCTGGAAACAGTTACATTGCAAACCCTGACTTTCCGATACATAGCCTAGACTGACATGCAAAAAAGTCTATGGGAAATAGAAAAGAAGAAATTGAAAAAGAAAATTGAAAGTCAGAAGCAGGAAATTGCTGAGTTGAAAGCAAAAATGGACGAAATGTTAAAAGTAACTGGTCAGATTATGGAATGTAGACCACCACCCAGAGTTTATGCTGTATGCCTTAAAGAACAGTTTTTATGGTTCCAATTGATGAGAATTTCCAGAAACCAAGATCCTATAATTCATACTGCCAAGGAATTCTATGAAGCATACCAGGTAGCCCCTAATTGGCTAAGGAATTCTTTGTGTGAATTCTATTTGCATGGCTTTTTAATACCATTTGAAATAGAATGGAATCCTCTTCTATATATTGGTGATATTCATTTGAGAGCATTTATGTCATGGGCAACAAATGAGGTGAATTATGGCAGGCAGTGGGAAACATATGAGGAAGCTGAGAAAACAGAGCCTGTTCCATTACGTTCTCAAAGTTCAAACCCCCATGCAATGTTGAAAGATTGGTTTACTCTGACATATGGTATTAATAATGTTTCAGCAAGAGAGAAAATATTTGATATCAGAAAACAAGTATATGATGAATTCCAGGCACAACAATATTCATTTTGGAAATTAGCATTCACCAGAAGTGAGAAAAGATGGGAGAGATTAACTGTTGGGTTAAGAAAGTCAGAACCACATGGTCCCCTAAATTTCACAGCAGCTCTTAAATGAACCAGCAGATATATTCAATTGGGACTTCAAACAAGATTTGAACTGTGGTTGCCGTTGACATTCAGACCCCCTGTGCTAATGTGGCCACTTTATCCTCACCAGGCTACAAATCTTAACAATGAATTAGAAGACCAAAGGTATGAAAAATGTCAGGATTTCAGAGGATTTTATTACAAGTTTAAAAATCTATTTCAGAGTCATGTAGCAACCACCGACATTAGAGAAACCACCAGGAAAGTTAATACTAGAGGACCAGCATTGGACTAAGTAGGGGGCAGTGATGAGCTTAAAATATGCTCATAATTTGGATGTTATGATAAACTTTTAAATGCCTTTACTTTTGTTATTTCATGGATGTTCAGACTTTGTTGAAACTTTTTTTGGGGATATCCTATAGCAAGATACTTTTATATTCCTACAGCTCATTGTGTTGACTTGATTGCATTTATTGCCTCGTTGACTCCCTAAAATGACTAGTATATCATATATAGTTTTTTGAATGATTAAGTAGATTTAAAATATGTGATTAATGAATAGATATCGTGTATGTGCCATACGCCCTTTTCTATTTCCTGTTACCTTTTGTTTCGCAGGTTGTTGAAGAACGATCGAGTCAAGCGCAGCCAATCTCAGCCTTGCAGTAAAGTCCATTTCCTGCACGACTTCGAGGGAGCTCCGGCGAAGACTCTATGACCGAAACCAAGGGAAAGAATTTTAATGTTAGTCAATCTGGAAAGAGTGGAGTGCTAGATTCTCTCTGGATCAGGTTGAATGCATAAATTCATTTATGGAGTTTGTTCCTTGATTCGGGGATATATTTTACTTGCACGTCTTTCCTTGATGGAGTTAGTTAGTTAGTTTCTCTCCTGTTTTTAAATAAAGTTCTCCTCCTGTGCGAGAGAGAGAGAGAAGAGAGTTAGAATAAGATAGAATCAGAGTAGTAGATATCATGTAAGAATCAATATGATAAAAAAAGATAGAATCTGTTTAAGGAGAGACAGAGTTTGTTGTTAGTTTCCATATCAACAAAAAAATGTATATCATTCAGTTTTTATGAATAAAGTTCAATGAAGTTCTGAGTTTAGCATCTGCGTAATTAGAAGATGCTTGCTAAGGGGCCCCACTTAGTAGATATCTGTAGCTAGTTAGTTAGTTGTTCTTTCCTATTAAGCTTCAGTTTGCTTTCATCTTTAATGTTTTTATACAAACTCAGCTTTACATTGCTCCTACAGCACAAGGAATCCATCACTGTGCCTGTTCCTACAACATAAGGCCAGTTCATAGTTTGTGTTTCAGTTGTAGTTATCATGATTTCTGTTTTAATCAAATCATAGTTGAGTTAAAGAGATTTGCATTACCTTCCTGTAGCGTAGGTAGAATTTCTTTCCAGTATATATTTCTGCTAAGATTTGACCAAAATGAGTTCCTAGTGCATATATTTTGCTGCACCATTTAAAGTATACGTCCCCTGATTTGACAAGTAAATGAACGTCTATAGAGAGAGATATTGGTCACTTGTTGAAATGCTCGATTCCCAGGAAAGGTTTTACTATGATTTTCATATCCTTTTGTGGGCACGACCAAATGGTTTTTACTGACCCAAATTCTACCAAAGTGTCTCCTATTAAATTCACCTTCTCTTGATCTTTCTTACATCTAGTTCTTAGGGATTTCTCTAGAGTCTCCTTTTTAGAGATTTTTTCTACAATCTCAAGGCTTGAGAGGCCTTGCCATTTTTCCCAGACTCAACCTTCCCTTTAACTGGAGAGGGTCCCTAAGCACCCAAATCATCTCCATCCTTCTATCTCAACTTCTTCCCTTAATCAAGGGCATCTAGAATCTAAATGTGTACATCTATATCCATTAACCCATCCTATTAAATAGTTATTGGCAAACCTTGATTCTCCTCCCCTCAGACTCATTAGCCCCATGTTGTGGATCCACATGATCCTATCTTGAGTCCTTATTCTCTCTAATGTGCATAGTACTTCCTCTCTATTCAAAGAGTCAAATAAATTAAAATTCTCATCACTTTGTCTATCTTGGAAAGTCTGCTTTTGGCCTCTTCTTCTATTCTAATTCTTAATAGGCACAAACTCATCCTTGTTAGTGGGCTCAGCCTTCCCAAGGTCTTTTCCCTTATCCATATTTGTGTCAAATGTGGTAAGAGAATTAGAGGTCGCTAGTGATATTAAAACAAGGACATTTCCTCTATAAATACTCATACTCATGACAAACTCTACACCTAAAGGGTAGGGTTTCATAATCTAAATGTTGGATGTAAGACAATTTTAATTGAATTGAGAAATGGATTATTTAGATCAGTCTCTATGGAAATGCACACATAAGAAGTTACCTTACAATATTGAGTCTGAGAAGCAAAACCAACCGGTTTACCCAACAACAATGCAATAGAATGATTAATATCACTTTTCCAAAACTCGAACAAAAGCCAAGGAAGATGAACTGATACATGAACACTTGAGGGTATTTCCTTGTCGAAATTAAAACCCACATGCCAAGGTTTGATAAAAATCCCAACTTGATTAAAGAAATATGACCCCCTCAAAAGCTCTATATTGATCTGTCATGCATAAGAAAACAACTCTAAAATAATTATTAGCAGCAACTAAGATCTCCATTTCTCCTTTTGGGTTCCAAACCCTTCGTACCCAATATTCCAGGATGGGCAATAAAAGGCAAAGTCCCGTAAATTTGTAGACAATAGAATGCTTGCACTAGTACTCTTCCTCCTCCAAGATCGATTTAGGTTGAATCACTAAAACTAGGTGGTTTGTGCTTCTTTCCAAATACCAATTAACTTTCTTATATTTTTTTGCACTCTTCAATGAATCACCCATCAAGTGTTTACCCTGATTCTCAACACCACTTGCCTTTGAATGCACCCTAGAGCCACTTGGATCCACTCCATGACAGAGATCAACCATGGCTAGAGTCTCAGGGATCCTTAAAAATTAAGAATCACTAGGAACCACCATGCCAAAAACCAAAAGGTGAGGCTTACCTACTAAACCGGAAAATAAGCTCTCAAAAGAACCGCAACAATTGCCCCTCACCAAAATCAAACCCTGCCACAAAGGAAAACAACCCCAATGCAACACACAAAAGGTAATGAAGGTAAAATGGAAGAAAACATCTCTAGTATAAATTGAAAGATAGGTAGAGCAGGTACCCACTACTCCATGCACCTCCCAAGTCTTCCACAATGCAAAAATAAACCCTCCCCAACATATAGACTCAATTATAGAAGGATCATTACTAGAGCTTGCCCTAGCAGGAAATTAGGAATGCCAAAGCATCGCTCTCCATTGTTGCATCAAATAAAATTTGAAATTAATGTCATCTTTATTCTAGTAATTAAAAATGTATTATTCCGATTATGTCTCATGATCATGAGGCAAACATGTGGCCATCCATGAAATGTATATGATGTAGTGATGTTGAGTCATATAAAATATTATAATAAATGGGCTTTTCCTTCTAGAAAAGGTGCCTATATCAAACTACAATTAATTTTAAGTGTTTCCAAATATTTATCTATGGATATTGATTATTATTATTCATCATGCATGCATAAACCTATTAAATAATTATTTGTTTATTAATGCTATTACTTATAATAAAAATATGTATCTTATCACTATGGCAATATTGTAATAATAATTATGTTCTTTAAATTGATCTTTCTGGGTATAAAACCTTCCTCCTCTTTATAAGAATATAAGTATAAAATCCTCTTCTCAAATTTAAAATAATTTGGGCTTTTGAATCAACATTCTCTAACATAGAGTCAATAGTTTTTCACATTTTTTAATTTGTAAAAAAATAAAAGGTTGAATTTATTGAAAAATAACCTTTCTACTTTACAAAACATTTTTACAATAATATCATTTTTTTGGCCTTTAACTCCATGATGATAATTGATAAAGACAATTTTTTTATATATATTTTATATTCTTCTCACTTCCCCAAGTTCAAACATGTGCATGGTACCATAATAAAAAAAATTATGATTCCTCAATGAAGAATTTATTCCCTTCCCAACCTCCATAAATTTATTATTAACAAGAGAAATATAGAAGATTTACTAATTGAGTAACAACCTTTACTCAAAATATCTACTATAAGCTACCTCAACTTAGAATATTCATTGTATTCTATATTAGTATCTTGGCAATATGTTCTATACAACGTAAGAAATTTGATTTTTTCTAAAATTATGCTCTAAAATAATCATTATATTTTATAAAAATGTTTAAAATAAGATCCCAAATTTTCTATCCTATTACATTATTTGTTTGTAATTTACAAAGATACATTTTATTTTCTTATGTTCTAATATTTTACACTGTTCCTTCAAATTCCAAAAAACAAATTTACTTATCAACATTTAATCACTTACATAGTACTATTAGATGTTAAGAGAAATTGGGGGGATCAAAATTCCAATGAAATCTAAAAAAAATTGCTCCTAGTAGGTAGGTGAAGAGAGGTTCATGGACAATTATGTTTTTGGACGAAATGAAATTTAGAGAAGTTGTCCTCGAGTGGTCTCATGCAACAATATATTGGTGCTTGCATAAAATTTGAAATTATAGTTGGAATGATTGAACTTGTACTATAAATTAAAGTAGTGTTGCATCGTATCCTTTGGAAGCTATTTTTGTCATCTAGAATCACTTTTTTTATATCTATCAACTTTTGTAGGACACTATATGCTAGAATTCACACTTGGTTGTTTCTAGTTTTTGTTTACATTATCTGATCACTTCAAGGTCATGCATTTGTTAGATTCATCAAGTGGTATCTCCTTTTATGGCTTCCTGGTAACTCAATAGAACATTGTCATTCCTCGATTGTTGTTGTAATGCCCACCAAAATACCCTAGAGAAATATAATCATCTAACTAACAAATAGAGATTATTTAAAATAAAAACATCATTATCTAATGTAACATAAATGACTAGATTACTCAATGTATTAAACATGTATATATATAACTACAATGCATGCATACAAAATAATGGCAGATATGTTAAATAGGTTAGAGATTTGATAGATTTAGTGCATTCTCTCAAAGGTTCATCGCATTCGACTCGAACTTTGATTATGGACTCAAAAAAAGAAAATTGGAGAATATGAATCAATTTAGGATACATTAAGGGCTTTCTCATGATATAAATTTAACTCAAGAAAGACACAAAGAAACTCTTATAGCTGAAAAAAATACCCATAAGGAACATAGAATCCAAACACGACATTAGATAGCAACACATACAAAGAAAATTCACGACAATCACTAGTAATATATACAATCAATATTTCATTTCTTTTAACTATGTAAGTGCTTTTATGGTATA
Organism: Cryptomeria japonica; assembly: GCF_030272615.1. NCBI lineage: Eukaryota > Viridiplantae > Streptophyta > Pinopsida > Cupressales > Cupressaceae > Cryptomeria > Cryptomeria japonica. The sequence goes on from NC_081411.1 coordinate 210,269,077, forward strand.
ATCAATTCTCCCAACCCCTGCAACCAATCTTATGCAGACATAACGCAAACAAGCTTTAAAAATTGAAGTACAAGGGGAATGAAACTCCAACCTAGAAATGGAAGAGAAGATAAATGTATTCATTGATTCACAAGAACCTAAAATACAAGCCAATCAAAGAATCCACAATCCAGGTCTAAAATCCAGTCAACTAAAATCAATGTCTAAAATCAACTCTTCAATAAATCATAAAAATGCATCCAAAAAGCCAACTCCCATGAAATCATGGGAGGCTCAATGTATAGAAAATCAAAGAAAAACTCTATAAATATGTTGGCCAATGAAAATACTCAATTAAAATATGTTTCTTACCAACCTTTTCCAAATATCAAGGTAAGAATAATAAAATTATATTTAATTAACATACCCAATATACTCATCTAATCATAAAATAGGGTAGGTAGAATAAATAATTATTTAATAACCCAAAGAAGGAAAAAAGGAAAATAATTATATAAAAAACTAATTAAATAATTAAACCAAGACACAATAAAATATAAAGGCCCAAATAAATATTCAAGGAACAACTATATAAATAGATAAATAACAAACACTAACATAAAATCATTAATTAAATATAAATCCAAAGGGTATACATTAATAATAATAATTCCCAAATACTCTCAATAATATTAAATATTAATGCCAACTATTAATTTTATTTATTATTATAAACTATATAAAATATTTAATTTACTAATAATTTAATTAATCAAATATCACAACTCCTCAAGACAATGCAATAATAGATACCAACCACAACTCAAACTAAGGCACTAACTAACAAGGATATCAACCTAGACCTAGTATAGAATGTGATTTTATGTCACCTCGGATGAACTTTCCATTGGGATAAGGACATGCTGAGACCTGTGAAGCTAGGTGGATTCGATGTCTCGTGCCTGCAAGCATGTCACCACTAATACACTTGCAATAATATATACAATAACATATATCATTAAATAAATTGACAAGTGAGAGTGAATCATAACATCATATCATGCTCATGAAAGAAAGGTATGGAATTGTTCCTAATCACAACTGCAGTAGCAAGACAAACTTGACAACCAAGCACTTTCATAATCATCAACTCAATCATAGTCATGAAGTGAGGTTAGCACATCATAAGATACCATCAAATATCATATAAAAAGAGTACATACACATCATCAATATGAGTCTATCATCACAATACTGTTGGAAACTATCTTTGTTAGAGTTTTGTTGAGAACCCTGTACTAACTAAGAATCCTAAAAGTAAATAACATATTTATTTGATATAATCTCTATCACCCCATGACCTATCTTGGTGTGTAAAATTCTGATTTTAAGAACTCTCTTTCTGCTAGAAACGTTAACCTTTAGATGATGGAGGGTAACTCCTAGAAAATCCTGATACCTATGACTATGCACCCCTCACAACCGATCATGAAGTGAAAGAGCCAACATTATACACACTAGGTGTACCTCCCAAAGCGAAAGTAAAGTTCTCCTCAACTAATAACACCTTTTCCACAACTACCTCCATAGTATTGGGTTTGGAAACCTAAACTCCTCCACCCATGCAGTCACTAAGACCTCTAACAAAATGCTACACCAATATAACCTCATCATCCATGATCCCAATGTACTGGTTAAGATAAAGAACTTATGCTCATATTTCTCCACTATCATATTTTTCTGCCTTAAATCATGAAACTCATATGCTTTCCTTTGCCTCCAAAGATCTGACAAGAAACGAGCATGACACAACTCCAAAAAAATCTCCCTTGAAACTGTCCCAATACTAAATGTAGCTTCTTCTCCTCCATATGCCACCAAGTAGAAGCAAAATCACAAAGATGCATAATCACATACCTAACCTTGGTGTTACTACTATATGGATGTATAAAAACACCTACCCATATCCAAGAGCCAAGTCTCCACCTCCAAACTATTGCTAGTACCATTGAAAGTGGGAGTACAAGACCCGAGAAGATCTCTCATATAACTCTCCACAATCACATCTGAATTTGGTATTGCATCATCTCTCCTCTGAGGAAAATGTGAATGCTTCATGACTCACTCATGATACTCAACTCTATCGTGGTGACCATAATGATGACACTCCACCTATTGATTCTCCTCCAGTCTCAAACCTAAGTGACCAAGAAGCTTGTAAAGCACATTAAACAACTATAGAATTGCACCATCACCCTAATGATCCCATTGTTGTTCCTCATGGTTTAACTCTTCGTAAACCTAAGGATGAGGATCCCATTGAGTACCCATATGACCACCATGTCCATGACTGCTACCTCTAGCAGTCATTTTGACTAACCAAGACACAAAAGGAAACTATAAGGTAAAATCTAGGGCAACTAGTGCAAGAAAACATCTAGCAGGGATAACCACATGGCTAACCCAATCTATAATTATAATAAGAATATTGGGATCATATAAAACTAGAGTACCCAGTGTATAAACATGGGCTTTGATACCAGATGTAAAGCCTACCAAAATACCTTAGAGAAATATAACCATCTAACTAACATATACATTTTCTTTTGTTTTAAAATCATTACCCAATGTAACGTAAATAACTAGATCACTCAATGCATTAAACATCATGCACCATTATCCACATATTCAATTTAAAACATAATCATAAAAATAAATACGCAAGTGAAAATAAACATCAACTGCATCCCCTAGGCTATCTCGACGCTATCACTTAACTAAACACAATACAATAATATTCACTGTCATATTACCAAACCATTTATCCATTAATCCCTTAATGTTCATTTTAAGATACCAAACCAAATGTTCCTAATACCCATTTTTCTAATCTTAATATTATCATAAAATCATCGATCTATTTCTAATATTAACTACCATTTATCTAATTCATTTCTCTATAGCAATAGGAATCAACATAACATTAATTACACAACCATTCCAAGAAATTAAGCAATAAGGAGTAACATTTTTTCTTACTAGTGACATATACTCATAAATCTAATTCATCATCTTTCCTTTAATGTTCAATATATAACATTCATTAGAATTACAATAATGATAACAACCTTGTACATCCTACTCCATGACATATGAGTATAAGATCTTCTTATTTCACAATATATAGTTTCTCCAAATACAAGTACCTCTATCACACAAATTCTACAAAATTAAATGCCACATGAATCATGATACATCAATCTGCTTCAAGAATTCATCCTTAGTTGAAGTAATAAAGAATCCACATCCATGAACAAGAGAATCCAACAAAGAATATCGCAATGGAAGAAGGCATCAAATCACCTGACCATGTGGAAACATAAGGAATTGTTATTATATTGAGCCTAATTAGAGTCAGAGGTTAAGTTTTCCCTACTTCTATTGCCATGGTTTCCCCCATATTTTTTGATAGGGGTTTGGGGGTTGTACCCTGAAGACGGGGTCAAGGGGAAGTTCCCTTTGTGTGGTCCAAGAACAACACTAGGTGTTATTTTTCTATTGGCTGGCATGTTGTAACCCTAATTTTGTAATCGACATCAGTCTTGATAAAAAGGCTAAACGTTGGGGTTTTCAGTAGAAAATTTTGTAGCATTTTTTAACGGTATTGACTTGCAAGGGGATTGTTGTTTGTAATCGGTTTTGATGGATAGTAATATTGGACTCTTTATTTGATGGATGTAGCCCGAGATTTGGTTAACCACATTAAATATTGTCTCTTTGTTGTTATTATTTTTTATGTTTTTCATTCTTGTGTTTAATGTTTATCTACATATATTTGATATTTTTTGCATGCAATTCCTAGCAAGTGGTATCAGAGCTTGTTGTGTTTAATTATCATCTATGGGAAGATCTCACGGTTGACTAGGTGTCTCATGGTTAAGTGGGAGCAATGGTGAATGAGGGTAAATTGAAGGTAGAAAAATTTAATGGGAAAAACTATCAGTTATGGAATATGCAGATGGACGATTATATCTATCAGAAGGATTTATGGAGGTCATTGGAAGGAAAAACCAAGAAAGGTACAATGAGTTTTGAGGATTGGAATATTTTAGACAGAAATGCACTACCGACCATTCATTTGTGCTTGTTACCATCTATAGCATTCAATATAATAAAAGAAACAACAATTGCAAAAAATGATGTCGACACTAGCTAAATTATATGAAAAACCCTCAGCATCAAATAAGATATTTCTCATGAAGTGTCTATTTAATCTAAAAATGATTGAAAGTGTATCTAGGAAAGATCATTTAAATAAATTTAATATGATTACCAATTGGGTGACTTGTCTAAAGGTAAATTTTGATGAAGAAGTTAGAACTCTCTTGATATTATATTCTTTTCCTGAAAGATGGAATAGTTTGAAAATAGCAGTTATTAACTCTATTTCTAGTTCAAATACCCTAAAATTTGATGATTTTAGTCGTGTTATTCTAAGTGAGGAAATTCATAGGAAAAGCTCAGGTAGATCCACATCAGGTAGTGTTTTGAATGTAGAAAGAAGGGGCGGACCAAATGAGAGAGGAAATGGTTCTGAAGATCATGGGATGTCGTGAGGAAAATCAAAGGATAAGAGATCCCAATTTAGAGGACCAAATGATTGCTCATACTGTGGGAAACCAGGTCATTTGAAAAAATATTGTTAGTCTCAAAAAAATCAAGGAGACAAAGAAGAAGGTAATAAGGAGGCAAATCTGGTAATTAATAAATTTGAAGAAGATACTTTGATTCTTTTCCTAGGTAATGCTAATGGTTCATGAGTTTTAGATTTAGGGGCTTCATTCCATGCTACACCGCATATAAGTTATTTTCTTGATTATGTCCAAGGACCTTCTGGGATGGTTTATTTGTGAGATAATGAACCATGTCAGATTGTTGGAAAGGGAAGAATTTTGATTAAGGTACATAATGGGAATCATTGGCTACTACAAGAGGAAAGGCATGTTCCAAGGCTAAGTAGGATTTTAATTTTAGCAAGGCAACTAGGTGATGAAGTTTGCACAGTTACCTTTAATGATAAAAAGTGTTAGGTTTCAAAGGGTTCTTTGATAGTAGAAAAAGGTGTAAAAAGTAGGCACCTTATATCTTTGTACATGTTATATTTTTCCTTCTACTTTAGTTTGTTGTAGAGAAAACCCAAACACATTCAGGAATAGTTGTCGCGGGTTTGTAGGAAGAAACTAAAACCATTGCTATGGGCTATGACACAACAATATGGCACAATAGACTTGGTTATATTAGTGAAAAAGGTATGAAGGTACTTCTTTTTAAAATGGTTTTAATGGGTTTGAAATGCATTAATATGGATTTTTGTGATAGTTATGTGTATAGAAAACAAAAGAGAGTTAGTTTTCTCAAGGATGGGAAGTAAAAGAAAGATGAAAATTTAGAGTTTGTGCATACATATGTAGAAGGTTGGGCTCAAGTATCTTCTCTCGGTGAATCTTGGTATTATGATACATTCATAGATGATGCAACTAGGAAGGTTTGGATTTACTTAGGTAGAAATATAATATATTTTGAATATTTAAGAAATATAGAAGCTTGGTTGAAAATGAGATAGGTAAAAGATTAAAATATCTTAGATCTGATAATGGTGGTGAGTATTGCAGAAAAGCATTTAATATTTATTGTTCCATTAGTGGAATTTGTAGGAAGGAAATATTTCCAAGAACTTCACAAGAAAATGGATTGGTTGAGTGCATGGATAGGACAATAACGGGTCATGCAAGGATAATGAGATTTCATGTTGGGCTACCTTTAAATAAATAGGAAGAAGTTGTCAATACTATTGTATATTTAATTAGTAGAGGTCCTTTAGATTCTTTAGGTTGTAGTATTCCAGAGGAAGAATAGATAAGTAAGAAGGTGATTTATTCTTGTCTCAAAACCTTCTAATATGAGGCATATGCACATGTAGAATCTAAAAATATAACCAAACTGGGTGAAAAATCAAAAAGATGTATTTTCATTGGATATGGCATTGATTTATTTGGTTATAGGCTTTGGGATGTTAAAAATATAAAAATTATGAGAAGTGGGGATGTCGTATTCAATAAGAAGGTTTTGTACAAAGATTAGTTGCAACAACATGAGAAGAAAGAAAAATATTTTATTATGCTAGATGATATTCCAGATAGTGATGTTCTAGTGGTTCCTCATGCTCCGCAACAAAAACAACCAGAAATACCACAAACTCCAGTTAATGTTAGATGGTCAACAAGGCCAAGTAGACCTCCTAAAAGTTTCTCTCGCTGTTTGTATTCTATTTTTTTAATAGATTCTATTGAACCAAAAGGATATGATGAAGCTATATAGGTGGATAAAAAGGTTCAATGGGGGCTTGCCATGAAAGAAGAAATGGACTCCATGCATAAAAATCAGATGGGAATTATGTAAGTTTCCTGCAAGTAAAAATGATTTACAACAAATGGATTTAGAGGCTGATAGATGAATATGGAGGTAAGCATAGATTTAAATCTAGGTTATTTGTTGAAGGACTTGCATAAAAAAAGGGCATTGATTTTTCTAAATTTTTTCTCTAGTTGTTAAGATGACTTCTATTCAAACTGGTTTAAGTATTGTAGCTACTGAAAATTTGCATTTGGAACAGTTAGATGTGAAAACTACCTTTCTCCATGGTTATATGCAGGGGGAGATATATACAAAATAGCCCCAAGGATTTGAGGTCAAAGGTAAGGAGAAATTAGTGTGTAGATTGCAGAAGAGTTTATATGGATTGATATAAACACCTCAAAAATGGTTCTTGAAATTTGATAGTTTTATGGTTGACCAAGGCTACAACAGGTGTAATTCTAACTATTGTGTTTATTTTAAGAGGTTGGATTATGAAAGCTACATTATTTTATATTTATATGTTGATGACATGCTTGTGATAGTTCTGATACTTAATATAAGTACAGATCCAATAACCAACAAGATGAGAGGGGGGGGGTGAATCATACAAACTTAATCATCAATAAAAACATCAGATTCAACCTCGGTAACATATATATTAGTCATATAACCAAAACTATCAAACATGCAAACTCAAAAGCATATGAACAATATAAACCTCATAACACCAGATTTAACGTGGAAACCCAAATAGGGAAAAACCATTGTGGGATTTCGGACCCACTAAGAAATATACTCTTCTAGAGTATGCTCAGTTAAAAGAAAATCCTATTAAATATTACAAACACATTGCTAGATGTGACCTGGTTAAGCGATTTCCCTCAGATCTGTTAGGATATTCACTTTATTAGAAGTGACCTTGTCAAAGGATTTCAAACACTCAATCAGAATATTTCTATCACTTTCACAAAATAACAGTAATAAAAATCTATCTACAACTTCACATCTAAAATGCTAAAGCAGATTCTTATTTGTTCACTACAATTTAGACATAGAACTAATCTTGTCTATCTGCTGGGCTTCTATACTTTATTATTCTAATAGGTCTTCAAGCTTCTATGCTTAATAATCACTACGTAGCATCCCTGTGCATACACTTGCTGGCATACATTGTTTATCAATAGTTTCCTATTTATAAACAATTAGGTAACTGCTTAATCTCCTTGATCACATTTCCCATGATCAATCATAGCCATCAGATCTTCAAACTTGTCCAGGTTCAATGCATCTTTCGATCTAAAAATGTTTTACCTCACCTTGGAACTTGCATAATAGTCTTTGAACTTGTGCTAGGGTATTGCGGTTCAATGTGAGCTGTAGATCTTCATGTCGACTTTCCATTGCCTTAGATTTGTTAACAAACTTCTTCCATTGCTTACTAATCATCGATCCACTCCAGGTCATCAACTTCTTTCATTAAATACCACATGCAAACATTTAATGCATTCTGTTATAGTTTGGTTACAACTCGGTAACAACTCGGTGAATACTAAACTTCACTCGATAGACATTCCGCCTTCATTAATCGATAACGATAACCTTAGGGTTTATCGACTAGGTTCTTTGCTTGATAACATAGTATAGTATTAACCTTTACATTTTACAACATATGTATGATGTTAAAATAATCTAAAACATCATGATCTCATCATTGTCTGACTCGGTAGTAGTTGCCCATTGAATACCTTATTCATCCCTTTATTCATCATATTCTTTCCTATGTCTTTTACCGACTTCTTTATAATCTTCATATCATACTTCTCAAGATATGGCAACATCATACTGAATTAGAAAATCAATTTCTTGACATCAATGACAAAATAATAATATCAGTATAGTAAAACATCTTTATTCAGTTATATCCATAATCATCAACAACCTTCTCAATATCCTTATTGAAATGCTAACAATCTCTCATTGTTTGTTATAATGCAATATTGCCAACAATCTCCCCCTTTGGCATTGATGGCAAAACCAATTGATTTGACCTTAAGATTCAGATTGCTGTGATTCTGAAATGCTGAAATGCTCTCCCCCATACATTAGACTTCTCATGTTTTCTTAGTCTTCTTTCCAATCTGTAGTCTGCTCTTCTCCCCTTTCATAGGTATTCTCCCCCTTTGACAACAATGCCAGAAAGAAAAGAACTAAAACATAATTTGTTTCTGTAAGAAGTGATTTCCTGCTGTTGTGTATCAACTGAGTCTCGGTCAGAGAATTTGTCTTCAATTCCTGTTCCATGTAATATTCTCTATATTATTGCCAATATTAATTCTAGTACACTTTTAGAAAACATCCTAAAGTGTATAACTCAGCATCAACTCCCAAAAGATATTCAATAGTGTCATCAGATTGATGCTTTCACTGAACTCGGTTAGTGAGTAGAAGATAGAGGTAGGACCCCTAACTTACTTCTGAGATATTTAAAAGTGTCCTTTGGTAGTGGCTTGGTGAAGAAATTTGCTATTTGCTCCTTTGTGCTAACATATTCCAACCCCACTTTCTTCTCTTGAGCTTCTTCTCTAAGATAATGATATTTGATAGATATGTGCTTTGTCTTAGAGTGCATAACAGGATTTTTTGAAATATTAATGGCACTAGTATTGTCACAGAATATAGTTACTGGCTCAATAACTTTCTCATTTATACCTTCCAACAGTTGTTTGATCCATGCAATGTTGGTACAATTCAATGCTGTAGCAACGTATTCAGCTTCTGCTGTTGACTATGAAACACATCCTTGTTTCTTGCTAAGCCAACTCACTAGTCTTTCTCCTAAAAAGAAAGCTCCACCACTTGTGCTTTTTCTGTCATCAATGTTGCCTACCCAATCAGCATCAGTATAAACTTTTAAATCAAAATTATTTCCTTTCTGATATACTAAGCAATAATCCTCTGTGCCTTTCAAGTATTTAAAAATTCTTTTGATTGTTGCAATATGTGTTTCCTTAGGATCTGCAGAGAATCTTGCAACTATACCTATTGCATGTGCTATGTCTGGTCTGCTATGAACAACATATTGTAGTTTTCCAATCATGGATCGGTAGAGTGTCTCATCAACAGATGCAGATTCATCATTCTTTGATAATTTACAGTTGGTAGTCATAGGAGTACTTACTGGTTTTGAATCATCCATTCCAAATTTCTTCAAGATTTCCTTTATGTATTTGGATTGAGTAATGAAAATCTCATTTTTCATTTGCAGTATCTATAAACCTATAAAATACTTTATCTCACCGATTAATGACATCTCAAATTCTTTGTTCATTTCATTTCCAAAGTTCTTGCATAAAGAGTCATTTCCACAAAATATAATATCATCAACAAATATGGCTGAGATCAGTATTCCATTTTCATCATTCTTCATGTACACGTTGTTGTTCTCATTTGTCCTTATAAAACCAATCTTAATCAAATAAGAGTGCAATCTTTCATACCATGCTCTTGGTGCTTGTTTCAAACCATATAAAGCTTTGTTCAACTTACATACCTGATCTTTATTGTTGTCTTCAACAAATCCTTCGGGTTGCTCAATGAAAACTTCTTCTTCTAATATTCCATTCAGAAATGCAGATTTGACATCCATTTGATATACCTTGAAGTTCTTGAAAGCAACATAGGCCAACAATGTTCTTACTCCTTCAAGTCTAGAAATAGGTGCAAAAGTTTCACCATAATCAATTCCTTCTTCTTGTGCATAACCTTTGCAAACTAATCTTGTTTTGTTTTGAATGACCTCCCCTTTTTCATTTAGCTTGTTTCTAAAAATCCACTTTGTACTGATTACATTTTTGTCCTTTAGTCTTGGGATTAGTGTCCATGTGTCAGTCTTCTTGATTTGATCAATCTCTTCTATCATAGCATTTACCCAATCTTCACTATTAAATGCTTCTTTTACTATTCTCAGTTCAAATTCAGATATCAAACATGTGTTCTGTCTCAGTTTGTTCCTTGTCATTACTGGATCATCCTTATTTCCTATAATCTGACTTGGTGCATGATGTCTTCTAACATACTTGGATAATACAGGCTCGGTAGGCTCTGTATGATCTTCTTCATCACTCGGTAACTAGATATTTTCTTCAACAGTTTTCTCGATAGGACTTCTCGGTTGCACATAGACAAATTCATCATAGTCTTCTAGTTCTTTGGAATTTCCTTCATCATTTCTTTCTGTAAATTCATCAATTTTCACATTTGCACTTTCTGCTATTTTTTTAGATGATTTGATCAGACATTTAAATTATTTAGATGATTTGATAAGACTTGGTAGACCTCTTACTCTGTGCTTCTTACTTATCTTGATCAGGTTATCAAAATTTACATGACAAAACCTCTTATGCCATAGCTAGGTATCATCAATCTTTGCATGCAAACACTTATTCCGAGTTGAGTCAACGTGAAATGTATTACCTTTTGTTTATGTCCCAGTAGCAGCTAACTTTCCATTCTTGTCATGAACTTTTACAATTCCTTTATGAAATTCTATTAGGTAACCTGTGTTGTTTAGCTATGCTACACTCAACAAATTGTATTTCAAACCTTCAACCCAATAAACATCATTGCATCTTGCATTATCAAGAAGTGTTACAAATCCTTTACCTCTTACCAGACATGGTGCATCATTACCAAATCTAACATAGCCTCCATCATAATCTTCTAACATAACAAACTTGTGTTTATCTCCTGTCATATGATGTGAGCATCCACTATCTTTAATCCAAGAACCATTAGTGTTTATGTGAGATATTAGGGCTTTTTCTTCATACCTTTCTTCATCTGATCCATCCTTGATAGCCACATAAACAAATTCCTCTGTATCAGTCTCATCTGATTTATCATCATTAGATTCCTCATCAGTTATTAAGCATGTCTTTCTATCTCTTCTTTTGAAGTCTCGGTGTCCTCTGTAATAGTTATCTTTCTGTCTGTCATCTCGATAATCTCTCTTTTCAGTAAAATCTTTGTCAGGATAGTTAGAAGCCATATGTCCAATCTTATCACAATTGAAACATTTCAAAGGTAGTTTTCGTTTATACTTACCTTTGCCTCTCGGTAACCTTTTGGCCAATAGTGCTTCAAATTCTTCTTGCTTTCTGATTTCTTCATACAGTTTGTGTATTGCTTCCATGTTCTTCCAAAATCTTTCACTTGCTCCACTGTGATCTCCTTCAGAGTACTTATACTTTCTTTCATTGTAATCATTAGATTCATCAAGATGAAAAGAACTAAATGCAGAATCAACTTTATTTACCGAAGATCCACTATTATCAAAATTACTTAACTCAAATGCATGTAGCTTACCAATAGTAGCATCCAAAGAAACTAGCATATTAGGTACAGACCTCAATTCATTGATTGCTGAGACTTAGAATGCAGAAGCTAGTAGAAGGGTTCTTAACAACTTACTTGTTATATCTTTTTCTTCAATAGTTCTACATGCTCCTTTGATTTGATTGACAATGTCCTCTAGTCTTGTATTGTACTGAGTTATGTTCTCACGTTCATTCATCCTCATAGATTCAAGTTGTCCTCTTAAACTATCTACCTTTTCTCTTTGAACATGTTCATCTCCTCCATATACTAATATGAGCTTATTCCACATTGCCTTTGCATCATTGTAGCCTTCTAGATCATTAAACTCTGAATCGGTCAATGCAGATGTTATTTCAATCATTGCTTGAATATGTTCTTTCTTTTCCTTTATCTCTTCCATAGTCAATGGATAGGTGCTCGGTGTGACAAAATCATTCTCTAGATAGTATATAGCATATTCTCCAACTCCTGATAGATGTAGCTTCATCCTTTTCTGCCATGTAGAGAAACTTGACTTGTTCAGCTTTGGTGCATCCCTCTTATACATCTCTGGATCTTTAACTCAAGTGCCTTTAAACTTTCCTTTTGGAGTCCAAAGCTCTGATACCAATTGATAATTCTAATACTTAATATAAGTACAGATCCAATAGCCAACAAGATGAGAGGGGGGGGCGAATCATACAAACTTAATCATCCATAAAAACATCAGATTCAACCTCGGTAACATATATATCAGTCATATAACCAAAACTGTCAAACATGCAAACTCAAAAGCATATGAACAATATAAACCTCATAACACCAAATTTAACGTGGAAACCCAAATAGGGAAAAACCATTGTGGGATTTCAAACCCACTAAGAAATATACTCTTCTAGAGTATGCTCGGTTAAAAGAAAATCCTGTTAAAGATTACAAACACATTGCTAGATGTGACCCGGTTAAGGGATTTCCCTCAGATCTATTAGGATCTTCACTTTGTTAGAAGTGATCTTGTCAAAGGATTTCAAACACTCAATCAGAATGTCACCTTTCTAGAGGATTTACATATAAGACTATTAAGTCCACTCGGTTAAGAGATTTTCTGTCACTTTCACAAAATAATAGTAATAAAAATCTATCTGCAACTTCACATCTAAAATGCTAAAGCAGATTCTTATTTGTTCAATACAATTTAGACATAGAACTAATCTTGTCTATCTGCTGGGCTTCTATACTTTGTTATTCTAATAGGTCTTCAAGCTTCTGTGCTCGGTAATCACTATGTAGCATCCCTGTGCATACCCTTGCCCACATACATTGTTTATCAACAATTTCCTATTTATAAACAATTAGGTAACCGCTTAATCTCCTTGATCACATTTCCCATGATCAATCATAGCCATCAGATCTTCAAACTTGTCAAGGTTCAATGCATCTTTCAATCTGAAAATGTTTTACCCCACCTTAGTACTTGCATAATAGTCTTGGAACTTGTGCCAGGGTATTGCGGTTCAATCTAAGCTGTAGATCTTCATGCCAACTTTCCATTGCCTTAGATTCATTAACAAACTTCTTCCATGGCTTACCAATCATTGATTTGCTCCAGCTCATTAGCTTCTTTCATTAAATACTGCATGCAAACATTTAATGCATTCTATTATAGTTCGGTTACAACTCGATAACAACTCGGTGAATACTAAACTTCACTCAGTAGACATTCCGCCTTCATTAACCGATAGCGATAACCTTAGGGTTTATCGACTAGGTTCCTTAGGGTTTACCGACTAGGTTCTTTGCTTGATAAAATAGTATACTATTAACCTTTACATTTTACAACATATGTATGATGTTAAAACAATCTAAAACATCATGATCTTATCATTCTCTGACTCGGTAGTTGTTGCCCTTTGAATACCTTATTCATCCCTTTATTCATCATATTCTTTCCTGTGTCTTTTACTGACTTCTTTATAATCTTCATATCATACTTCTAAAGATATGGCAACATCATACTAAATTAGAAAATCACTTTCTTGACATCAATGACAAAATAATAATATCAAGATAGTAAAACATCTTTAATTAGTTATATCCATAATCATCAACAACCTTCTCAATATCCTTATTGAAATGCTAACAATCTTTCATTGTCTGTTATAATGCAATATTGCCAATAGCTTGTAGTGGGGTCTAACATGTATTACATTATAGAGTTAAAACAATAGTTAACAAAATCATTTTCTATGAAGGATTTGGGGAGAGAAAAATAAATCCTTGGTATAAAAATTTGCATAGACAGGCAGGACAAAATATTGACGCTATCCCTGGCTAATTATGTTGAAAAGGTGTTGTAGAGATTCCATATGCAGAATGCAAAAGATGTGGGCACACCTTTGCCTAGTCATTTTAAACTGACTAAGGATATGTGTCCAAGGACACAATAGGAGTAAGACAAAATGCCCAAGGTACCATATGCTTCACCTACAGGAAGTTTAATGTATGTCATGGTATACACAAGGCCAAATATTACACATGTTGTTGGAGTTGTAAGTAGTTATATGAGTGTAGACACCTAAAATTGTCCAGTCTAATTAAATAAATATATTTATTTAATTAATTATTTTAAGCCTAATACTTCTATTAATTAAATAAATCTTTATTTATTTAATTAATTCATTTATCCTCTTCTATCCTTATTTCTCATTTAAATAAATACTTTTATTTATTTAAATTATCCTTTTCCTAAATTAAATAAATATCTTATTTATTTAATTATCCCACTTCCTCTATTAATTAAATAAATATTTATTTATTTAATTATCTCATTCATCTCTTAATTCCTACACCACCTACCCTCTCATTATTTTCTTATTTCCTCTACCTACCCTTTAATCATAGCCAACTATTTATCTTTTACACCTCTCAATCTTATCCCTCCATTTCATATAGTGTCTTCTATATAAGGAGATGCTTCCTTCATTATCAACCTTGATCAGTTGACTACTCGACTACATTACACTTTCGAACTTGCATATGCAATCAAGCCTACTTGCAACCACATTTCCACTCTTTGTTGAGATCTTCTGCACATATAAAATCTGAGAGCAAATATATCAAGCAAAATCAATGGAGATAGGAAGAATGGAGATGGAAACCCTATAGGACATGTGATGGTATAATCTTTGTGATTTCATTTGATTTGCATTGTCTTAGGTAATCTTCATATGTTATGGTGGATCCTTGTTGTTGTTAGGCTAGGGTTTTTGTGGTTGAATTCATTTAGTCTTTCAATATTGTTGTATCCATTTTCACCATATACATTTTAGCACGCCCGATGGGACTCTTGTCCCCTTTGTATTTAACATCTTTTGTTGTATATTTTGTGCTTTTGAAGTTGCAGATCTAACATTTTAGACAACATTTGGATATTTTTTATGTCTGTGCACTTTCAGATCCTGCTTTTGATTTTCTGTCGCGTCTGTGACATCTATAATCGCGTTTGCATCTTCGACATTATTTCAAATTTTTTGTAGATTGCAGGATCACGTCATGTTCCCAAATCTCATCTGTGAACCTTTGAGCCACATCTGTGTTTCCAATAGTATTTTTATTTTCCAAATTGCAAGCTTTCATTATAGGCGCATCTGTGGGCAATTTAATCGTGTATGTGAGATCTAATCGCATTTGTGATCATTTTAATCACGTCTGTGTCTTGTAGGATTTTATGTTTTATATTTTTTTTTGCATAAATGTGTCTGTGAGTTGTTAAAACGCATCTGTGTTATGGAATTGTATATGTGTAGGGTAAAATTGCGTCTATGTAGGGTAAAATCGCGTCTATGTTTTGAAAAATAAAAAATTCCTGAATTAAGGTTTTCATTTTTTGCCATTTTGTCTTGCATTTAATATTTCAGATCAAGTTTATATTGAGTTAACATTTTTAGATCTAGCTAACTAAATTGGTGCAACTTGTCTTGAAAGCAAAATTGTTTTGTCGAAGGCCCCTATTTCACAAAGTCTTTTGGATCTAAAATTTACCTAACTTATGTGCTTGTAGGAAGGGGTGATCATTTGAAACAATCCAAACTACTAACAGATCTTTGTTGCAGGACCTTGGCAAGGGTTTTGATCTATATTATATGCCTTGTTTTCATACACTAGCAAACACTTCAATTGGTGGACTAAAATTGAACCAGTGTCATTTGTGTCTTGAGCAATAGGCTCTTTTTGTTTAATCTCTAGAGGGCCTCTCTCCCCATGTGGTCATTAGGACTACTAGTGAGGAGAGAATGACCCAAGTGGTAGTGATGAAAACCCACCTCTTCTGAACCACTATAAACAACTGTATTCATGGTGAAAACTATGGATAACATGTACTGATTAGTTCATACCGATACTATGTCTCCCCATAAACCCGTTTGATCAAATTTATTTGATCAGTTGCAGGGCGTAACCCCTACTGGTTGGGAGCCTTCTGTATTTACAGAGTTGAAAGTGCCACATGTATGGCCATAGGAGTGGATACCCTTACTAGTACCTTTTTGTTTTAGAAGCCAAAATCCTTCTAGTTGTTGGGTCAGGAGGTCGGACCTCTGGAGCAACCCACACACATACAGTTCTTAGTAGAGATACAAAGTTCACCACAGGGATTTTTTGTGGCGATTGATGCTTAGCTTCCCTGAGAAGTGAGTGTTGAGGGTGGAGCCAGTGGGATCAAGCATCTAAGTATCAAATCTGAATAGCGTAGCCTCAGGGGAAACCCCATGTGGGATCAACAACTATTGTTCTGGCCAACCATAAGAATTGTGCTTGTCTTATTTTGAACAATCAAACATTAAAGACCAAACATCAAAATATTGTGTCTTTTGTGTCTTCAAGTGCATGCAAAAACACTTTTACATCAAACAACACACTTTTCTTTGAGTCATTTTGAGTCTAAACACTTGCAAACATTGAGTCCTCATCAACATTGTGTCCTGTTGTCATGAAAAATAGTTGAAACATTTAGATTTGGTCACAAAAAAACAACTTTACAGATTGGAAAAATTGCACTCAGATTTGAGAAACATGTCTGTCTCTGAGAGAGTCATGTATGTGTCATATAACCACATCTATGAACGGCAGAAACGCGTCTGTGTTGTCTTGAGCAACATTACATTTATAAACTCTTAGAAACACATATGTGTTTGACATAACAACGTTCATGTCAGGAAATCACGTTTGTGAAGTATACAGGTACGTCTATGTTTAGAATTGAAAAAACTTTTACAGCCAAGCAAACAAAAAAAAATTAGTTTCAGACTTCTTGAGCCTCCTAGGTTATTTCTCCAGGATTTCATCTAGCAGTCAACCTATCTTTGGGTCTCACAAAGTCCATCATTGCTTTACACCTTACATTACATTCACATTTGTCTAAACTTGAGTCAAAAGGCAACTTTCTTGTCCTCATCATACTTTTTCAACATGTAATGCCCCGCCAGGAAACCCCGAAGGGATTAAGCCAAAACACAAGAATAGAGTGCAATTTTTTATTTTTTTTAAAGTTACAACACATAAGATGCAACAAGATATCAAAGATTCAGATTACATAGCAAAAGACAACAACTAACTCCTAAAGAGTTTCCCAACGAGATTACTTAAATTTTACAATTCACTTAACTCACACAATTAACCCAATAAGCTAATTATCTAAACAACGAGATAATTCTTAATCAGGATAATTTCTTTCAAAGGATGGAAATATAAATCACAAGCAAGATTTCATCATTAAGATCCATTCATGATTCTCATTCAAGCTTTTCATTTAAAATTACAAACCATACATCTAACATTTTCTAATACACTAGGATTTCATCATAACATAAGAGATCTTTCCAAGCATATTTAAATTTCTTAACAACAACTGAATATAATTCATTACTCTAAGATACATTATTCCATATACCAACTTATTGCATTAAAAGGACGATTACACACATACATTTACGATAAATCGCATCCCAACCAATTATGCATTCGAACAACATGGCATTCAAGATAGAATTGAATATAAGCATTTAAAGTTAATTCCAATTATCCACTTAACCATTCCAACATAAGTTAATCATACATGATAAAGCTGAATAGAGGAAACATAAGAGAATACATCACATAACACCATAATGATCTCGGAGTTCACCCCTAAAGGGCTACATCTCCGGGTCTGCGCAACTGCAAGACCCCTCTGATAATTAATAAAGTTAAGAGTACAAGAGGTTACACTATACAATCCAGCCATCAAGGCAATACATAAACAATATACAAACGACCGCATCGGTCCAGAAATACATAAACGATCCTTACAAGGAACAGGATCTAGCTGAACATAATCAAGTTAATACAAAGGTCCAGAAGAGCATCCATAAAACTGAGCCATCACCACCCAAGGTCTAACAAGAAACTGACACTCACAAGGGCAGCAACAAAGGACGACTCACACAGGTACTCAAAAACAAGACAAAATGACAACACCCTAGCGAATGTAGGGACAAGTGTCATCACACAAACTGGTATGGATACCATGGCAAGTCTTCATAGGTCCCGGCCCATACACTGGTAACCCTGGCAACCTAATCCGAACTTCCGGCCCATCCAAGCCTCATGTGGACCCACACATCCTCTCGTGAAGACAAGGAAGGTGGTTTGCCATTTCAGGCCTTCTCACAGCATGTCGAGTCTATGCTAGCACTCGTCCCATGTGTGAGGCACATTATCTTATTTATAAATTATTTTCTATTCTACTTAGGTTATCACTTATTAGACTCACTTTTGACGGGTTACCCAGCAGCCACTTTGGGCGCGGCCCCCAATCGAAAGCCACTTTCCCATACGACACTAGACTAAACTCAGACGAACTCAAAACCAAGGAATACACATGGTCAGACGAACGGAGTTCAAGAAGGAAAAACAATCATCTGGTCAAATACGACTCAAGGATGAACACTTACTGACGGTACTCTAACTAGAGACCTGACAACTAAGGTCAACCAGGAATCATTATTCGACTCACTCAAAGAGGATATGATTAAAACGACACTACCACAATACAATCGTCAACTCAAAATCGAGGACTGAAACAGGAACACCAAATCATCCATACGACAGGGTCCTTTTAAACAAAGCAAAACATGCCATTTCATAATTAAAGCGAATACAATAATTAAACTCGCAAGACAACAATCAGAAAAGACAATATTCCTCAAATTGATTTAAACATTACAAGGCGATCAAGTTTTCTACAAGATCCAAATCAGATTACAGTTATCTACCTCAACTGGGGATAAGTTGTTCTTGGTTTTCTAACTCCTAAGGTTCAAGCATTGAATAGGAGAATAAGCCATAATGAGTTTTTAAACCATTTCATAATAATAAAATTCAGACAACCGATTAATTATAAAAAGAGCGTCTAAAAGAAGATAATCATTTCCAAAAGCATATCGTTAAAATTTCTAATGCCCAATGGCTAATATTTCACTACTTACAATTACTCAAATGATATGTTCTACGATAAAATTTTTAACATCATCAATCAGAATGATATCACTGATGTTCAGTTGCAAAAATTCACAGTTTTAGAATTTAATTAAAAGGAGGCATCAATCACGAAAAGAAGTTGAATAATGCTTAATCCCTAAACTCCATTTTAAAATTACTCAATCCCAATTTAACATTTATCATTCCTATGCCCCTTAATCAAATTACGCAACTAATTATACTTAACATTAAAACAACTCTCATTTAAATGATATAAATATCATATGTTTTTTTTTTTTTAATACTAAAAATTACATTGAAAACGCATTTAAAACATCGTTTAAAACAAACTACGTTTAAACAAAAAAAAATGCATTTAAATAAAACTAAGTTCTACAACCAAGAAGCACGCGTTTGAAAATGTGGCTAGGGTTAGGGCTTCGCGCAGGGGGGCCCGTGGGTGGCGCCACTGCGGTGCCCGCAGGCTCAGCGGTGCCCTACGGCCACCGCGGACCTGCGGACCTGCGGCCACCGCAGTGCTGCGGCCCAAGCCTTTAGCACCAGCGAGCGGGGGAGTTAACAGTTGGAGCGAGCGGTAGAAAGGGGAGATGTGCGTAGGGAGGGGAGGAGGAGCGGGGGAGCTCCTCCGCTCCCCGCCCTCCAACCCCAAACAATGGTTTTTTTTTTTTTTAAAACAAAACTCCAAACACCCAGTTCGCCCCAAAACAAATAAAACGCACAGTCCATAAAAACCAATACGTTTTAAATTTTAATTCAAACACACAGTTCGGTTTACATTCCCAGAATGAAATTTGATAAAAACGAACTTGATTAAAACGCCCAGGTTCGTTCCCCATTTAAAAATAACAACGCACAGTTCGTAAAAAGAACAAAATACGTTTAAAATTTCGTTGAACACACAGTTCGATGATAAATTAAATGTTCTCATTTTCCATAAAAACATAGTTCGAACTATTAAAAAACAAAACGCCCAAAAGCAAGGAGGAATTAACAATACCTCAACAACACTTCCAGCCAAGCTGGTTAATTACTAAATCACTCAAAAGCATGGCATTCAATGGAGAAATCCAAAGCCACGATAAAACCCCCAATTCCATTTCAAACAAGAACTAAAAATGAGAGTTGGATCCTACCTGATCTCGCGTTCCTGGCAAGATCGGCTGAAGAATCCCAATCTTAGCTGCCAAGCCTCCAATTTTTCCATCTCCAATCCAAAATCTTCTCCAAAAATGTCCCCCCTTCCATTTTTCCCCAAATTTGGGTTAAATGGAAGAGTTGACCCAAAAATTTCTATTTTTGAAATAAAAATCTTTATTTACAAATAATTCACAATTTCATCCTTTCTAACTTATCACAACAATTTAACTTGCTTTCCAAACCAAAAATCGATTTCTTTCATTTAATCAAATTTAACCTTTCAGATTATAAACGCTAACAGAATGCAATTACGTCTATTGCAATTAATTATAAAACTTTCTTTTCAACAGCATATACCAAAAACCATTTAATATTCAAATTCAATCATTAACTCGAATTTACTCCCAATAAAAATAAGCAATTCATTAACAACGAAAATCGCATAATGAAACCAGAATAATCTAATCCTTTAATCATCAATGCAGAAACGCATATTTAATCAAGACAATTACTAAAGACTAAATAATCAATTTAATCATGCACACCAAGCACGCAAAACGAGAAGGTCAACCAAACAGACGACTTGCAAACCCAAACAAAAAGGGATTACCGACGATGACTGGCGATGCTCACTAGAGCACGACTAAGGTCAACTAGGGTCTTACGACCACCTAATCTGACTCTAAGGATTAAAAAGGGTACACTCAAACCTGCACATCCAGGTGACGACGAACCTCGCACTCATGCGACTTCATACATGAAATCTCCTGCAACCAACGATCATACATGCATACTTATATAAAACTTAATGAATGTGTTAGCTCGATGAATACCATGAAATAAGAACACTAAACAACTAGCATAAAACTAGTGTGAGAACCACATCAATAGCTATGCGTAAAATCAACATCTGACTATAACATAATATTACGATTAACAAATCAAGATTAAACCAAGGTTAGAAGTAGATTAGGGTAGGGGTACTACACAACACATTACATACAACAACATTTTGCTAAGTGGTCCCTCATCAAGGTCTGTCATCTTTGGGTCTCATTTGGTCTTACTTAGAGTCAAGGTCAACTTACCTCATCAAGAGAAACTATCATCTCTTTGGAAGCCACACCTACTCTACTACATACATACTTGGTCTTACACTTTGGACATTGCAAGTACACTTCAGATTCATTTACATTCCATCCAGCTCTTGGTTTTTCATACTCTTTCCATTTTCATCTAGTCTGACACATCTTGGTGAATACCTAGTTCATAGTTGAAAGTCGTTACCAAAAATATAGGAGAGAAGATAAAGAGGCTCAAGAGTCTGCAAACATTAGTTCCTATGAGTAGGACAATGATATCTTTTTCAATTTTGATCATACTACATTACCTGACATGGATGCCTATAGAAACATTACAAATGTTGAGAACATGGACACTACATAAAACAATGACACACATAATGAAAATATGGACAACATTTTAGTATATTCAGTAGAAGTTGAAGACTCCATTATGGATCCCCATTTCAATCGATTGGTTGAGGAAATAATGAGGAGAGATAGACAATACTTCTTACAAGTGATGGCACAAAGTGGAGTCAAGATTCCTCATGATTTTGACATGTCTCAAATAATGGAACGTAGACCTTTGAAACAACCTCACCCCAACATGGATCAAAGGATGCCTAATAGTGGAGGCAATAGAGGACCACATATGGTGCTTGAATCACCATCATCTTTGTTTCAAAAACCTAAGGTCCCATACACACATGGTCAAGCATATGATACTCACCTTCACAGACCATTATGGAAGTCTTATGCAAAAAAAATACTCAATCACATACCAATGCTAAGGATCAACCACCAAAGCAATTGGATATCCAAAGGCATGATCCAAATTTGGACACAAGGAAACCCCATGTCAAATTTGGGGGCAACACACTAGAACAAACTCATGGAGTGCCTGTAGAGTATGGTATACATGTACAAAATAGATATTCTATTCCTTATCATGACTCTATACCAAATGATCCTTACACACAACATCACTATAGACCTCCTCCATATGAACATGTTTATGATCAATATCATCCATATATGCAATATGCTCCTCCTCCACCTGGTGGTTTAAGCATGGGGTATTGTCCAAGAAGTCGATCTCCACCTAAGAACAATTTGGAACAGCAAATTAAAGACTTACAAAAGAAAATGGAGGACATAAATACATCGAAGCCAACTTACACAATGAGAGACATATGTCCCTATCCATTTGACAAGAGCATTCCAGTGCCTCCTTTTCCTACATATTTTGTGACACCTAAGTTTGATAAGTATAGAGGAAAAGGAGATCCCAAAGTACATATCAGACAGTTTTTCATAGCCTGCATTCAGGTAGCAGCAGAAGAGACATATTTAATGAGATTATTCCCACAAAGCTTAGGTGATCAAGCTATGGAATGGTTCTCCCAACTCCCACCTAGAATTAAGTCATGGGGTGACTTAGCAGAGGCATTTATCCAACATTTCTCATACAACATAGAGACACACATATCAGTCACTACTTTGTGCAACACCAAGCAAACAGATGGAGAGTCTTTTTCATCATTTTTACAAAGATGGAGAAATCTAGCCAACAGATGCTCTTGCAAAACTCCATAGAAACAAATGGTAGAGATGTTCACCCAAAATGTTAACAAATACATTGGTTATGACTTGATAAAATATTGTTTGTCCACCTTCAAGGATGCCATTGAAAAGGGCTTAGAAATAGAAAAGGTCCTAATTGAACAAGGAGTTAAAAAAATATTCAAAGAAAACAAAGAGGACTTTAAAGGAAAAGACAAGCCAAGATTTTGGAACAAAAACAAGAACATAGTCAATGATGGTGTTGTTGATGCTAATACAGTATGACCCAAAATCATTTTTTTCAGATCAAGCTCTACAAACAATCAAGTAAATACTCAAGCAACTTCCAAATCATGAAGGAAGTACACCTCATTGGGAGAACCACTGGAGTCAGTTTTCAAAAAGCTAGTGGCAAACAAAATGATAACAATTCCAGATTTGCCTCCATATGAACCAAAGGTCAAAC
The DNA here is from genome assembly GCF_030272615.1 of Cryptomeria japonica. Taxonomy (NCBI): domain Eukaryota; kingdom Viridiplantae; phylum Streptophyta; class Pinopsida; order Cupressales; family Cupressaceae; genus Cryptomeria; species Cryptomeria japonica. Next base: position 210,292,594 of record NC_081411.1, read on the forward strand.
CCAATTGGTGGAATGATGATGAGTATTGTGAATTTCATAAGAGAAAGGGTCATAAGATAGGAAATTGCCATCAACTAAAGAACATCATACCAGATCTCATTGATAGAGGTGACATTGAGATTGAAGGACACTCATCCAATCAAGAACACAAAATGTTTAAAGAACCATTCCCAAAACATGACAAGGGAAAATCCAAAGCCACAAATGACCAGACCAACTAGAACAGAGCATCCTAAAACTATGATTCAACTATCAATCATATTTCGATTGGCAATTACGTCTCTACCATTATTATCAAGGACAAAACACTTGAGAATTCTACTCAAAGACTCAAGATTATCCTCAAAGGTGTTGGATCCTCTTCCGAACCTACCTCTGAATGTAATGTTACAACTCATCGAGGTAAATTCACTTTACAAGGTGCTCCAGCTAAAAACACTACTTCCTCATCAACCAAGCCTGAATATGACCTTGTATAAGAGCTAGAGAAGACACACGTGCTTATCTCAATCCTTGAGCTCTTACGCATATCCCCCACACATAAAGACATTCTTTACAAAATCTTAAGAGATACTTATGTCCCCACTGATCTGAACGTGGACTAGTTCCAAGCCATGGTGGGATACCTTTCTATTCCACACTCTCTTACATTCATAGAAGCTAACGACGCCTCCGTGAGCCAACCACATAATGCACCTTTACACATTGAAGCCTTCCTACACAAACACCAAATAAAACGAGTCCTAATAGATGGAGGAGCTGGTCTCAATATATGTACATTGAATACTCTTAAGAAATTGGGATATTCTGAAAAAGTTGTGAATGCTACAAACAAAATTACCATCAAGGCATATGATGATGAAGAACGTTCATCCAAAGGCACAATCACCTTACCTCTCCAAGTTGGGCCAATTACTAAGGATGTATTTTGTCAAGTCCTTGATCTAGATCTCAAATACAACATACTCTTTGGATGCCCATGGATTCATGAGATGAGCGTAGTCCCATCTACATATTATCGATGTATAAAGTTTCCACACAATGGAGTTGAAGTGACCGTTAAAGCTGATCCAAATCCATTCATATATTGCAACAATCTGTGACCCAGATTAGAAATAACAATCTCAGTCAATAGAGAAGCAATTCCATCATCAACATATGTTGATCCTGAATCATTAAAAGCTTCTACATCAAAGCAAGGAGAGATCAGAGAAAAATTCAGGGTTAAATACATGGGATGTGGTGAGTATATCTTTCATGTTGATCAACTCCCACTATCTTCTAAGACATTTAGTCAACAAGAAGAACCTACAAAAAATTTGCAATGCCAAGGAATTGGGTGTGAGCCACTTAGTGTTGTGGCTACTAAGTCCAAATGTAAATCTCCTCTAGTGGTGCAAGCAATTCTTGATATCAATAGTCCTAAGAGTGGTTCCAACGAAGAATATATTGAGCATATCGCCAACCCTCTTGAGAAGTCACATAGCTCTACCATTTCATCTGCTCATTCCATTTCCACTCCGCTCCCAAACTTGGATCAACAAGAATTACAAAAGCCCTTACTAATTGGGGATGAAAAATCAAGCTTTGAAAAGAAAAATCTAAAAGTAAAAATTAAAGAAAAGTCCTTTAGTTCAAATCAAAATCAAAAGCTATTGGAATCTGCAAAAATCAAGGTCAAGTATAAAAGTTCTATGATGAAAACAGAGCAATATTTGATTTTCCCTAATATCACAATAACTGGCGGTAAAAGTTCTAAAATTTCAAGTCATAAAGCATACTTGTTGATCATAAGTCTCCATCATGCTATCCTACTTTCACTTCTTTTCACAATCATAAGCCTTCATAACTCATCCACTTATTCCACACATATATCCCCTTTTGGCAATACATCATGGACCTTTAATGGAGCTTCCTTGAAGGACTTTGTTATCAAGGATGCCCAAACTTCTTCAACTGACACACATACGGGCCTATGTAGTCCACACGCTAGTAATTTTATCTTAGTTCCTTTATCAAGGAAGATAGTCACTTGAGCTACACAACATTCAGTCAAGGAACGATCCAGTTACTATCATAAATTCAAGCCTCACACATTTGAGGTAGGTGACTTAGTTCTCAAAGAGAATCCTAAAAATCAGCAAGATAGAGAAAGAAGAAGGGCAAGTTCGAACCAAATTGGCTTGGTCCTTACATCATTACAACAGCCTATGGATCCGGTGCATATCAACTCTTGACCATAGAGGGTGACCCCTGGAGGATCCTATCAACAACATGCACCTTCACAGGTTTTACACATAGCTCTCCAGTGTATCCCAATTCAAAAATACAAAAAAATACAAAAATACAAAAAAAAAAAAATTGAAAAATACAAAAAAATCATAAAACATAAAAAATCGTTACTTGGTGAAAACCTGGTAAACAGGCGCCTTGTGACACAAAAAATTTGAAAAAAGAAAAACATTTCATCCAATGGTGAAAGCCACTTTGGTGGTGCCTTTGGCAAGTGCCATGCATAGAGACATTGCTCCTCCCTCCTTCAGGATTCACTTTCATCCTTTCACTTCGCACACACTCACAGCCCATACATCCATAATAAACTTACCCACTCGTATCATGGCTTGTTATTGATCTACCTACATTGGTTTTCCATTCATAATAATTGTTCCTTTTCATCTTTTTCCATCCATAATAAATCATCTCTTATTTGTGGCTAAGGTAAATCCTATGTCTAGTGATGGGTGTGGAACTGAGAGCATCACACATTCTGAGGAGTATAGTTTCTTCTAGTTTTCTTTAGTCTATCCACACACAATCTACAATAAAGCAAAATTTGCATCACCAATCCACAATAAAGTTCTATCTTCTGCACAATAAAGTATCAGTTTCATGGATTCAGTCAGTTTCAGATGAGACACAACAACAATAATGGACGTCAAAAAATCAAATCTTTCAACAGACTCAGACAACATTATGGTTTAGTGCTATCTATCCTTTTGTGAAAGTAAACATTGTGACCACAATCAAATAAGACTTATACAAGTGACAAGAGACACTAAACTTGAGGACTACAGTGGATGTCGGTGTCAAGTCTTGCTTTTCTTTTGATTTTATCTTTCTGGTGACATGTCTTTTAGCTTTTCCAGGATGTCTCTAACTAGAGATTTTATCTCCAGGATGTCTTTGACTCGAAAGGCGAGGACGGGGTATCATCACCTATTTTTGTTTGCTATCTGTCGATTATCTCTTAGTAATGCTATGACTTGTCTAAGGATATGAGGACATTGTGAGTCTAGTATGAACTGGGGCATTCCTTTTTTGTGACTATCTTATCTCCATGCAAATGGGTGTAATGACTTTATGGCTCAAACATATGCCTCGATTGCCATAACCTATTTTCCATAATAAAGCTCAATGATGATAATGCACAAGAAGCTCTTTCACTTTCATATCTTCTACCTTCATCTCCCTTTCTTGATTGACTTCCATCATCCTTCTTGAGTCCGTGTAGCCCACTATCACATGACTGAGTATAATGACATGCCAAAAACATTTGCATTTCAGGTAGTTGCACCTGCATTACCACATGTTAGAATTTCATACATACATATAGATATCATAATTACATCACATCCTACACACACCACGTGTTAGCACATTTTACATTTTCTTTATCATATTCATCTGCATTTCATACATTCACATTTGCATTTGCATAACATATAAAACATAAAAAGAACAAAAATATTGCTTTTTCTCATGTACATATTTGCATCCATATCATAAGCATCATATAGAAACATGAAACATAAAAACACATAGAAGCATAACATAGGTACACATGCATATAGCTGCCGCAAAGATGAATCATCTCATATATATATCTAAAAAATCATAAGTTTCATGATACAATGATGTCAAAATCATATGGATACAATCACCCGAAGGTGTCTACATGATCATACAAAATAGTACAAAACTGATACATAGGGAGCCCTCTAAGGCTATGATGAACTCCCTCCCTCGGAGCCACCTAGCCTCGATGGAGTCTGAGCCCTGGGAGAGCCTGCCCCAGGATCATCTCTCCTATCCCCTCTATCTAGTGGTGGTGGAGGACCCATGACCCCACCGTTGGATGCTTGTCTCCTATCCCTCTCTCCAGTGGTCATCGTTGTCCATGATGATCTACAGAAGCTCCTAGCCCATTGATCTGGTGGCACCGCTTCATAATATAGGTCTCGCTAGTAGCCTATCTCCTCCCCTATCTATAGAACATAGGCATATCCAGCTCCTGTGTCCTTTTTTGCCTACCTCCCTGCCCTCAGTGTTGTGTCAGCCTCTGTGTAATGCTGGATAGCCTGATCTCTATCCCACTAAGTGTCTCTCAGTTGCCACCTGAGCTTATCCCTCTCCCGCTTGAGATCCTAGATATCATCTATCTGTCCCTAGCAGATCTCCCTCAACTCCAGTAGCTCATCCTCCTCCTCGGCCCCCTATACCTATGGCTGTTGTTGTGGCTGCCCCTGTCCATATACCTGTGGCTGCTCCTGTGGCTACCTCTACCCCTATCCCTGTCCCTGTCCCTGTCCCTGTCCCTGTACCTGTCTGGGACCGTGTGCTACTGGCACCTATAATGGCAATCCATCTCTGCCTCTCACCACCTGAACCTGTCTCTCCTCTCCACCCTCTCTCTGTAGAGCCACTCTCCTCTCTCCTACTGCACCTTGCCTCCTCTATCGGCCTCTACCTCTACCATATCCATCATCATCCTCATCACCCCCACCATCCCAATCTATCTGCTCCCCCAGATTTGTTATTTGTGGAAAGGAATACTCAGCCCAATATGCAGTATACTCTACATCCATCCCTGCATCCTCTATCTTTGGCCACATATCCCAAGGCAAGGACACCATCTCTACCAACTACATCACTACCTGATCATATGACAATAATGGCCCGAAGTGTGCCTGATCTCTCACTGCCCGAACATACATCCCGAAACATTGTGGCATCTGCTAAATCCTACTGAAATGCCTGTCCACTTTGTCAACCAACTGTCTCTCAAGCACATAGGGCATTCGCCCAATTAGATACCTACTCCTAAAAGTATATGGCAACTCAACTACGTCATCCTCCCACTCCTCACACTCTCAGTATGGTCTCAATACCATAGTGTCAATCTCATTGATGACTCAACGCCAGTACTACACTCTGCCAATCTGTGGCTGTGATGTAATCATGTCATATAAATGAACAAAACTGCGTCCATGGCCCTTGCCACTGAAGTGAATCAGTTAGGTAGCTGGCAGATTCTCATATGCCCATACCTACAACAATGTCACTCTGCAGCCCAATCTTACGGATCCATGATATACGAACTGATGTAGCTCATAATACAAATGCACCAGTACACACAGTCCCTAGGCAAATCTAGTATGCTATGTCACCAGCATCTCTAATGTGCTCCCCTAGCCCATAGCCAATCCTCATGTAGCCCCATCGAGACATAAGAACCCACTGATAAGTCCTGCCAGTATTGGTGGTAATGCCAATCCAGTCCATCTCATGGTGTCCGATGCCACATATCTAGCCCTCATCTCTAGTACTGGATCTTGGAACACTCATCTCAGGGCATCCCTATCTCTGTCTCAATCATAGGGTATCAACTCCCCATCGATCAATATCCTCAGTATCCTATAGACATCTTCCAAGTTGACTGTCATCTCACCCATCGGCAAATAAAAACTACAAGTCTTTGAGTGCCATCTCTTGGCAAGTGCACTCAGCAACCCCATGTTAACCCGAAACTCAGGCACATACAAAATGTGACGTAAGCCCATAACCTCGATAGCTTCTCTATCCTCAAATGTTAGCTTTGGTCACAAGCTCTGAGTCAATGGGAATCTCTCTTGTGACTCCAGCATAAGTAGGTACTCCTACAGTCAAGCAAATCAACTATGTCAGTCAAAGTAGTATTCACTATTCATCACAAAATGCTGCTTTCTATCTTAGTGCTTATATTTATCATATGGTGTTCTATCCTAGTGACACTCACTGTTCATCACAAAATGTTACTTTTTATCCTAGTGGTACTCCATGTTCATCACAAAGTACTATGTTTTTGCACTCCCTATTCATCACAAAGTGTTGCTCATATTTGCACTCCCTGTTCATCACAAAGTGTTGCTCATATTAGTACTCCATGTTCATCACAAAGTACTATGTCTTGGTACTCCCTATTCATCACAAAGTGCCTTGATCTATCCTATCCTAGGGCCTCTTCTTGAGTGTATCCTCTTGAGTAGTTTCTTAATTGGCAATGTACATTCTATCATAGAATTGTCAATCTTATCCCTATCTGTTATTCTAGTCTTCCTTAGAGGACCTGCTTGAGTGTATCCTCTCAACAAATTATCTAATTGACAACATATGTTCATCACAAAACTGTCGATTTGACCTTGAAGATATAAACGCACTTTCATTACATAAATGTGCTTACATATTGCACATACGTGCTTGCTCTATATAGACGTGCCTGGAATACATAGACATGCCTCTGTTCTGTGCAGACACGTCCATATAACATAAACGCGCCCATATAACACAAATGCACCTACACAACACAGATGTGCCTCACACAAACATAGACACGCCTAGCCAACCCAGACAAGCCTGGCACCAACATAGACACGCCTAAGCATTTTTCGACCTTGTTTGACATTCCTAAATGTGCATTTATTGCTCTACCTAGTATGCATTAATGACAACATTTATTGTGATATTATGACAAAGTACAAGGAGGTTTTGTGGTACTCGTCGGCTCTCCTGCATCTACTGGCCTCTGAAATTGGTGAACACGATCAAATCTATGCACCATTGCCATCGTTGCTGACTGCTGCTGCTCTATTCTCTCTCTGCACTCTGACCTCTTGGAGGTGTGGATGACAATGAAGATGTATTCCCCTCATGGACTATCTTATAGACTGCCCTAGCCCTAGCCCTAGCCCTAACTCGAGTCTTCCGTGTCAGTCTTCATTATCCTGTGACTCTGTCACTCTATTCTATCTGATCAGTCCATTCTATCTCGTCTTTCTTATTGAGAGATTGTCTGCAATCTTTCTAGACATTTTCATCCAATCTCTCAAGGGGGGCATATCATTCCCATCTTGTGGCAACTTTGTATTAGTTCATATTATCTTCTTTCAAACAATGTGACAAGCTGCATTGTCTCAAAGAGGGGCAAAATGTAGACACCTAAAATTTTCCAGTCTAATTAAATAAATATCTTTATTTATTTAATTAATTCATTTATCATCTTCTAGCCTTATTTCTCATTTAAATAAATACTTTTATTTATTTAAATTATCCTTTTCCTAAATTTAATAAATATCTTATTTATTTAATTATCCCACTTCTTTTATTAATTAAATGAATCTTTATTTATTTAATTAATTCATTAACCTTTTCTACCCATGACACATGTCATTCATCTCTTAATTCCTACACGACCTACCCTCTGATTATTTTCTTATTTCCTTTACCTACCCTCTAATCATAGCCGACCATTTACGTCTTACACCTCTCAATCTTTTCCTTCCATTTCATATAGTGTCCTCTATATAAGGAGATGCTTCCTTCATTATCAACCTTGATCAGCTGACTACCCGGCTACATTACGCTTTTGAACTTGCATATGTGATCAAGCCTACTTGCAACCACATTTCCATTCTTTGTTGAGCTCTTGTGCACATATAAAATCTGAGAGCAAATATATCAAGCAAGATCAATGGAGATAGGAAGAATGGAGGTCAAAACCCTATTGGACATGTGATGGTATAATCTTTGTGATTTCATTTAATTTGCACTATCTTAGGTAATCTTCATATGTTATGGTGGATCTTTGTTGTTGTTAGGCTAGGCATTTTGTGGTTGAATTCATTTAGTCTTTCAATATTGTTGTATCCATTTTCACCATATACAATGAGTAATCCTAGATTATAGCATTGGAATGCAGTAAAATGGGTTCTTAGGTATTTGAGAGGTACGTCCAATAAAATTTATGTTTTGGGGGCTAAAATATTAATTTCGCAGGTTATGTAGACTCAGAATTCACAGGGAATATTGATACCAGGTGGAGTACTACAGGTTATTTCTTTCCTATCAGTTGGTCAATGCTGAGTCAGATCTCTAGGTTGGAAAAGGTGGTTACTTTATCCACCATATAGGAAGAGTATATAGCTATTTTATATTGTCATTGGTGTTGACATATTCTTGTGTTGGAGAGAGTTGTTTGGTGTTCTATTTATTGCATTGAGTTAATCTGGTTGATCTATCTATTTTGGATACTGGAATACTTCATTCCTTATTGGTTTCAATGATCCAGAAGTTTTCTTGATCATATTATTTGATTCGGTTTGGAGTTCAGTCCTTCTATTCAATGGTCAGCAGAGCTTGTTATTTGATCTGGTGAGCTCCAGTATGTTTATATCATTGGTTACAGATTTGGGAGAATGTTTTGGATGTTCATGTGTATTTTCATTTTATATGGTCTACGATTTGGTGCTCCACAAGTTATCTTTCAAGTCTGAATTGTTTTTGATTGGTGTTCTTGAGAGTTAGCATATTAATCTATGAAGATTTGAATAAACTTTGTGTTGGTGCATCTATTGGAGATGTTTATAACGTGCTTGTTGTTTTTCCCTACTCATGTCCTATTTATTTTGATGGTCTAAATTGATCCTTGTGTACACTCTTGGTGACTATGTTGATCCGGTGATATTCTTCATGTTATGTCTTATTTTTAAGGGTGTAACATGTTGCAATTGATCTTGGCGAGATTTTCGATAGTGATGAATGCTTACAAATTTTATTTAGGTCCATTCTATGTCATGTAAATCTTTGTATTGGTCTGATGGTTCACATATATATCGTATGATGTAATTTTGTAATTAAGAGTTGAGGTTTTGGATGAACTTGTAGTCAATGTTGGTATTTTGGTATGATTTTGTCATTGATGTCAACACCTACTAAATACACCTACTTTGGAGATCTAGCAACATTCATCGGCAATAAGTAAATTGTTCAAACAATCACCGGTAGGATATAATGTTCACCGGTACCTGCAATAACATGGAAGACACTTGGTAATGTCGAAGACATCATGTGGACACTTTTCCTTGTAGTAATATCATTGGTATATTCTTATTTGCATATTTGCTTTTACCGGCAAATAGGTCCAGGTTATCTAGGGTTACATCGGCAGGTTTATCTTTTCCAGATCAGCATGGCACGCTATGGTGATGATTTATTATTGTTATAAAAACATTAACCCGACATGTTCAATCGGTTATTGCATCGGATATTGTATTATTTGTAAAATGTTTTATTGTAATATCTTGTAGAGCCGACCTACTAAAATTGGTCTTAGGGTATGGTATAAATGTAAGATCTTATTTGTAAGATCAAATATGGAATGCAAAAAAGATTTAAGGAAGGATATATGTGAGATCAAGCAGATATATACATGAAGACATCTTTTGAAGGTGAAGTTAGGTTTTTGTAGAAGCATATCAACATTACACCGGTACTGAATCCAGCATATGGAGATGCTATTTTGTGTAGTACATTCTCATTGGATTTAACCATCCAACTATAGTTAGTGTGACTCCCATTTGTGTTTGAGTAGTGAGCTCTAGGTTGTTGGCCTTTCTGCATGTGCAGACCCCTCTTTGTACACTTACTATCTGCAGCAGTATCATCTGATTATGGGTAAGGTTTCCCACCATGGTTTTTCCCCTTAGAGGGTTTCCACGTACAAATATTTGTGTCATGTGTTGTGGTTGAATTAGTGCTTATGTTTCATACATTAATTCTTACCGGTACAGCATTTCCTGTTAACACTGTTTACCGATACATTTAACTATCTTACCGGTATTAAGCATTAAGTTGGTTAATAAGATTTTGGTTTGAATTTATTAGACAACTGATTCACCCCCCCCCTCTTAGTTGTCCCTGGGACCTACAATTGGTATCAAAGCCTAGTCCTCTTTTTTTTGCAGAAGTTTAACAACTTGAGGAGATCCAATGTCTACTAATTATTTCAAAAAGGATAGTCCTAAACTTGATGGAACCAACTATGGAATATGGAAAATCAAAATGGAGACACATCTGAATTGCATTGGTAAAGACATCTAGGAAGTTACTAAGAATGGTTATACTATTGTTGTAGCTAGTCAGCCTGCTCCTATTACTTTAGCTAAAGATGAAGAAAATGATTGCAATGCAAGAGAAGCACTTTTGAGCGCATTATCAGATCAACAAATCATGGGATTATCAAATAGATCTACTGTAAAAGCTATTTGGGATCATTTGGAAACACTGAATGAAGGGGATTCCACAGTCAAAATTGCAAAACTTGAAAGCTTCCAAGTTAGGTATGAACATCTGAAAATGGAAGAAGATGAAAGAATTTCTGCTTTTATGGAAAGAGTAAATGAAATTGTTTTAGGTATCAAATGTTGTGGAGGAACCTTGAGTGAAGATGAGATTGTTTCAAAAATCTTAAGAGGTTTTCCACCGGCATATAAAATGAAGGTTACTGCTATTAATGAGTTGAGAACAGTGCCTAATACATCAGTAACTAGGGATACATTGATTGGAAAACTTTCAGCTTTTGAAATTGAGGAATTTGGTCCTGTTGCTGCTATAAAAATTGATTTGGCCTTCAAAGCATCAACATCATCTGCTCCATCTTTTGACAAATCAGACTGGAGAGCCTTTTATGCAAGAGAACTTGAAGAAACTAGGAAGGAGAATGAAGAGCTTGAAGAACTTGAAGCACTATTTGCAAGAAAAATGCCAAAAGGTCCAATTGGAAGTAAGTATGAAGGTAAAGCACCCTTTAAATGTTTCAACTGCAATAAGATTGGTCATATGGCTTCAAGATGCCTTGATAGACATGCTAGACTAAGAGAAGAAGCTAGAAGGACATACAAACCTAATCCTGAATATCAGAGATATAGATTTAAGAAAAACAAAGATAAATCTTGTTACATTGCTGATGAAGGTGTGACTGATGATTCTGATGAGGATCCAACAGACAACGGATGGGTCTTTGTTGCTATAACAAAAGATCAACCGGTACCTATTGCTCAAATGGTATAACAAGCCCTAGCAGCTAAAGTTGAATCAAAGGATGAATGGATTATTGACTCAGGATGCTCACATCACATGATTGGAGACAAAGGCAAATTCTTGAACTTTCAAGAATACAATGGAGGTTTAGTAAGATTCGGAGATGACAAAGCCTGTTCAATCAAAGGTAAGGGTTCAATATCTCTTGATGGTAAACATAACACTGACAATGTTTACTATGTTGAAGGATTAAAACATAATCTTTTAAGTGTTGGTCAATTAGTTGAGAAAGGTTTTTAGTTACAATTAAAAAATGGAAAATGCAAAATCATGAATAGAACTGGTTTGGAAATTGCAACCGGTAATCAGACTAGAGGTAATATCTTTCATTTGAATAATAGTGAAAAGGCATGCTTAATTGCACATATAGATGAAAGTTGGCTATGGCATAAAAGACTATTTCATGTAAATTTTGATTGCATGGTAAAAATCAGTACTTCTAAGGCAGTTAGAGATCTACCTAAAATTATGAAACCTCAGAATACAATTTGCAAGGAATGTCAATTTGGAAAACAAGTTAGAACTAGTTTCAAAAGTATTCCAAAAAAATCCAATAATGCTCTTGATTTAATTCACACTGATTTATGTGGTCTAGCTAGAACTAAAAGCTTACAAGGTGATAGATATTTCATGCTAATTATTGATGATTATTCTAGAATGTGTTGGGTTACTTTTCTCAGGGAAAAATCAGAAGCACTTGGGAAGTTCAAACTATTCAAAGCAATGGTTGAAAATGAAACCAGTAAGAAAATTAAATGTTTAAGATCAGATCAAGGAGGAGAATTCACATCTAGAGATTTTAATACATTCTATGAAGTAAATGGAATCAAAAGACAGTTATTAGCACCTCAGACACCACAATAGAATGGAGTTGTTGAAAGGAAAAATAGAACTATTTTGGATGTAACAAGAAGTGTGTTATCAGAAGAAAATCTACCACATGTGTACTAGAGAGAGGCAGTAAGCACTACTGTCTATACATTCAACAAAGTTTACATCAAAGGTGAAACCAGTAAGACCCCTCATGAACTATGGTTTGGTAATACTCCTACTCTTAAGTATTTCCGAATTTTTGGAAGTAAATGTTATATTAGAAGAGATGAGTATATTGGCAAGTTTGATCCTAGAAGTGATGAAGGAATATTTCTTGGTTATTCATCTAAGAGTAAAGCTTATAGATGCTTTAATAAAAGATTATAGAAAATTGTTGAGAGTACAAATGTAAAGATTGATGAACAATTCAGAGGAACTTCAAGGTATATAGACTCTGAACCGGTAACAAAAATTATGACAAATGAACCAACAGTAAATCCACCGGTACAGAATGATGATCCAGTTACTCCGGTATCATCAGAGGATACCATAGTAATTGAAGAAGAACAACAAACTAAGACACCCCAGTATGTAAGACTGAATCATTCTGAAGATCAGATAATTGGAAACAAATGTAAAGGAGTCATGACAAGAAGAAGATTGGCAAATGAAGAAGTATGTCTTATTTTTCAAATTGAACCATTATCTATCAATGAGGCATGTGAAGATAAATTTTGGATTAAAGCTATGGAAGAAGAATTAGGACAAATTGAGAAAAATAATACTTGGACATTAGTTCCCTGGCCTGAAAATAAAAAATTAATTGGAACCAAATGGGTATTTAGAAACAAACTCAATGAAGATGGTAAGGTTGTCAAGAATAAAGCAGGACTAGTGTGTAAGGGATATTCTTAGAAAGAAGGAGTTGATTACAATGAAACCTTTGCACCGGTAGCCAGAATTGAGGCAGTTAGATTATTCTTGGCCTTTGCAGCTCACAAGGATTACAAAGTTTATCAAATGGATATTAAATGTGCATTTTTGAATGGAGATCTTGAAGAGGAAGTCTATATTGAACATCCTAATGGATTTTCTTTGACAGAAAACAATGATATGGTTTGCAGATTAAGAAAAACTCTGTATGGACTAAAACAAGCTCCAAGAGCCTGGTATGCAAGATTGGATAAGTATCTTTTAAAAATTGGTTTTACTAAAAGAAATGCAGATAGCAATTTATATTACAAAGTAACTAATGATGACATTTTGATTATGGAAGTATTTGTTGATGATATAATCTTTGGAGGAGAAGATGGATTATGCAAAGAATTTTCTCTTAAAATGCAACATGAATTTGAAATGTCTATGATTGGAGAAATAAAATTCTTTTTTGGATTGCAGATTTTACAGACTGATAAAGGCATATTTTTGAGTCAATCTAAGTACTTGAAAGAACCACTCAAGAAATTTGGGATGGAGAACTCTAAACCGGTAAGCACACCTATGACTACAAATGACAAATTATCTCAAAGGGATGAATCTACACCTGTTAATCCAACTAGATACAAATCTATGATAGGAGGTTTACTGTATTTGACACAAACCAAACCTGATATTATGAATGCAGTATGTATAGTTTCTAGATTTCAAAGTAATCCCAAGGAAAATCATGAATCAACAGTAAAAAGGATTTTTTGGTACTTACAAGGCACAGCAAATCTTGGATTATAGTATCCTAAAGATGAAAATTTTGATCTATATGCATACACAAATGCAAATTGGGAAGGAGATGTGGATGATAGAAAGAGCACCATTGGAGGAGCATTCTTTCTTGGAAAGAGATTAGTTTCTTGGTTAAGTAAGAAACAGAGTTGTACATCTTTATCAATAGCAGAATAAGAATATGTTGCAGCAGCAACAAACTATACATAGGTACTTTGGCTTAAGCAAATGTTGAAAGACATAAAGGTAAAATGCAAGGAACCTATTACTATATATTGTGATAACACTACATCAATTGATATATCTAAGAATCCAGTATTACATTCTAAAACAAAACATGTTCTATCAAACTAAGTTTTCTAAGGGAAAAAGTTGAAGAAAAGGAAATAAAACTGGTTTATGTGAATACTAAAGAACAACTTGTAGATATTTTTACAAAACCTTTGCCTAAGGAAACTTTTGAGTATCTCAGAGATCAGCTCAGAGTCTTACCTCCACCGGTAGAGACTTAGACAGTTGATGATTGTCATCAACCACCAGAATTAAATGGACAAATCTTTTATTCCAATATTTGATGAGGAAGCTACTTCTCAGGGGGAGTAGTTGGTATATTGAATTGGCTAGTATTTTGTATGAACTTGACCTTTTTGTGACTTTGGCATTTGATGTCAAAGGGGGAGAGATATATGGAAAAATGCATTATCTTTTTGAGGAGAGATTGGTATTGTAAATAAATCTTTGTATAAACACATATTACTCCCAGGGGGAGAATTGGTTTTTGTACTTGGCATTTCTATTTTGGCACTTTGATGGTTTTTCCATCTTGTGTTGCCATCAATGCCAAAGGGGGAGATTGTTGGTATTTTGGTATGATTTTGACATTGATGTCAACACCTGCTAAATACACCTACTTTGGAGATCCAGCAACATTCACCGGCAATCAGTAAACTATTCAAACAATCACCAATATATGGTTAACCGGCAGGATATAATGTTCACTGGTACCTGCAATAACATGGAAGACACTTGGTAATGTCGAAGACATCATGTGGACACTTTTCCTTAAAGTAATATCATTGGTATATTCTTATTTGCATATTTTCTTTTACTAGCAAATAGGTCCAGGTTATCTAGGGTTACACCAACAGGTTTATCTTTTCCAGGTCAGCGTGGCACGCTATGGAGATGATTTATTATTGTTATAAAAGAATTAAGTTGACATGTTCAATCAGTTATTGCATCAGATATTGTATTATTTGTAAAATGTTTTATTGTAATATCTTGTAGAGCTGACCTACTAAAATTGGTCTTAGGGTATGGTATAAATGTAAGATCTTATTTGTAAGATCAAATGTGGAATGCGAAAAAGATTTAAGGAAGGATATATGTGAGATCAAGCAGAGATATACACGAAGACATCTTTTGAAGGTGAAGTTAGGTTTTTGTAGAAGCATATCAGCATTACACCGGTACTGAATCTAGCATATGAAGATGCTATTTTGTGCAATACATTCTCATTGGATTTAACCATCCAGTTGTAGTTAGTGTGACTCCCATTTGTGTTTGAGCAGTGAGCTTTAGGCTGTTGGCCTTTCTACATGTGCAGACCCCTCTTTGTACACTTACTATCTATAGTAGTATCATCTGATTGTGGGTAAGGTTTCCCACTGTTTTTTTTCCCCTTACAGGGTTTCCACGTACAAATATTTGTGTCATGTGTTGTGGTTGACTTTGTACTTATGTTTCATGCATTAATTCTTACCGGTACAGCATTTTCTGTTAACACTGTTTACCGGCACATTTAACTATCTTACCGGTATTAAGCATTAAGTTGGTTAATAAGATTTTGGTTTGAATTTATTAGACAACTGATTCACCCCCCCCCCTCTCAGTTGTCCCCAGGACCTACAGTCAAGGTTGAGGAATTGTATAATTTAGTGTTAGATTCTTATAATTTGGGTATTGGTGTTGTGTATGCACTATCAGGGAGTGGTGAATGTGCTCGTAACAGAACTTATCTTTTGGTGTGGAGTATTGAGAAGAGTCTGTTGCACGACAGATATTTGTGCCTCAGCGAAAGTTTCATTAGGCATTATAAAATGCGATATTTGTAGTTCATGAAATCTGCATTGTAGTCCAAATCTTATTGTAAGCTAGTGAACCTTCCCTGAGGATTAGAGCCTTCTAGGTCATCTTATTTTGAGCAGTGATCTCTAGGCAGTGTGCCTGAATGCATGTGCATTTTCCCCATTGAAATATTCACACATACTACTACAGAGTATCATCTTATTGTGGGTAGGTTCTCACTCCGGTTTTTCCCTTAACCGGATTTTCCATATAAAAATATTGGTGTTATGTGTGTTGTTGTCATTGTCTTTTAATCTTTATTCTTACTGAAGTTGATTGGAATCTGAGATTGTGCTTAATTGGTTTAATCTAGTGAAAATTGATTCACCCCCCTCTTAGTTTTCCTTCATTGTTGCTGGCAACAATTGGTATCAGAGATAGATCCTCCAGAAGAATCTTGATCGCTTGAGGAGATCTGAGATGGAAGCTTATGTGTTCAAGAAGGAGAGTCGAAGATTTGATGGAAATAATTATACTATTTGGATGGATTGGATGGAAGTTCATTTGAAATGTCTTGGAGATGAGTATTGGAAGACCACAAAGAATGTCTACAATGGTCCTCAGAATGGACCGATTATTACTCCTGAGATCAAGGATGTTCAAAATAACATAAGAGCTAAGGAAATATTATTGAGTGTTGGCATTTGCATAAAGATTGCATTAATGATATGTTATGTTGTCATTAATGTTAATTAACCAGTAATGATATTGTTAATATTATTGTAATGTTGTTTTGTAACCAATAGGAAGAGCTAAGTGAAAGGAAACTATAACCAGTAGGTAAGTTTGTGGAGTAAATCGGTATTGCTATGTATTGGAGAGTTGAACCAGTAACTGAGAAACCCTATTAACCGGTAAACCCTACCTATTGATTTGATAAACCCTAACCAATTAAGTTTGGTGAATTAGTTATATTGGTTTATGATCTGATGATGAGCAATAATTAATATGACAAGAATGATCATTGTATGAAGAGAGTTTCAAAGTGATTTTTGTGTGATTAATGAAATAGTTTTTGTCTCTAGAATGCGCAAGTACATTTCATGTAATTCAAAGCGTGTGATGTGTTATTGAGTTTGATGAAGCGATGATAAAGGAGTAGTTGAGGTTTTCTTGATTGATGTGCAGAGATTGCTATGTAATCTAACAGTCATACTTGAACAACCTTGTTTGTAATATCTATGAGAGAATTAAGTTTTTGTTGTGTTACTAACCTAATTGATTTGTTTATAAGGTCGACGAGTTGTTTAATTTTAAAGTTGGCAAATTTTTAGTTGAGTGTTTGGTTGGCGAACCCGATGTTGTATCTGTAGTTTAAGTAAAGGTAGATAGGAGTATGAAAAGGATCTAAACAAGCAAGTGTAGTGCTATTCAAATAGATCAGCAAACTGCTGTTGTTTTCTAAAAATTACATTGGAATTGAGATCCGCTAGCTAGGTAATCTCTAACAAGCTTGGTTCTATTCAAACCTCTAACAAGGTGATCCATTAGCTTGGATTTTAAATCCTCTACCAAGGTTACTCCTTATAGGGTATTGCTTCTAACAAGGCATTATAGTCAATCCCTTAACCAAGTGGTCCCTAACAGGATCTGTTCTTAATAGGACTTTTGTAAAGCTTTAATAGGCTAGGCTCCTAACAGGGCAAACTTTAGAAGAGTTTAGATAGTTATCTTGTGAGTCTCATCTCATTGTGGTTTTTCCCATTTGGGTTTCCACGTCAAAAATATTGTGTCAATTGGTGAATGTTTTTGTGGTTATGTTATTATTGTTAGTTTGATTTACTATTTAATCCACTTTAATAAGTCATGATAACCGGAAGCATTATTAAATGAAGTTATACAGACATAAGCAAAAGCATTTGGATATTTGTGAGTTTGAAGTTGTTTACTGTTAATTTGTTGTAAAACAGTCAATGGGTTTATCTTGAGATTTTTTATCTTGACAGTGATATTGCATTGATAGTTCTAAGTTTACTTTGAGAGATTGATTTTGAGATTGGTGAAGTTAGTATTAACTTTTGTATCTACTGATTAACCCCCTCCTCTTAGTAGTTGACCGGATTATTATTCTTTCATCACACCGTCTATTGGGATCAGAGCATATCAGGGCCTCTAAGTTCTAAGCCTACCAACTTGAGGTAAAGATCTTGTATATTGTGGTGAAGAAGGAAGGTCCAAAGTTTAATAGAGATAATTATAGGATATGGAGTGATAGAATGAAAATTTATATCAACAGTCTAGGAAATAAATATTGGGAACATGTTGTTACTCAATATGTTGAACCTAGTGGGATTATGACTGATGATCAGAAGAAAGAGCAACAAAAAATAATCAAGCATTAGAGGCTATTATTAGTTCTTTGTCAAAAGAAGAGTATGTAGATGTTCATGGTCTAGAGACTACATATAGTGTATGGAAAAAACTTGAAGAGATTTGTAGCGGTGATGAACATGTTAATATTGCTAAAGAAGAGAGTCTAAGAGGAAATTTTGATGGCATGCAAATGGTTTAAGGTTAGAATATCCAGCAATATGATCAAATGATAAAAGAGATATTTAGTGAAATGAAGAGTGGAGGAGATAAAGTGGAAGATGCCATAGTGATTAGTAAGGTACTAAGAACCCTGCTACCGGTCTATTCTATCCAAGTTGTAGCCATTCAGAAACTAAAGTCTATTGACAAAATTAAGGTAACCCTTGACTCCATCATTGGAAAAATTACTACTTTTGAATTAAATGGTTATGATGGTAGTGTACACAAATCTAAGTCTTCATTTAGAGATTTTGTTTCTAACCCATCTATGAGGAAAAGTAGAGATGTCAATCACAATTATGAAACTGGATCCAGCAGAGAAGTTGATGATGAAGATGGTTTAGTTGAGGTTGAAGCATTGTTGGCCAAGCAGTTCCCCAGAGGTACTGGTAAATATAGAGGTAAATTGCCTTTGAAATGTTTTGCATGCAACAATACTGGACACATAGCTACTAAA
This sequence comes from Cryptomeria japonica, assembly GCF_030272615.1. NCBI lineage: Eukaryota > Viridiplantae > Streptophyta > Pinopsida > Cupressales > Cupressaceae > Cryptomeria > Cryptomeria japonica. The sequence continues at coordinate 210,311,435 of NC_081411.1, forward strand.
TGTCCTAATGATGATAATGAACACAAATGAGAGAAATTCAAGAAGTATAAGGGTAAAGGAAAAAGATATTGTCTTATTTTTATTGATGGTGGTATCATTGATGAGGAATCTAATGGTGATTCTAATGAAGATATTATGTTTGTAGGCATTAAAGAGGAGATATCTAATCAAAAGGAATTAGTATCTCAGATGGATAACTTTGATAATTGGACCATTAATAGTGGTTGTTCACATCACATGACCAGTGCTCAGAGAAAATTTCTTTCTTTGAAGGAATTTGATGATGGAGTTGTAAGATTTGGTAATGACTCACCTTGATGGTTAAAGGTAAGGGAACTATTTATCTTAATAGAAAGAGTAGTGTAGATGATGTCTATTGGGTTGAAGGTTTAAAGCACAATCTTTTGAGTGTGGCACAAATCAATGACAGAGGTTACCCATTGGAGTTTAAGAATGGTATGTACAAAATCTGTGGGAGCAAAGGTGAACTGATTACAACTGGGAAGGAAACTAAAGGTAACTTGTTTCACCTTAATCCTAAAGTTAGTAACTATTTAATTGAAAATATAGATGATAGTTGGCTTTGGCATAGGAGATTTTTTCATATAAACTTTGATAACATTGTTAAAGTGAGTAAGTCCAAGATAGTGAGAGGTTTGCCTTAGTTGGACAAACTGGTTAATGCTCTATTTAAGGAATGTCAGTTGGGAAAGATGACATCCTCAACTTTCAAGAGAAAATCTTTTTTAGTGGAACATCTGTTAGATTTGGTTCATACAGATCTTTGTGGACCAATAAGGACAAAAAGTATTCAAGGTGATAGATATTTTATGATCTTCACTGATGATTTCTCAAGGATGATGTGGGTCACATTCTTGAAGGATAAGACTAAATTTTTTAGTAAGTTCAAGGCATTCAGGGCATTTTGTTTTTGGAACCAAAAGCTGTGAAAGTTGAAACTAGTAAAGCAAATTCTGATATACCCGTTCAATCAAAATAGATAAATTTAGAAGAAGATGATGATAATGAAGAGATGAACAGGAAGATAATGATCATGCTATTCGAAGATATGTAAGACTAAATCACAATCCTAAGTAGATTATTGGAGATAAGGATGTTGTAGTGTGTGACAAAGATAGGTTGGTTTGCAAAGGTTATGCACAAGAGGAAGGAGAATTTAATGGTGAGACTTTTGCACCAATGGAAAGACTGGAAGGCGTCAGAACTTTACTTGCATTTTTAGCACATAAGAAATTCAAGGTATACCAAATGGATGTTAAGTAAGCATTTTTGAATGGGATACTGGAAGAAGAAGTATACATTGAGTAGCCAGATGGTTATGCTTTGATTGATGAGAAAGACATGGTATGAAGATTGCATAAGGCTTTATATGGTTTAAAGAAGGCACCAAGAGCATGGCATGAAAGGCTTCATACACATCTGATAAAGATAGGTTTTATGAGAACCAATGAAGATAGCAACATATATCTCAAATCTAAAGGAGGTAAAATATTGGTCAGTGAAGTATTTGTATATGGTATCATATTTTGAGGTAATGATGAAATGTGCAATGATTTTTCAAATGAAATGAAAAATGAGTTTGAAATGTGTCTAGTGGGGAAAAAAAATAATTCATAGGCTTGCAAATACAACAAATGAAGAATGGTATTTTCATCACACAGTATAAGTATGTGAAAGATGTCTTGAAGAAATTTAGTATGATTGACTGTAAACCAGTTGGGATGCCAATGGTTACAGGTTGTAAGTTGTCTAAGGAAGATAAAGCCACATCTATTGATGAGAAGGAATACTAGTCAATGATTGGAAAAGTGCACTATGTTGTTCACATGAGGCCAAATATAGCTCATGCAGTTGGGATAGTCACTAAATTATAGATGAATCTTAAGGAAACACATTTGATAGCAACTAAGAGGATTTTTAGATATTTGAATGGTTTTATTGACTATTGATTATGGTATCCATATGGAGGAAATTTTGACTTGAAGGTGTACACAAATGCAGATTGGGCATGAAATGTTGATGACATGAAAAGCACAACTGGTGGAGCATTTTTTCTTGGAGGAAGACTAGTTTCATGGAGTAGTAAGAAGAAGAGTTGTACATCATAATCTAGTGTTGAAGCTGAGTATGTTGTAACTTAAATGAATTGTACCCAAGCTATCTGAATGAGGCACATTTAAGAAGGTTTTAAGATGAAGATTTCAAAGCTTGTAAAGACCTTATGTGATAATACAAGTGCCATAAATATTTACAAGAACCCTATTTTGCATTCACAAACCAAGAATATTGAATTGAAGAATCATTTCTTAAGGGAAAAAGTGCAGAGTAAAGATGTGATCTTGGAGCATGTTTCTACTCAGGAGTAGCTTGGAGATATCTTTATTAAACCTTTGCCTAAGACTACTTTTGAGTATCTTAGAAGTCAGCTGGGGGTTGTACCCCTTGATGAGGTTAGTTGAGCATGATGTAGCTTACATCAGTCCCAAAGCCACTTGAAGAATTTTACAACCGGATTGGTGTAGAAGTGGAATTATTCCATAGGGGGGGCATCAAGTTCCAGGTTGTTGATGCTGAGTAGTGAAATTTGACATTGCATGTTCTCTTTAAATTTGGCTTTATTGTCAAAGGGGCAGAAGAACTATGTGATTAGTATGATTGATAGAGAGAAAGAAGACAAGTTGAAGACAAGGTGAATACTTGGTAATGTAAACCAAGATTCCTACTCACAATCACAACAATCAATGGTATTGATATTTGTTTTGCCATTAATGCCAAAGGAAGAGATTGTTGGCATTTGCATGAAGATTGCAGTAATGATATGTTATGTTGTCATTAATGTCAATTAACTAGTAATAATATTGTTGATATTGTTATAATGTTGTTTTGTAACTGGTAGGAAGATATAAGTGAAAGGAAACTATAACCGATAGGTAAGTTTGTGGAGTAAACCAGTATTGCTATGTATTGGAGAGTTGAATCAGTAATCGAGAAACCCTATTAACCGGTAAAACCTACCTGTTGATTTGATAAAACTTAACCAGATAAGTTTGGTAAATTAGTTATATTGGTTTATGATCTGATGATGAGAAATAATGATTATGACACATGGTTATTGTATGAAGAGAGTTTCAAAGTGTTTTTGGCACGATTGATCAAACAATTTTTTTCTAACAAATGAGCAAGTATATTACATGTTATGCAAAATGTGTGATGAGTTATTGAGTTTGATGAAGTGGTGATCAAGGAGTGGTTGAGGTTTTTTTGATTGATGTGTACAGAGTGCTATGTAATATAATGTTCATACTTGAACCGACTTGTTTGTAATCTCTATGAGAGAATGAAGTTTTTGTTGTGTTACTAACCTAATTGATTTGTTTATAAGGTCAATGAGTTGTTTAGTTTCAGAGTTGGCAAAGTTTTAGTTGAGTGTGTGGTTGCCGAACCGAATGATTTATTTGTAGTTTGAGTAAAGGACGATAGGAGCATGAAAAGGATCTAAACAAGCAAGTGCAGTGCTATTCAAATAGATGAACAAACTCTTGTTGTTTTCTAACAATTATAGCAAAATTGCAATCCCCTAACCGGGTAAGCTCTAACAAGATTGGTTCTATTCAAATCCTCTAAAAAGGCAATCCATTAACTTGGATTTGAAATCCTCTACCGAGGTTACTCCTTATAGGGTATTGCTTCTAACAAGGAATTATAGTCAATCCCTTAACTGGGTGGTCCCTAACAGGATCTGTTCTTAACATGACTTTTGTAAATATTAAACAGGCTAGGCTTCTAACAGGGTGAACTTCAAAAGAGTTCAGATAGTTTTCTTGTGAGTCTCATCTCACCGTGGTTTTTCCCATTTGGGTTTCCACGTCAAAAATATTGTGTCAAGTGCAGAATTTTTTTGTGGTTAGGTTCTTATGGTTAATTTGCTTAACTACTTAATCCACTTTGATAAGTCATGATAATCAGAAGCATTGTCAAATGAGGTTTATTGACGTAAGTAAAATTATTTGGATTTTTATGAGCTTGATGTTGTTTACTGTTAATTTGTTGTAATAGTCAACCAATTTATCTTGAGAGTTTTTATATTGACAATGATATTGCATTGATAGTTCTAAGTTTACTTTGAGAGATTAATTTTGAGATTGGTGAAGTTAGTATCAATTTTTATATCTACTGATTCACCCCCCCTCTCAGTAGTTGACTAGATTATTATTGTTTCATCACACCATCATTGAGTGGCTTGACCATTTTAAAAATGACTAATGTGATTGGTTTGAAGATTGCAAATGAGATTTAGAAGAAGCTAGATACCTTGTATGAAGGAGATGCACAAGTTAATGTTGCTAAGTTGTAGACTTTGAAAGGAAAATATGAAGAATTGAATATGGCTGAAGATGAAAACATAACAACCTTTATGGCTAAGGTGAATGACCTTGTCATAAATATCAGATGTGTTGGTGGAACCCTTGAAGAAGATGAGATTGTTTCCAAGGTGTTGAGATTGTTGCCTCTTTATTAAAAGCATAAAGTAGCTACTCATTTTCTCGGCCCATTAATATGTTCCATATGTAGATGTTGTCCAACACAACTTTATTTTCTCCTCCTATTTAGTAGTAATTCCAACATCAAAGTTTTCCTAGGGTCCTTCATCCTGCTCCTATCCCTCCCAAATGTAAGTTTGAGCTAGGCCAAGTTGCAGAGTGTCAAGGATGACAATCCTCATAAGTATGTTCCTTATACTTTTCTCTTCTTGTTTTAGTGTTTTAGAAGGCTCTGATTTCTCTAGAGTTTGTCACTACCCTTCTCTCAGAGGTTGGTAGTCCTATTGTTGTTTCATCTTCTTCGAGTGAGTAGCCTACTTCCTCTATGGAGGATTTCTTGTTAGATTATTTAGAGGACATCCCAAACTTGTCATAGATCTTCATGTGATTGTTGACCCTTACCTTCTCAAATCCTGTGGATGCAAGTGTGGTTTTCATTGCATGAAAATATCAACCTATTAATGCTCTATATGACCACTAGACTTATAGAATCTAGAGGAGGCAGTTAGGCCATGTCACAAACTCGACTACTACATTGCACAACACAAGGAGACCAAGGGCACACAACTTGCAATAATCACCCCCCAGTGCAAGTGAGGGGTTTGAACCCTAAACAATCTCTTATACCACTTATTATAAGGTTGTTGTTACACCGAAAGACCAACCTATTAAAGACCAATACAACCACTAGACTTATAGAATCCATAGGAGGTGGTTAAGCCAAACCCATGCATTGCACTGCATAGTATAGGGAGACCAAGGGTGCACACCTTACAACACTTCATCACTTGCCCTCACTGCTAGTTAAGTTCCTATTCCCACTCTTTCTATTGTCTCACTTCTATTTTGTCCTCCTTTTCCATATGAAATAAATTGGGAGGAGGATGACTGAATCATTGAAGGCCTATAGGGCCCTATCTTTCTTTATCTTGTAGCATAGTATGTGTGATCTTGATTTTGTTCCCCCATACTTTCTTTATATGTTCATTCCCTCCTGAAGGACCCAATTTTCTCCATAGGTGCTTGGATATAAGAGGTTGATTGTCTTCATCTATTGTGCTCTCCTAGAGGAACTGAGTTATTATATAGGTGCTTGGGTACAGGGGATTTTTCATTGTACACCTTCTTCTATTTGTCTCTCTAATTCTTCTATCTGTCATATTTTTCTTTTCAATCTTTGAGGAGGATGCAAAGTGTTGGTGGCATACTTGGCCTTCTTTCATGTTAATCTGAATTTTGTTTTTTTCTTCATCTTCATGTGCTCTTCTTCAGATTTAAGAACTTTGATGCTATAATGATATACCCATCTTATATTTCTATTACATATCTTTTCTCACTACAATGGGTTTTGATGCCAAACTATCAAATCCTTTGACCTCTTGAATTCATCATTGATGTTGTGGACATTTATGTTTATCAAACTAATGCTAGAATTCCCTGGAAACATCTTTCTATGTTGATGTACCACAACTGCTCTTCTTCTTAGAATAACATTCCTTTCATGCATATCATGCTAAGGGGAGCTATCATATTTGCTATCTAGTATGGTGCATGCTCCTTGTTGATCACTTTTTCACATTTTCCTAGGTGGGGTCCAAACCACTTGATCTTTTTCTTTTTCATATATTCCCTAGGTGGGGCCCAAAATACGTAATCTTTTTATTTATCACATATTGCCTTTGTAGAGGCTAATCTACTACTTATCAAATCTATACTCGATTTCCTTATCACATGGCTATCTTACGTATTTCTACCCATGCAGGTAAAAATATTTCCCTATCGTATGGTTATCCATACTAGCATGATCTCGCCCTATCATAGGGCTATCTAGCATAGCACATTTGGCTATCCATATTGGCACAACTCATATCACGATGGTAACTTATCTTGTATCTTTTTCTTAAAAAGGCCCTTTCCTCCAAAGTGAGGTTTGTTTCTATTACACTATCTCATCTATCATCTATCTTGATTTATCTTTTATCTTATCATCTGACATGTTAGTCTGTAACTAGGATTATTGCAATGGATTGGTTAGCAATATCTATTTCAAAATTCAATTTCATATCGCTGGGGGAAACCTCATCTGATTAATGAAATTATGCCTCCCTATCATGACTCCTTTCTCTATTCTACTTTGGCTTCACATCTCTCAACACAAACATACTCACTAAAGTGAAGAAAAATGTAATATCAAAAAGTGCACCTATAACAGTTTAACGCAATAAGTGGTGCATCCCTCCACATCATCATAGGTTGTGTACCGCTATCTTTTCCTTTTTGTCCACTTGGATTGCTTTGTCCACTTCAGACTAGAATCTTACCAAATTTGTCGATTTATAATCTTCAGGACTCTAATGCGGTGCAAAGACATTCATGTGGTGTGCTAGCATCCCATGAATACAACAGTCCATAGTGGTGGTCTGAGCATTATTCCTATGCCTAGAAGGAATTGAAACCCTCCTACATGTGCCCATCGACATTGATTTTCTTCCCAAATGCTATATCTCTCTTGTTTAAATGTATTTTGAGAATCTTTTGATATTTTTCGATCAATTCTTGCAGGTTGAAGCTTTGGACGATCTCCATGGGTGATATTCACAAGTTTTCATAGCACCACCATTGTTCCACTCTCTTGGACAACTCACAGTATCATCTTCACTAGCATTAAGGGGATATTTTCTTACTCTTCTTGGTTTCTTTGTGTATCTAGAATCTATTACTTTTAATCTATTTATTATCTTAATTATAACTCCTTATCTTTATCATTTTATGTTCCTCGTTGCTACTATCTAGGTTGTCTGTGGAGGAGGAAACACCAAAGCAAGGGTCCGACTAAGGCAGAATCCAAAACACAACAACCACTATTTTCCTTTTTGTTTATGTGCAAGTTCATAATCATACAAAAAGGATCATTTAATGGGAGACTTCAATCATGGACTGGTTGTGAGCTTCCTCCATTCCCTCTTCTCAATTCATTTTAATATTTCTCATTTTGTGTTATTAGATTATTTTATTGCTCTTATACATATATTAAATATTATAATTGTATCTGCCAGCCCTAGTATGGCTTTTATGTTCTATCCACAAAGGATGATAGCACATTGCGTTGGTGTCCTAGCTCCACCCACCTTTCCTAAGGATAGAGACTCAATAAAGTTGTCTGAGAGTCTTGTTTGTAGCCTATTAGTTTATCTTGTCATTTTCATCCCCTAGCTCACCCTTAGTACTAGTTTAAGTGATGTAGTGAGAGATAGGTTTGTTCTCAAGGATTCGTCATCTTAGAGGTAACAAATCTTCTCCTCTATAGTTATTTCACTTAAATAATCATTTCACAGTGTGTGTGTTTTTTATTTAGGGTTTTATACAATTTATTATGTGTTTGGATTCAGAAATTTTGTCATGCAACCATTAAACTACATTATTTTATGGTTGAATTTGAAGGTTTTGTGGGATAACCCTTGGACTATATGTGTGTATTCATACAGTTTCAGTTCATTTGATTTTCCATCTGCATTCGCTAATAAATTCCAAATTCTTTATAGGTAATCTTTTGTTTATTTTTAAATGGGTTGTTGTTTGAATATTTTATTAAAAAACCGTTAAACTGCATTTCAGTTAATTTTTTATAAGTAGAGAAATGGGATAAAGAGATAGCTCATTCTTTCTCTCCTTGGTGAAAGATTGATCTTGGATAGGCCTATGAGGTTGAGTCTTGGTGAACATAATGACCCACTACAAGTTTTTTTGGTATGGGATGTTGGAATAAATATCGTTGCAAGGTGAAACTAGGCTAGGACAGACATTGTTTTTTAATGGTTGTGTTGAGGGTATGGAAGTTGGGAATTTTTATTATTTAAACACATTGGTGGAAGAAGTTTAGCATGAGTTCAAGGACGCTGCTACAATGGGTGATGAGGCAAGTTGAAGGCCGATTATTAAATGGGCTCTTTGTTGGTTGTGACTACTATTATGGGTTTTGGATTTAACTAATGGCACTCTAGGTATCATGTAATCTCTAACTATATTAAATATTCTTAGGGGCATTTTTGTTGCACCTACCCTAGTATTATCTTTGGATGTGTATGGTGAAGGGTTCTATAGTTAGTATGAGCTTGTTTGGTATGTATTGTCATGTGTATTGGAAAAATTATTTCTCATGAGCCTCCGTGTGCACCTACCTATTAGGAGCTACTTGTAGGAAATTATTTGAGTGCAACCTTTGGAATTTTCAACCCTAATTTTCTCTTGATGTTTCAGCAACAATAACTAGCAAAATTTAATGCTGGTAGGTAAGTTTGAATTTGAATTTTGATGGTGAATTTTCATGTCAATAGCCCCAAGACAAAAGAGAAAAATGTTTCCAATTGTATGTTAGTTTATTCAAAATTTGAAGAGTGTATGCTGCAACAAGAATAATTCTTTTTGTTCTCTAAGTGACTGAGAGTGTGCAATAACAACTATGTGTTTGTTTGTGCTTTGTGAGCCAAGTTTGGATTGGATCATTTTAGGTAGATAGGTAGGGAATGTTTTAATTTTCCCAGAAAGGGGCTAAATAAATAGTTTAATATAGTTGGATATTAATATATGCATGTAGCCCTAATAGTGCTACATTAATTTCTAAAATAAAATATATTGAAATTTTATTTATCAAATAATAAATAATATATAGTTAAATAAATCTTTAATTTATATTAAATATATATATATTTTAATCATAAAAATATGAAAACATAGTCTGTTATAGATAACAATCCATTTTTTTAAGGTAGAATGCATTTATAATTTAAATTTAGTTTATTTTAATTGAATTTTTTTTTGCAATAGAATATGATGAATAATTTCATAAATTTTTTAATTCTCTAGATTGAATTGTTTATAGATGTGTTATTTGAAAAAAATTAATTTATATTAAATATCAAAATTAATATTATTTAATAAAAGTGATCTTAAGATTATTTTAGGTCTAAATTGTTATATTTGAATCTTTTTTTGTAAAAGGGTGAATAGTTTGTTTCAAAAATTTACATTTAATTAGAAATATTGATGACAATTAATATAGACAACTTAAATGCATTTATCGAAAAGCTATTTTATTTACTTGAAATTAATTTTATTCTCCATGAAAACTATTTCATTCAGATTAGTATATTTAGACATAAATTTTATACTCCTTATTTTTCAAAATTAATATTTTGATACATAAATTACTATAATTTTAAAATTAAAAAATAAAAATAAAAATTGATAGCACACTCCACTTAATTTTTCTATTTATTTTAAAAAATAAAATAATAATATTTTTTGATATATAAATGGTTATGAAATTTGAAATAAAAATATAAAAAATTGTAAACACAGTCTACCATGTTTTATATTGAAAATATATTATTATAAATTGAATATTTAATTAACTATAATGCATATAGTTCTTAAGATTGTCTTTCTATTTATTGTCATCTCCAGCTTGTCATTCAATCATTTATTGATGTGGAGGTAGGTTACCAAATCTACTTCTCTCAATACCACCTTTTGCCAACATTTTCCTAGAGCAGGTTTTAGGAACTCTTTATTGGCCACTATTACTCATTTCCTTGTGAATGGTTTGAGTATAGAGGTGATCTCATAAAGACCGATCTAGATAAGTGTGATAATTTTAAATAGAATGAATGACTCTATCTATCAGTTGAACTAAGCCACTTAACAACCTATATTGAGGGAATGAAAGGTTTTTACCCTTCTCTCTCAGACTAGATCACTCAAACCTATAATGAGGGTGAAGTTAAAGTTTGGGGAGTGGTTTTTAAACTATCTACATAGTCTATTAGTACTACCACTTGTCTTATTCCCAAAGGGGTGACCTTCCCTAAGAAGCTAAAGGGAAATTAAAAAGCCAAATTTAGGAGGTTTCTTAAGCCAAGTGAAAATGTTCCTTGACAAGAAATTGGGTTTAACATAGATGATCTTCTTGATGTTTGGAAGGAGGTAATGCTACTCTTACTTAGATACATTACTCTAGATGGAAGAATTAAATAATTTTACTCCCAACTCTTCCCAATGCTCAATCATCTTAAGTATGGGATAAAGATGAACTTCTATTGTTGGATTTTCTCCTCCATTTCCTAGTTTATCACGGTTGCTAAATCCGGGGATGTTATCCCCCTATAAAAGAGGCTGATTTTGAGGTTCTATAATTTTCACCTAGCTATGATCCCTTCTAGCATGCCTTCTACTAACCCTTCCTGTTCTGTCCCTAACCCCACTCTAGTTGTAGAAGTTTCTAGAATCTCATAAAATGAGCACTGCTAGTTCAAAGGCACCCCTATGTCTAAAGGTAACCCTACATAGATTAACCCTAACCAATCTATAGAGTAAATTACTTCCAAGGACTCTACTTTTTCTTGGTCCATGGGCTCTATGTGGAAACCAAATAACCCTAGTGTAAACTTTGTTTCCCCTTCAATGACTTCTTTGGGTTCCCCTCCTCCCTCTCCTATTAACTCCCAATCGAAGTAGGATTTAGCAAATATAGTAGAAAAGGTTAAAGAAAATTGTAGGAAAATATAATATATATAAGAAGGAATTAACTTCTAGCTCCTCAACCATCTCAACTTTGTTAAGATGAAAATCAATAGATTGGATGTGTTGGCTAAGGTTGATTCTAGATCCGCTAATTTGTCAAATGAAGAAAAAGATGAGAGAGTTTGGGTGGTAGTGAATATTAAGGTGGAGAAAGTTTAAAAATGGGAAGTGATGGAGGAGGAAGTTAAGGATCTTAATGAAAAGATGAAATAGGGGGAAGGTAGGAAGGAGAAGGCTAGGTTCATCATATAGCTTTAGGAAAACTAGGAGATTCTCAAAATGAAGTTGGAAGAGATGGTGTCTATCAACATGAAAATGGCTAGAAAAAAATTGCTTCTCTGCAAGTCATTTATGAGAAGATTGACAGAAGTCATGTGGAGAAGAAGTGTCACATGGAATTATCTTCTACCATTGCATCAGGGCATACTCTTTCTAAGGTCAAGGCTACTCCTTAGTCCTCAACTATCTCTTTGGGTAAAGGCTCTAGAAAAGTATTTTATTTCTATGAGATGGTAAAACTGCTTAAGGAAGATTGGCAGGCTAATAAGATGCCCACAAGGTAGAGCATCAGTTCATGTCTTATAGGGCTAGTTTTGGTTCCTTTTTTTGGTGTCTAGTTTTGTTCTCTATTGTCAGCTAGTTCTACTTAGTATTTGATATTGGTTATTTTTTGTTAGCTATTTTTTTTGTTTGGTGATCTTACCTTTTGTGAGACCCCTAATTTTAGCTCTATAGTTGTTAGGTAAAGGTTCATAACTCTCCCATTTTTATCTAATCATAACTATAATTCTATATATTTTGTAACAATCTATCAATCTATCTTATTTCACATAATATAATCTTCTAAATATTGTATTTTCATTTTAGTGTATAAATTAATAAGCAAATTTATACCACCATCAAACTTAAGCTTTCAAAAAGAGGTTAGTTTCAAGAACTTAAATTCAAAGTACAACTACTTTAGAAAATTATAATATAATTATTCTAAAAAAGTTCTAATGTATCACAAAATTTCTATTTTTCTCAACATTAACTAGTTATTTTCTTATGAAACAATGTATTCTTTTATTAATTTTAAAATAAATATTAATTTTTTATTTATTGAACTATAAAAGAGTAGAATAGATTAAATGCATGAATTATTGGTTTGTCTTTTAAATATAATTAGAAAAAAATTGATCTTAATTTTTATACAAAATATATTATAACTTAAAAAAAATAATTTAATCCAAACTCAAAAATTTCTTTAATAACTTTGATTAAATAGTAATTGACTCATATCCTAAACCTAACTGAACCCCACTCCTAGTTAAACACTAAGACTAAGCTATAAATCCTAATTGAACTATAATCTTTATTTACTATAGGAAAAGAGATGAAAGTGAGAATAATTTTTATTTATATTAATTTGTTTTAATATTCATTATATTAATTTTTAACTGATGTTCATTGTATTATTTTTTAAAACATTATTAGTTTTTATTATCCTACATTTATTCAATGAAATTTATTTGTTAGGGTAGTTACCTTGTAACATATATCAAATAAAAAGAAAGTTTAGATTATTATCAAATTGCATGAGCATAACTAAAATAAAGCTTTAAAATATTTAAAGATTTAGATATAGCTTCTAAATAATCCCAAGGATTAAGGGGGATTATGAATAAGGGATCTTGAAAAATAGAATAAATCTTTGGGTGAGAAGTTAGTCTGGAAATTATATAAAGAACCTTTTAGTAAATGGGCCTCTCTTATGATTGCCAAGTATTTGGGGGGTTCTCTTAGGGAGAGGATATTCACTGCTTCCTCCCTTTCAAAGGGTTCTTCTATGTGTAATTTCATAAAAAAATATAGGTTGGTCATTCTTCCTCATTTATCTTGGGTGGTCCATAATGGAAGAAAAGCTAGATTTTTGGATGAAGATTGGAATGGTCATGCTACCATGGAAAGTATCTGAGATTGGTCCCCTCTACTTGATACTTTTAAATCCCAGTGGGGTTTATTTATTACGTATTATTGTTATTTGGATGTCTCGGGACCCTATCTAGTGGTTCATCAAAAAATCCATTGATTTTTTTCTTCTGTGGAGCAAGAATTAAAGGATTCTTATGTGGACAAGCTTAAGAAGAGACAACTTATCTATCAAGATTTTGAGGATGAATTGATTTGGATAAAAAATGTGTCACACTCTTATACTCTTAAGGATGGTTATATGTCATTATCACCTCCCTCTCTAGTTTCCTCATGGCCTTCTAAACTTTTTTTGGCATGTGGTTTGTGTCCCTAAAGCGAGATATTTTGCTTGGCTAGTAGTTCAGGACAAAGTTCTTACTAGGATGAGGTTTGATAGGCTTGGCATTACAATTATGTTTCCTTGTGTATTTTGTGGTTTTTTTATGGAGCCTTATGATCACTTGTGTATTCATTGTTCTTTTGCCTCAGATTATTTGTATTGGCTTTTAAGGATGCTTTGTTGTTTTTCTTCTCTTTGCCCTCATTTTTTATCTTAGTTTTAGGCTTGGCCATTACTATACTCCTCCTCCTTTTATTCATGTTTATGGTTGGTTCTTCCATCTATCATCATTAGGAAAATTTGGATTGAAAAAAAATATTAGAATTTTTAAAAATAAATTTTCTCCCCTATCTGATGTGTTAGTTAGAATGCAGTCTTCTATCTTAGAAGTGGTTCTTTCTATTATTTATAAAAAATTAGACCATTTATGTTCCTTCTAAAATCAGGATAATTGGATCACTAGGAATTGGAAGGCTCTTCAAGTTATCCCTTCTCATGGTTCGATGTCCAAGAGTCTTTCTTCTATTATTAAAAGAAGAGGAGCTAAATGGATCCCCCCCCCTCAGTTCAAATTTAAATTAAATTATGATAGTTCTTCTAAGGGTAATCCTGGTAAATCAGGGATTGGAGTAGTCATTTTTTATCATAAATCGAACATTATGAAAGTATCTTGTAGATATATTGGCATTGGAACTAACAATTCTATAATATTTCATGCTTTATCATTTGGTTTGGATATGGCTATTTCCCATAATATTAGATACATTGTTATTGAAGGAGATTCTATGGTAAATTTGCATGATATTTTAAACAAAAAATGTTCCTCTTGGCGGCTCCAATATATCTTGGACCATACCCTTGGGAAATTATAATTTTTCAATTCATTCACTATATCTCATTGCTATAGAGAAATTAATTGCATTGATGATTTCCTTTCTAATAAGGCAATTATTGATCAATCTGATTATTTGGAGGTAGCCCCTTTGTAATCCCTTCCTCTTTTTTGAAGATTATTTAATAATGTGGATTTCATTGGCTTTCCTCCCGAGGTTAGAAATTTATGTGATTAGTATTGGGGGTGGTGCTTTTCACATATATCATGGCAATTTCTGCATGAGTACATGTTGGCATTTCTCTTGAGTTTAGATTTTTAAGTGTTTAATAGTGGGGGTGGAGTCTTACATGGTTATGTGTGTGGGAACTTGATTTAGTATCTTCTATGATTATGGACTAAGTTCCTTATTACCCTTTTTGTGATGTTTCTATCATTACGACTAGCGACATAGTTCATTTGTTTCATTCTCACCTTCATATCCTGGCTTGGTACTAAATAATCATTTCTCCATTACGATGTATTGTTTGATATATTTTTTTTTCTTGTCAAGACAACTGTCTTGGGAATTCAATTATGATGTGCATGGTTTTTTGCGTTGTGATCTTTTATTGTTGTATCTTATGGGACTATGTTGAATTATGGTCAAGTGCTCTGGTAGAGATCCTACATGAGTCGATACCTTTGGCTCATTCGAGATTTTAAGATTTTATCTCATTTTCCTTTAAATTTGATGCACCATTAATGATGAGTTTATTTTATATAGATTGGTGTGGTGAGTTGATTTCACTTCCAATTTTCATCATGGTGTGGTTTCTTCTTTCTCATATGTGGATTGTTTATTCTGTCAAACGTTACATAGTTTTTGTTTTTGCAAAATTTGGAGATTTTAAATATAATCATGCTTGCAATGATGAAAAGCTTGGCATGGTTTTTATTTTGTGCTCTCTAGATGTTTCTTATGCAATTAGGAAGCTAGTGGGTAAATATTGGTTGGTGGAAAATGCAAATGCTAGTTTATCTCAAGAGGTTTCTCATTGTGTGCATGGATTTTATTATGGATGCCTATGGTTCGGGCTCTTGCTGATACATTCTTAGTTTCATCACTCTATTTTTATTCTGATGTGGATTATGCTTTGTCTCTTTACAATTTTGATAATGGCTTGTTTCCTTATGGTGACTTCTTGCTAATGGATAGTGTGGAGAATTGCTCTTTTTAGCTAGGTGTGGACTGATTGGTGACAGTTATGAGGATACACTAGTGCAATTTGAAAGGTTCATTGATCATGTTCCTCCTCTCTACTTGGCTGCTCGTCTTGATGTGTTCACTAGGATCCACTCTCTTTTGGAAATTAGGGTGGTTGTTTCTAGATTTCCTCACTTGGTCGATCCATTGTAGATGGATCCTCCTTCTTTGGATGATGTTAAGGATTCTCACCCTCCTTTTTTGCCTCCTAATGAAAGTTCCAGTTTATGGTATCTTGGGTCTTTGTGTTGGGTTTCTTATGGGGTTTTTGTAATATTGTTGTTTAGAAGTTGTTGGGTGATTGTTTTATCAGGTTTTTTGGTTTAGTTTTGGGATGGGTTTTTGATAGGGATGATTGAGTGAGAAGTTTCTCAATAAGTCTAAATTGGTTTAATCAATCAAAAAGGACTCAAGGAAAATTCTTTTCTTTGTGTTAACATAGTGTTTTCAATGTCAACCTTCAACACCCACACCTCTTCTCTAGCAACCACCCCATTATGATGTTCCACTCCCTTGTTCTAGATGTTTGCTTCAATGCTACTCAAACCCTCCACCATAGGTCCACATGTGAAGATGGTATCTTAATGGTCAATTTTGATTGAATTAAGATCCTTGAGTGCCTTTCAACTGTTTTTCAAAAGTTTGGAAAGGTTCTAACACCCTTGAGGCAATTAGGTTCAACTTTTTATTTAAAACACGGCTAAAAGGCTACTAGCGCATGGAGGCCTGATTGGATTCAATTTTGCTTGTATAATGCAATGATGGCCATAAAAACTATGGAACCTGACTTGGAAGGTGTCAAAAAGGTCCAAACTCAAGGATTTTTATGGTGTTAGCTGCTGAGAAGGTAGTGTAATGACTGTCCACATTTTGAGGCAAAGAAGTACGATTTTGAGAGGGTTTTGCTCATACAACATAGGAAGTCTCTCCTACACCATAAACCAAGCTTCCAAACTCTTCTAGGGCCTCTCTAACATCATTTAGAACTATTCTCTAACTCTTCCCTACATGACATTACATCAAACATTTTCTATACAAACTGAAAAAGGCAATAAAATGATTGTTACATGCAGTATCACTGCTAATTCATTGTCTTATATTCTACACTTTGAAAGGTTAGAACTTCATTGAAAACTTCACCCAAGTATGTAGAAACCTCCAAAAGTATTGTTAACACTTGTCACATGATTCCAAAGTATGGACACATCCATAAAGCAATTTTTGGATTCAAAAGACATTAAATTCCCAAAATAGGGTGCTCACTGCCAGCTACAACTTGACTCAATTCCAAGGTAAAAGAAACACTGTTTGGAGATCAAAATGCCTATAAAACTCCAAGGAGATTAGTGTGGACCTCTAGCTTAAGTTTTCTCACTTAAATTGACCTTTGAGTACAAACAAGTTTGTTCTTTTTTCACATTTGCTAGCCAAATCCATCTCCAACTTGCCTAGCATATACTCAAAGGCACTTCTTTTGCACAACCCTGGCTAAAATATGATATATTTACACTGCAAATATGCAATAAAACTTGTCTAAGTCCATCCATGGGAGCCCAAACCTAGATTTAGACAAGTTGATGCATTTTGGGGTCCAAAACCCTTGACAGGGCAGTCAAGGAGCAAAATGAAAACAATTTTATAAAACCAACTTCCAAATGCACAACTTGCAAACTAATTACATAAAGAGAATTGAATAAATAGTAAATCAACTCTTGAAAAGGTGCAATATGGAGAAGAGGAGCCCCCGTATGGACTGCTATCCAAATGGAGTTCAAAACATGAGAAGAGACAGAAAAATGCTTGCTCTTTCAATTGATTATGATAGAAAGTACAAAAGAAAACCCTATAGAAAGAAGAGGGAGGAATATAAATATAATTTTCAGGTATTTATCAATTCCTATATGGACATAAGGTATTTTTGTCTTCTTTTTACAAAAAGTGTCCAAAATGACAACTTTTACAAGCAAGAATGACAATTTTTGTTGCTCCAACTGGCAATTTGAGCAACCTAAATCAACCAACCTTCCAAAATCACCTAGGAATGATTAAAAAAACTTTCTAAACATGTTTCAAATCTTTCCAAGGCATGGCTAAGTCTATAAGGCAATTTTCCACTTTTTAGCCTTATTTGGCCTAGGAGCACAAAACTGACAACTCAAACCTTAGGAAAACAAAACTTGATCTCTCTGGCATAAAATGAGATCAAAAATCTATGAAATGACTCAAAACAACCTATGAAAAAATTTAAAAACTAACAAGACACTTAAGAATGAAAAAAAACCCAAAAATGGACAGTATAAGCAAAGCTAGGTGCTCCTGCACTAGTTTTTGTCTCCTATTTTGTAGTTGTTGATTTTGACCCATTATATATGTTTGGGATTTTCTTTTATAGTTATAACCAGAGGTTTTCTTCCTATTTATTTCTTCCTAGGATGTTCTTTCAAACCACGTTTGTAAAAAAACAATTAATAAAATTGTTGAGTGGCTCTGCCACTTTTATAAAAAAAATAAAATTTATTTGAGTCAATTAGATTGAAGAAAAACATTTTTTTGTAATTTGAAAAATTAAAAATCATGCATCTTAACTATTTAAAAATTGAAAAAAAACATAAAAAAAATTACATCTATATAATTGGTAGAAAAGCAATTGAATAATAACGAATTAATGAAAATTGGATACAATTGATTGCAATAGTACTAGCTTAACAACAAATACTAATAAAATGAATTATGCATGACCCCCTACTATTCTATTTTTTTTTTTCAACCTTCCATACAACTGTCAAGTTGATAAATCTATCACTTTTGTTGCAAAACCGTCGAGATTTATATTGCATAAACTTTTGCTTTTTCTCGTTGCACTTTTTGGTGGTTGTGATTATTTCTCTTGGCCATTTTTCTATTAACAAGAGTTTCCAACCAAAAAAACCTGGAGCTCCACTTACAACCTCAATTTTATTTTAAATAGCTCGTAATTTAATAAAATATTCAATTTTTAGTACATGATATTCCTCTAAAATTTATGATATAAACTAAGCTTATATATAGAAAATTTACATGACTAATTTTAACCTTGATTTAGTATCTTTTATGTATCCCAAGGGTATTCTAAAAGGGTGTGGCAATTGATTTTGGAGAGATGTTTGGAAGTATAAAGAAAATCCTATAGTTTAAAAATGCCATTAAACATAACTCCATGTTATTCTGAATTTTTGCACACTTTGGAATTGGTGAGAAAGAGTTGACCTTCATATCTAAATAAAGAAGAGTATTTCAATGGATTTTTTTGGAGGAACTCCCTCAAAAAATATTTTGAGATATCTTAATAAGAGTGGCATACAAATCTCAATAAAAAATTAAACAATTGTTAAAACCTGCCAAATAAATGATGGAATGTTTACAATTTTATCAAAATAAAATTAAGTTTGGACTAGCGAAGAAATATATATTCTTGCTCCAACCTCTTAGAATAGCTATATACAACCCTCTTAATAATTCATGTGAAATTCTCCCTCCTATTCCCTGAAATATTATGATAAAATTGAGAAACACTCACAAAACATATATTCTGCTGAAGGACTGCAAAGGTAAATTATTTATGAAAAAACCTGAATATGTATGCAAACTGTTATTAAAAGAAGAATTGATTAACTTAATAAAAAAAATATACAATGGGTTTTCTTTTATAGATAGACCTTCTCAAAGTGACGATGAGAAGAATTAAACAAAAAGCTAAAAATAAAACTCTATTTTATCTATACGTAGAACTTTGGATAGAGGAGTTGTTGTTCAAAAATTTATTTTATTTAATAAAACTAAAAGCAAAAAAACAAATCGCCTTCAAACTTTATCTTTATGATATGTTGTATCATTCGAGCTTATCTTCAACCTCCCCCCGAATGATCAATGGAGGTGAGTCCCAAGTGATTTTTGAAGGCAATAAAACTAGTGGTTGGAAGAGCTTTAGTAAAAATATTAGCAACTTGTTCAGATGAAGGATAGAGCTGCAACTCTACTTATCTGTCTTGAACCAAGTCATGAATATAATAATGATGGATCTCTATGTGTCTAATTTTGGCATGAAACAGATGATTCTTTATCATGGCAATCGTGCTACTGTTATCACAATAGAGGGTGGTTGGATGCTCCAAAACTAAATATAGATCTATCAATATCCTTCTTATCCATACCACTTGAGAACTTGTCGATGAAGCTACCATGCATTCCACTTCAGTTGAAGAAAGATCCACCATTTCCTATTCCTTACTACTCCAAGATACAACTCGAGAGCCAAATGAAAAAACATAACTAGATGTAGATTTTGTATCATCTATTGAACGAACCTAATTTGAATCTATGTAACCAACTAGTTCAAACTTGTTAGTGGGAAAATACTGAATGCCAAAAGTCTGTGTACCACTCACATACCTCAAAATTATTTTAGTAGTCAGTCAATGTGACTCATGGGGATCTTGTATGAAATAAGAGACAAAGTTCATAGCATACATAATATCAAGTCTCATGGTTGTGAGGTACATGAGGCTACAAACCAAACTCCTATAACAAGTTGCATCAACCTTGGGACTAGCATCTTCCTTGGTTAGTTTTTCACTAAGGGCTATGGGGGTTTTGAATGCTTTGCGTGCCACCATATTAAACTTTTACAATAAATTAGCTACATACTTGGATTAAAAAATAAATATGCCTTCTCATGCTTGTTGTATTTCCACACCAAGAAAATAGTGCATGTCCCAGATCTGACATTTCAAACACTTGTTTCATTTCTTCTTGAAACTTCTCCATGAGAGATTTTCTATTACCTGTATTAATAAAAGCATCAACATAGAGGAAAACTATGAGAATACCATTACCTATACGTTAGACATACAAGGTAGGCTCTAAGTGGCTTATGATGAATCATTTCTTCATGAAATAACTATAAATTCTAGAATATTGGGCATGAGGAGCTTGCTACAACTCACAAAGGGGTTTCTTCAACTTGTAGACTAATTTTTTTTTTTATGCAACTTCATAACACATAGGTTATTTGACATAAACTTCCTCATCTATGTAACCATTAAGGAACGTTGATTTCACATCCATTTGAAATATTCACCAGTTATATTGTACTGAAATAGCAAATAAAATCTTGACCATATCAAGTCGAACCACAGCAGCAAAAGTTTCTGCATAATCCACTCCAGGACTTTGTACAAACCCTTTGGCAACTAGTCTTGCCTTATGACATTCTACTGAGCCATCTGCATGATATTTCACTTTATTAATTCCATTTCACACCAATCACATGCTTACCTTTGGAAAGTGGAACTAATTCCCAAGTACTATTCTTATGAATGGAATTCAGTTCATCATTCATAGATTTAACCCATACGAGTTCTTTCACTTATTTTTCATACACAGAGGGTTCAACTTTATTTGTACTAAAAAAAGCAAAATTAGCAACTTGATTTATATTGGTACGCCTCTGATAAATATCAACCAAACTCTATACTTTTTGTGGAACAAATGTTGGAGGTGATGGTGGAGGTGAATCTTCACTTGAGTTTGTGTTACTTGAAGAGCTAGGTGATCTTGGAGGACTGGAACTGGAGCTAGAACTTCCACTTGAGCTTGTGGGGAGAGGAGGAGGAACATTATTATCTTCTATGTTTATGATTATTGAAGGATTTTTATGCATATCATATTTCCACTGCCATACTCACCCTTCATCAAAAATCACATCCTGGCTAACTATCCATTGCTTTCTCTTCGAATTATAGAATCTATAGCCTTTAGTTGTAATATAGTAGCCCTCAAAGATACTAAGTTAGGATTTGGCATCCAACTTCTTCTATTTCTGATCTGGAATATACAAATATGCCAAGCATCCAAAGATGTGAAGATGAGCCACTAGAGGATTGTGACCACTCTAGGCTTCCTTTGGAGTCAGATTTTGAACTGCCTTTGTGAGATTACGGTATAGAATATACACTATAGTGGAAACTAATTCTCCCCAAAACTATTTGGAATATTTTCTGTCTCCAACATGTTTCATACCATTTGCATAATGGTATGGTTCTTTCTTTCAAAAAAACCATTTTGTTGGGGTATATATGCACTAGTAAGTTGTATCTGGATGTCATTCTTAGCACAAAAATCAGCAAACTCATTAGAAGTAAACTCTCCCCCTCTATCTATTATGATTATCTTGACAAGATACCTGCTTTATTTTTTAGCAAATACTTTAAAATTATTGAGGCATGCAAAGGCTTTACATTTTTGCTTCAAAAAATAAACCCAACTATGGCGAGAGTAATCATCAATGAATGTAAAATAATAAAGGTTCTTACCTAATGGTGGCTCTTGCATATCACCACAGATGTCAACATGCACAAGCTCTAGAGGAGATTTGGCTCTCCAAGATTTGCCCACCAAAAAGCTATCTCGGTTATGCTTGCCAAGTGCACACCCTGAACAAACTTCTTCTTTTGCCTTGATTAGAGGAAGACCTCGCACCATATTCTTCTTATTCAACAAAGTTATCCCTTGAAAATTCAAATGATTATATCGTTGATGCTATAACCATGAATCATCTATGGTTGATTTTAGTGCATGCAACTTACTAAAAACCAATTTGAGAGGAAACAATCTATTCTCTATCATATAAGTCTTTTCTACAAGATGATGATTATTGAATTTATCAAAAATCTTGCAGCAACTATCTTCAAATACAACTTTATAGTTCCTTTTTAGAAGTTATCCTATTCTCAGAAGACTATGTTGTAATTCTGGTATAAAGAAAGTATTATGGATATTTCTAGTGTCTCCTTGCTTAGTCTTGACTGCAAGCATACTTTTTCCCATTACATCAACCTCGTTATCATCTCCAAATTTAACTTTACTCATTGAATTATCTAATTTAACAAAGAAATCAGATTTAGTTGTCATGTGATTTGAACAACTATTTTCCAAGAACCAAACATCCTCTTGGGTTTATTTTGCCAAATTTTATGCAAAGAATGTATAATAATTTGTGTCAGAAGACTCTTCTACATAACTATCTCTTGACTTATTCAAGTCAGATTTCTTCTTCCTACACTCAGATTCATAGTGCCAATATCTTTCACAATATCTGCACTACATACTCCTTCTATCAACTCTACCTCTTCCTCTACTTCTTCCTCTGTTATTACCAAAAGATTCACCTTGAAATTTAACAGTATGTGAGGGAGGAGATTTGGATTTTTCCTCAATATACATAGAAGATTGGAAAGCTCGCACAAAAACTTTCCATAGAATGTTGCAAGCGCTCTTCATGAGATTGCAAAGAACCAGTTAATTGTGAAACTTTGAAAGTAGTTAGATCTCTACTTTCTTCAATAGCAATTACTACTAGATCACATTTAGGGGCAAGAGACCTCAAAAAAATTTCTACAATTTTCTGATCTGATATAGTTTCAGCCTGAGTCCTAAGCTGATTCACAATACCTTGAGTCCTTGTAATAAATTCATGAATAGACTTAGATTCTTTCATCCTCAAATTTTAAATTCTTTGCAAAAAGTTTGAAGTCTTACCAATTTGATTTTATTTGTACCTTGGTATGCAGTTTCTAGAGCCTCACATGCATCCAAGGTAGATTGAATGGTGAAAAGAGATTTGTTATCCTTCTTTCTATCTTCTTTCAACTGATATTTCTGTTGTGGTGTCAATGTATTGAATGTATTATGATCAACAGGTTCTATGTATCCACCTTCCACAAATTCGCAAAGATCTTGGGATAAAATTAAGGTCTTCATCTTGATATTCCAATAATCATAGTTTACTGAAATGCTAAATCTTTTCCATTAGCCATCTGGAAATAATTGTTGTTCTAACCTGCAACCTACATAATCGGAACTCTTGCAACCTTGTCTGATACCAAATGAAAGATTGTGATAAAATTGAGAAACACTCACAAAACAAATATTCTGCTGAAGGACTGCAAAGATAAATTGCTTATGAAAAAATTTGAATATGTATGCAAACTGTTATTAAAAACTAAATTGATTAACTTGATAAAAGCAGATACAATGCGCTATCTTTTATAGACAGACCTTCTCAAAGTGACGATGAGAAGAATAAAACAAAAAAAAACAAAAAAAACCTGTTTTATCTATACGTAGCAGTTTGGATATAGGAACTGTTGTTCAAAAAAACTTTTTATTTAATAGAACTAAAAGGAAAAAAACAAATTACCTTCAAACTTGATCTTTACGATATGTTATATCAATCGATCTTATCTTTATTCCCATCGGATTCCGACTCATGTTAGCTTCTCAGATGATTTGTGTTAGACGTAGGATTGTTCTTTTGGGCTTGGAATATAATAGTTTTTAACTTCAAAGATTTTGATACACGATTTATTATCTAGTACATGGAAGGAAGGTGCTAAAATTGCCACTTGGAGTAATGTATTGGCTAATGCATGTTGTGCCTCATGGCCAATATATGTATTATGCAGCAGTTTATAAAGTAGATGAAGACAAGTGGGAATTTCTTCCACGGATGTAGGAATATATGAACAATTGTAAGGGCGTATTTTTTGAATAAATGTTTTGTCCTAAAACAGGAGTGTGGACAACAATAGTAAGTGTTTTGTATGCATTCGAACGACAACTTGTGCTTGGAAGCAAAGGAATAAAGAAATATGATTGGGAAGGAAATGTGTGGAGAGAATTAGATCCCTTTCCTCAACAGCTTTGCGTTGTTCATGCCACACTGTGGGTTGATCGATTTTTCCTATGTGGACATAAACCTCTCAACTTTTAGAGTCTCCAGATTAGTATATGTATCAACCTGGAGCACCTTTATATGAGACGTGGATTTCTGTTTACAAACTAGAAAAGTTTCAGGAAATGTTAGTCATAGTTGTTGACACGATAGAGATTTAGTATACCACTGCCTGCTATATCATTCAAAACATTTTCTGTTGTTGGTCGCCAATCGCTTTTCTAAAAGAGAAGGGAAAAACATAAAAATAATATAAAGTAGTTCTTAGTGATAGATTGTGTACAAAACTAAAATAGTTTTTATTGAAAGGTCTATTAATTTCGATTTGTTTAGCAGTTCATGTAGGAGGCTTGTTATAAGGAAATGCACTATTTGATAATTTGAATTTGATGAACTTTTTAGTTTCTTTCATATATTTCATGTTAGATTTTTTTTGAAATGTTACTATTAACATCAAAAGAGAAATTCAACTAAGCTAAAACATTTTATTTTTTTTATAGATTATTAAAAGGATCAAAATATTATGCCATCTGTAAATAATAAGTCAAATATAAAATTATTTATTGTGAAATGAAATCTAAAATATCATAGCATGGTGTTTGAGAATTGTTATGATTTTTTGATGATTAAGGGCATAATAATTATTTTATGTTCTTTTATTAAAATGGAGAATTAGTTACAACCTATTAGCAACCTAATATCTTGCAATATATGTTATTAGTTGTCTATGATTGTTGATAGTAGTTGTGTTGTCATTGTTGTCAACCTACAATTTGTTAGTTGTCATTAATGATATGGTGATTGATAGGATAGAGATTGTTGTATTTGTTAAAAAAGTGATGAAGTTCTATGTTATTTTTAGTTTCCTTGATATATTTCATATTCATGAAAATAATATTGGATTTCAAAAAAATATTGAAATCTTCTTATTGATATCAAAAGAAAAATCCAACCAAGCAAAAATGTTGTCTTTTTGTATAGATTATTAAAAGGATCAAAATATTATAACTTTTATAAATAATAAGTCAACTAAGAAATCATTGTTAGTGAAAAGAAATCTAAAATGCTAGTAGCATGGTGTTGGAGAATTGTTATGATTTTATGATGATTGAGGGTATAATAATTATTTTACTTTCCTTCATTAAAATAGAGAATCAATTACAATCTATTAGCAATATATGTTTTCACTCATGTCGACCTCATATCTCACTATATAAGTTGTTAGTTGTAGTTTTTAAAAAAGTGATGATGAATTTGTATGTTGTCATTAATCATATGATAATGTATGATGGGTTGTTGGAAATATGGTGCCATGCCCACATTTTAAGCAAGTGAACATGACACAACACTAACAATTATTTTTACTTGAACACAAATAACATATTAATTCACTGGAAATGCAATTACCAAAACGTGTACACTTAGTAAACACAACAAAACATAAATGAGATGCACCTTAGTTTACTATTTTTCCAAATTTATTTTTAACCACAACAAATACGTTGTACACTTTGAGCAATAGTAGCAAATAACAAGTTATCATTTCAAATAGGATTAATTGATAAACATTAACTTAATTATTTTTTCTTTAGTTCCCAACACCATATACATCTTTCTTACCTAAGTTTCTCTTGCATTCCTTTGTGATATGATTGCCTTGTCTCTTGGACCTGCACCTACATGATGACTATATGTCTAGAAGTTCAAACACAAGATAAAGGATAGTTAGATACATGATTATTATGAACCATTACTATAACTAGATCAATTTACAACAATCATTTACCAATTTGCATAGATGAATAGAGAATGCATAAGATTGTGAAGGAGTGGCAAGATCAATCAAAACTCAGACATGGAAGACCTAAGGGCCGGACCTAGTGTCTTGGGGGCTCATCAAAGATGGGCTTTCCTACGTGAAGGTGCATAGACCTCTTAGTTTGTAGAAACAATTTAAAACCCATCTAATATGATGGTATAAGAGTGGGTATGCAACCCTTTCTAGGGTCAACTTCCCTAGACAATTTACTCGTCGAATGCCACCCACTTAGGTGAAGCAGAGAGAAAATCATGTTTAAGGATATACTATACCTAAACATTCCAAGAAGGCTTGAACCTTTTAAAAATTAAGATGACAGTCACCAATTTAATTGCATCCCCAATTTTCACAATTCAGTGAAGTAATGATATTGAGGTCTAAGGTTTTTAATAAAAATGCATAAAGGGTCTCTCAAGTAATTTTGGAGCAAGAAGATGACACACACAACCCTCCCATCCAACCCGTAACCCAACATTTAAGTAAGAGAAAGTTTTCCCCACTAAAGTACAACAATAATAAAGCTTATGCAAGAGATCATCATTTAGATCACCCATGGTGAACCCTCCCTACATTATTCTCATCTTGTCTCTATTCACATTATACACTCAAGGAAAAATACACAATATTAAAGAATATCTCGTTGCTAAATACTTAAATGAATTATATAGATATGAATATATGTTTGCATATGCCCAAAATTAAAAATCCATTTGATCACATCACATAATAGACACTATCCTTTTATGAATCAAAATATTTTAAGGAACTAGATTATCCCCACCTACTTCTCAACCTTTCAAGTCATCCATCTCAAATATCTGATAAAATAACTAATTAGCACAAGGCTTTTCTTATAATTAAACTTGATACCTACTGAATAAATTGATAATTTACAAAATCAATAAACGACTTTAGTTTAAATTAAATACTATCTGCCTAATATAATCATGGGGAGATAACCACAAGTTAATATCAAAATTGAGGTTCTTCAATATACCTTGATTTTAATTTGAAGGAAGAAATGGATCTTAATGATATTTTATACTTGATAGCCACTATCTTACCCTTTGGGTGTATCACACGATTTCAAGATCCCGTGATTCTTTTTAATCCATTTATTTATTCTAAATATGTCTCGCATCTATATGTACAAAGTAGAAACCTTACTTTAAACTCATTTATAACTAGAAGATACATTTAGCTTTATAACTCAACTAGTCTTCATTATTTTAGTAGTATTTGAGTATTTCTAGAACTTTTTCATAAATAATCTCCATGCTTCAAATCATAACAATAATAGAAATAATATTAAATAAATATACAATTCAATAGGGAATGTTATTATTCAAAGAATTAAAAATATTATTAACGTATGGAAACTTTAATAGATCTATATACATTCTTGATTAAAATTAACATATGTGTATTTCCAACTCAAAATGTATTGACACTAGAAATCTAATAATAGAAACTTAAACAACGAAATTATTTATCATTATATTATTTTTATGTAATCCACAACACATTTGAACTAGAAGAAATCAATAAAAAACTTTTATTTTCAATACTACCTTAATGATAAATTGAAAAAGATTGAATTTAATTTTAAAATAAGAAAATATCAATGCATCAACAACATTTCTATTTTGGCGAAGATGTTTCTTAAAGTGTCATATAGAAGTCAAGTTTCTATTATTTTTTAGAACGATCTTAATGTTTAAAAATTTAACATGTTTAGAAACTGCCAATAGAATATTAATACTGTTAATAATTTAAATAGAAACTGTCATGCAAATGAAGAACTAGAAGTATATCCCGAAAAGGGAGATGTTAAAAGAAAAATTACCAAAATGAAATCAATTTGAATAGGGTATCGATGCCACTAGACCAAACTTAGTGGAGAGAAATTTGCCAGACATTAAAATTGATTTGTTATGCTTGCAGGAAAATAATGAATCATGCGCAACGTACCTGAAGCGTTTGACAGAATGCCCCAGAATGCCCCAGGGAGACGCCATCTCTTGGAATGCAATAATTGCAAAATATGCAGAATCCGGTCGATCTGATGAAAGGGGTTTAGCAACTTCCAAGAGAATGCAATGGCCCAGGTTAAGCCAAATTCCTCAACCTTCGCCTGTGCCCTCACCACCTGTGCTAGTTGGGTATATTTTTTTAAAAGTTGCCGGTGCAATCTGATCTATTTTAACGTGGGCTTAGTGAGTGGCAACGTTTTCAGGAATTGATCTGACATATTCGTTGGGAAGGATCGCCTAACTTCTAAGCAAATACGATTGGCACAGAACAACAACATTTCCCCTTCCAGGCTGAGAAGAAGGGGAGCTTTCTTTTTGCAGACACTTTTAGAAGCTTTCACACAGCTTCCCTCACCTCTCCCCCATGGCATGTGCACCGGCTATCCCCGAAAATGGGTCCTCTGAAAGCTCTCGAACTTTCCAGCCAGAACCAATGTAGTTGACCATTGCAAGATACGTCCAGCATGAGTATTTTTGCATACCCCCTTTTTGCAACTTTCAAGCAAATGCTATTCGCTAGCGTAAAAGCCCCATCACTCACGCCATCCCTCTCATTAAAGCATTGTCTCCTAGTCAATGTGTTAATGTCCTCCATTTCAAGCTTCTGCCATCGCTTTTAATGGAAGTGTTGCCCCTGTCGTCGTCCTTACGTCTCTTGCAGGTTTTATTTATTTTCCAGAATGGATGGGCGTTGGATTCACATGAATATAATGGCTTCTGTCTTGACTAAGAGTCATGGTCGATGGAATAATAATGGTAATTGGTGCCTTAAAATCTCTTAAGCCTTGTTTCTCCAACTACTAGTAGTTATTTGAACAATTTTATATAGATTTACGAAGTCATTCATCATTTAATATAATGTTCTAGATATCGTGTAGTCTTACCTCCAATTAGGAGAAATTGACATGACGTTCTAGATATATTGAAATGAATATTGTTTAAATTCATCATTCTATTTATATCTACTTTCTATAAGAGAAATTTATGAAGATTAATGGTAAGTTTCATGCACAACAAACATTCATTAACAAGAGATATACGAAATAAATAATAACAGTAAACAGTTACAAAAATAAAACTATTAAATATTCTCTATTTTATTTATAATATCTAAGACATAATGCATGACACGGTGTTGACACAAATGTTGGTCAACTCTCTAGTTTTCAGGGCTATTATTTCAGTAATTCAACATGATTGACGAATTTAAGAATATCTTAGCTACCACTGTATTATTCTCTCTCCTATATCCATCTCACCTTAAATAACAGATACATTACTACAAAGTTAACTATGAATTCATATTGCTAACACACCATTCACATATTCGGTAAAATTCACTACCCATAATTATTTTTACTTTGCTAACTTTTAGCTTCAAGTTTGCCATTTTTTTCTTTTTAATAAGATCTAATGTCTCCCACAATCTCCTCAATGGTCAATCCACATCCAATATAAAATCTAATGGTAATCCTTATAACTTATATAAAATAACATTAAACTAATTAAGGTATAAAATTATTTTCTAATTGAAACCGTTCTAATTTTGTCTATATCATAAGTTTAAATTTAACAATTTCATTCTATTTGTTAATAAAGTAATAGAGTGAAGAATGCTCAACATAACAGCAATATGAATAAAACAATCATAATTATCTTGTACTTGCATTATCATGTAACTTTAAATATCCAACCGTACTATTATTGCAGAAATATCGGTTCATTTATATCTTATCTAAATATACTTTGGATTTACATTCTTATGAGATGAACACTTCTTAGGCCCTTCCTAAACCTACTATTAAATATAAATAAAATACCTCCTTAGTACTTATTACATCCTTGGTATTTGGAAATATATATTTTATGAGGACTCACAAGGTAACCAACTAACCTTCATATAGAAAAGTATACACTTATTTAAATCATAACCTTAGTTAAAATGGATGACAATGTCATATAATCGCTTTCTTTTTTGTAAATAATTACTCCTCATATAAAGGCAACTAGGCCTTCGGACTATAATCATTAGTTTAGTTTCCACACTTCCTTAATCACGATATTGTAATTTTCATAATTGGGCAGGCATCTCACATTCCATATTTTCATTATTATTATCCTTCCCGTTAATGATATTAACATGGATACTAATCTCAATTGTTTTAATAGTAATCATTCTAAAGGCATTGGACTTCCCAACTCTAGAAAAGTTAGTACTTAGATATTTATTGCATTAACATCTATAATGTGGATTAGGTAAATGGTATTAGTTGGCCATTGTTTTAAATTGAGATAAAAGGTCAATTCCAACACATATTTTGATAAATTGACAATAAGACTTGATTTCTACTCTTAGTCTTCTATCCAAAATAATAGAGCAAGGTAAATAGGAAAAGTACTCACCTTCTTGCCATGAGGTTTGATTCGAGCCACTCACTTCTCTTAAGTCTAAGATAGGATCAGACTTAGTCAAAATCATTACTACTACATAGCATCCTATCCAAAGGAGCATGAGATTATTAGTCATCATAGAAACAAAGAATCTCCATCCACTATAGGCAAAATAACCATACTTTAGTCTTTAAAGTCTTTGTTAATACTAGGTTGATACTGAATATCAACTAAACCAAATTGTATTTCTAAATTTGCATACTAAGTATAAAGATTCTCTACATAAGACTATTCTACATGAGGAACAAAATCATAATTAAGATGTAACCATAAAAATTAATGTTCGTTCCATCATACTTGAGAAAACAACCTCAAAGTAGTATCAAGATATAAAACATCAATGTCTAGTTATCGGTGGGCATCACATATGGGAGATTGTGATAGATGTTATCACTAATTTTTAGGTGTTGTCACTATAGTGTGTTAAGGATTGAAATTATTCCTTGTTGTGGATATTTGTCTTTTCAATATTGATGTCTACAATCAATACATTATGTTGGTGCTAAGTATTATTTATTTATGTCACATCGTGCAATTGAGTGCAAAGATATGATACAAAGGATTTTTTAAATTGTTAGATATTGTTATTATTAAGATGTTATAAGTACATGTAGATGTTGGTATTGATGTTGATTAGGCAAATTTCTTTCTTGATGAAATTTATGTTGCTCTTTGTTGGAAAGGATACTATACCTGTCAGATGCAATAATTAGTGGATAATGCAGACTGATATCATGGGTACTCATATAGTGAATCTAGATGAATGTATAGATTCTTGATATTCTTGTACAAAGAATTTGTTTAGATTGTGTTGACATTTAATGAAGGATCTTAGATGATAGTTGAGTATATCAAAAACTTGAGTTGTTGGATTTTGATTGATGTCAACTTGTTTAATGTTTTAGTTGTGATGTTAGTGTGTGTTTTATGAATGTTGCAACTGGTCTAGATGTGAAGGTTTTGATGTTGTTGTGTGGTTTGATGGTGATATTGACCAAGTTTGACATGTTTCCTAAAGGTTGTTGTAGTGGAAGTTTCAATATATAGGAAACAATATTTATTTAGCAAAGAGTTTTTAATGTCCCAACGAAAGATGTTTTGTATTATTCCTCCAATATGTGGAGAATATGGAGTGTGGTTTTGCATGTAATATTTATGATTTGTGTATGTTGTACTATCATATTTGCAAGTCCTCTATTCTGAAAAGCTAGATTTCATTGTTGTCATTTTTAATAGTGGGGTGTTTATCAAAACTTGTCTAAAGAATGGTCAATGGTTCTCTAATATTTGGTTTTCTATGATATGTCTTCGAGGATATTTTCATTTGGTCTGTGCACTATTCCAATTCTGTTTTCTAGTGATGGTTTGATTGGTAGATAAATTTATTATAAACTTAGTTCTTTCTTGTCAACTAGGTTGGGTTTTGGTTGATTGAGATGGTATGTCCTATTTCGATCATGCCCTTTGGGTAAGGATATATTTTGGTAGTTGAGTTTGTATATTGATATGGGTCTCACTATGGTGTGTGTAGATCGACCCTGATTTTTGTGCATTGGAGAATATTTTTGGGCCAACTGGTTTGCATGCTACATTATCTATCCTTGGAGGATGTTTTGGCATGTGTAGTTCTTTATGTGTATGATTGGTTTGGCTCACCTTTATCTCTTTGAGTGGACCGTAATGGATGTTATAGGTCTAGGTGGCCAAAGTTATATAATATTATTTATTCTATCTATAGCCAACTATCAACTAGGTTTTCAATTAATTATATTGTATATATCTGAGTACAAATGTATGAGTTGAGTACTAGATGGATGTGAATTGATGTGAAGTGGATGTGAATGACGCACAAGGAGATTTGGTATACCAAAAGTGTGAAGGACCACCTGTAAAGAGTTTAAGATAGTGTTTGATTTCAGATATATTTTCCATAATTTTGGTCACTTGACACAATGGTTTGAGGATAAGTTTATGACTAGTAGATTTTTCTCATTTCAATTCATTGATCCCTTCTACCTATCAGACTAACGTGTGTTTCTTTTAGCAGTCAATGCACTCATTTGTATCTTTCCCTATGATGGTGAGACTTAGTACTTGAAGTCCTTCGTATCTTTCCCTAAGGTTGTGTTTCTTTGTCTTACAAGTCCTTTCAAGGGTAGTGATCTCCTTGTCCTCAAGCCTAAACATTCTAATCAATTATTTATATTGTGAGTGTAATTCTCACCATGGCTTTTTATAATTTAGGGTTTTCCATGCAAATTTAGTGTTTATGTGTTTGTTGTGGTTTGTGATCATATATTTCATAATTGCAACAATAAGTTAATTCTTATTTGAAGTTTAATCAATTAGAAGAGAAGTATTTTGAAGTCTAATTTGATTCCATCCCCACTCTTAGTCATGTGTTGTGCTCAACAATGGGTATTAGATCTTGGTTCCTCTTAATGAGGATTAACGGTTTGAGAAAGATCTACAATGGTGCAAGAAGTTAATTTCAAAGAACTGAAGTTAAATGACACAAGTTACTCTTACCAGATGGAAATAATGGAACGTCATTTGGAATCCTTGAAAATTAGAATATGGGAGAGTATACTATACTACTCCAACAAATAATCCTGAAACTCTAGATGAGGTTAATGCATATAAGGAAAAATGTGAAGGTGAAATTTTTAATCATCAAGTTTTTAAGTGAGTCAATATTTATAAAAGTTATAGGGTTGAAGTCAATTAAATAGATTTGGGAGATGTTGAGTAGAGTATATGAAAGTGATTAGAAGACAAAGCAAGCCAAGTTTGAGAACCTACAAATGCCTGATGATGAGAACATTGAAGGCTATCTGGATTGAGTAAATGAGATTGTGGGTGTAAACACATGCATTGGTGGTAAAGTAGAAAAAAATGACATTGTCAGAAAATTGATGTTGACATTGCCTAAATGCTAAAAACCTACGAAATATCTCACTAGAGAAAGTCAAGATATGGAGAAGTACACCTTGGATCAGTTGTATGGCTTGTTATTCATCTTTGAGATTATTGATCTAAATGATCTGTGGAAAGAAATGAAAGAAGAAACATTCAAAGCTACCAAGAAGACTAAAAATAAAACAGAAGCAAGAAATGACGTATATGATGTAAAAGGAAAATTTGTGACAAGATTGAAGAAATTATCCATAAAATAAAAGGGTAATTTATACTTCAAGTGTTTCAATTTGGGATGAATTGATAATTATTCTTCTAGATGTACTTATAGGGAATATTATGGTAGAAGATGTGAAGATGGTAAGAAAAGAAGAGATAATCAAAGGTGGAATAATAGAAATAAGAAAATAGACCATAGAGACAAAACTAGGAAGAATTTCTAATCAATCAAGATCTATTTATTTGAAGAAGAGGATGGTGATGACTCAAATTAAGAATCATTGTTTTTATCTATATAGAAGAAAATTGATGAAAAGTTTGTTAATCTGAAAGATGTGGAAAATAGTGAAAAATTAGTGAATGTGAAGAGTTCATTGCATGCAAAAGTAGATACTAAGGCATAGATTATTGATTCCAAATTTTTGAATTACATGATTAGTGATAAAGGAAATTTTATTAATTTTGAGAAGTATGATGGTAGATCAATAAAATTTATAGGTTAGGAAGCTCTACCAATTTGTGGTAAAGGTACTATTACAATTTATGTTAAGTATAATATTGATGATGTTTACTATGTTAAAGGTTTGAGACATAATTGTTTA
Source organism: Cryptomeria japonica (assembly GCF_030272615.1). NCBI lineage: Eukaryota > Viridiplantae > Streptophyta > Pinopsida > Cupressales > Cupressaceae > Cryptomeria > Cryptomeria japonica. The sequence goes on from NC_081411.1 coordinate 210,345,757, forward strand.
GTGTGATTTAGATGTGCACTTTGGGCTACAAACTTATATTTCATTGGTTTGGATGTGAAATTAAAAAATGAAGTTTTGGAATATTATTTACCAAAGGTATAAGAACTAATGGCAATGTTAACTTTGTGAAGAATAAAAATGGAAGAAGATGTATGTTGGCATAAAAAAGTGAATGCTGGTTGTGACACAAAAGGATGGGACATATCAATTTTGATAATATGTCGAAGATGAACTCTAATCATATTGTAAGAGATTTATCAAAGATTATAAAATGTGTTGACACTAGTGCCATACAAATATCAATCAAAAATTAAACAATTGTTGAAACATACCAAAGAAATGATGGAATGTTTATAATTTTATCAAGATATAATTAAGTTTGGACTAGCGAAGAAATATATATGCTTGCTCCAACCTCCTAGAGTAACTATATACAACCCTATTAATAATTCATGCCAAATTCTCCCTCCTATTCCTTGAAAGATTATGATAAAATTGAGAAACACTCAAAAAATAGATATTTTGCTGAAGGACTGTAAAGATAAAATATTTATTAAAAAAATTGTATACGTATGCAAACTACTATTAAAAACTGAATTAATTAACTTGATACAAATAGATACAATGGGTTGTGTTTTATAGACAAACCTTCTCAAAGTGATGATGAGAAGAATAAAACAAAAAAATAAAAAATAAAACTCTATTTTATCTATACATGGAAGTTTGGATAGAGGAGTTGTTGTTCAAAAAACTATTTTATTTAATAAAACTAAAAGCAAAAAAACAAATTGCCTTAAAACTTGATCTTTACGATATGTTGTATCTTTCTAGCTTATCTTGAATCTCCCCTTGAATGATCAACGGAGGTGAGTCCCAACTGATTTTTGAAGGCAATAAAACTTGTGGTTGGAAGAGCTTTAGTAAAAATATTAGCGACTTGTTCAGATGAAGGATAAAACTGCAACTCCACTTGTCCATCTTGAACCAAGTCACGAATATAATAATGATGGATCTCTATGTGTTTCATTCTGGCATGAAACACATGTTTCTTTGTCATGGCAATAGTTATACTATTATCACAATAGATGGTGGTTGGATGCTTTGGAACCAAATATAGATCTGTCAATATCCTTCTTATCCATACCGCTTGAGAACTTGTCGATGAACCAACCATGTATTTCATTTCTATTGAAGAAGGAGCCATTGTTTCCTGTTTCTTAATACTCCAAGATATAACTCAAGAGAAAAATGAAAAAACATAACTAGATCTAGATTTCGTATTATCCACTGAACCAACCCAATCTAAATCTATGTAACCAAATAGTTTAAACTTGTTGGTTGGAGAATACTGAATGCCAAAAGTCTATGTACCACTCACATACCTCAAAATTCTTTTATTAGTCTGTTAATGTGACTCATGGGGATCTTGCATGAATCGAGAGATGAGGCTAATAGCATACATAATATCAGGTCTCATGGTTGTGTGGTACATGAGGCTACAAACCAAACTCCTATACCGTGTTGCATCAACCTTGGGACTAGCATCTTCCTTGGTTAGTTTTTCACCAAGGGCTATGGGGGTTGTGAATTCTTTGCATGCCATCATGTTAAAATTCTACAATAAATCAGCTACATAATTGGATTGAAAAGTAAATATACCTTCTCATGTTTGTTGTACTTCCACACCAAGAAAATAGTGCATAAGTCCCAGATCTGACATTTCAAACTCTTGTTTCATTTCTGCTTGAAATTTCTCCATGAGAGCTTTTCTATTACCTGTATTGATTAAATCATCAATATAGAGGCAAACTATGAGAATATCATTACCAATATGTTCTACATAAAAGGTAGACTCTAAGTGGCTTCTCTTGAGTTTTTTCTTTATGAAATAACTATCAATTATAGCATACCAGGAACGAGAAGCTTGCTTCAACCCAAAAAGGGCTTTCTTCAGCTTGTAGACTAAGTTTTCCATTTAGGGAACTTCATAACCCAGAGGTTGTTTCACATAAACTTCCTCATCTATGTAACCATTAAGGAATGCTGATTTCACATCCCTTTGAAATATTCACCATTTATATTGTGCTGCAATAGACATTATAATCTTTGACTGTATCAAGTCAAGCCATAGGAGAAAAAGTTTCTTCATAATCCACTCTAGGAGTTTGTGCAAACCCTTTGGAAACTAATCTTACCTTATGGCATTCTACTAAACCATCTGCATGATATTGGACTTTGTAAATCTATTTCACACCAACCACCTGCTTACCTTTGGAAAGTGGAACTAATTCCCAAGTATTATTCTTATGAATGGAAGTCATTTCATCATTCATAGCATTAACCCATACAAGTTCTTTCACTACTTCTTCATACACAGAGGGTTACACTTTAATTGTACTAAACAGAGCAAAATTAACAATTGGATTTATATTGGTAGTCATTTGATAAATATCAACCAAACTTTGTACCTTTTGTGGATTGGATGTTGGAGGTGATGGTGGAGGTGAATATTCACCAGAGTTTGTGTTACTTGAAGAACTACGTAAGCTTGGAGGACTAAAACTAGAGCTAGAACTTCTACTTGATCTTGTGGGGAGAGGAGAAAGAACACTGTCATCTTCCATGTTTATGATTATTGAAGGATTTTCCTACACATCATCTTTTCACTGCCATACTCCCCATTAATCAAAAATCATATCTTGGCTAACTCTCCATTGCTTTGTCTCTGGATTATAGAATTTGTCGCCTTTAGTTGTAGGAGAGTAGCCCAGAAAGATACTAAGTTGGGATTTGGCATCCAACTTCTTTCACTTGTGATCTGGAATATGCACATATGCCAAGCATCTAAAGATGCGAAGATGAGCCACTGACAGCTTGTGACTACTCTAGGCTTCCTTTGGAGTCAAATTTTGAACTATATTTGTGGGACTACGGTTGAGAATATACACTCTAGTGGAAACTACTTCTCCCCAAAAATATTTAGATTATTTTTTGTCTTCCACATGATTCATGACATTTGGATAGTGGTACAGTTCTTTCTTTCAGTAATACAATTTTGTTGGGGTGTATATGCGGCAATAACTTGTCTCTAGATGCTATTCTTAACACAAAAATCAGCAAACTCATTAGAAGTAAAATCTCTCCCTCTATCTATTTTGAGTATCTTGAGAGGATACCCACTTTGTTTCTTAGCCAATGCTTTAAAATTCTTGAAGCATGCAAAGGCTTCAAATTTTTTCTTCAAAAAATAAACCCAACTGTGGTGAGAGTAATCATCAATGAATGTCAAAAAATAAAGGTTCTTACCCAATGATGGCTCTTGCATACCACCACAGATATCAGCATGCACAATCTCTAGAGAATATTTGGCTCTCCAAGATTTGCCCACTAGAAAAATGTCTCGGTGATGCTTGCCAAGGGCACACCTTGAGAAAACTTCTTCTTTTCCTATGATTGGAGCAAGATCTCGCACCATATTCTTCTTATTCAACAAAATTAGCCCTTGAAAATTCAAATGACCATATCTTTGATGCCATAACCATGAATCATCTATGATTGATTTTAGTGCATGCAACTTACTAGAAACCAATTTGAGAGGAAAAAATCTATTCTTTGTTATATAAGACTTTTCTACAAGATAATGATTATTGAATTTATCAAAATCCTTATAGTAGCTATCTTCAAATACAACTTTATAGTTCTTTTCTAGAAGTTGTCCTATTCTCAAAAGACTATGTTGTAATTCTATCATAAAGAAAGTATTATGGATATTTGTAGTGTCTCCTTGCTTAGTCTTGACTGTAAGCATACCTCTTCACATTACATAAACCTCATTATCATCTCCAAATTTAAATTTACTCATTTAACATCTCAATTGACAAAGAAATCAGATTTACCTATCATGAGATTTGAACAACCATTGTCAAAGAACAAAACATCCTCTTGGGGTTCTTTTGCCAAATTATATCCAAAAAATTGATAATTCTTTGCTTCAGAAGACTCTTTTGCATAACTATCTCTTGACTTATTCAAGTCAGATTTCTTCTTCCTGCATTCAGATTCATAGTGTCCATATCTTGCACAATATCTGCACTATATACTCCTTCCATCAACAAAACTTCTACCTTTTAATTTGTTATTTCCTCGTCTTCTTCCTCTACCTCTTCCTCTGTTATTACCAAAAGATTCACCTTGAAATTTAACAGTATGTGAGGGAGGAGATTTGGATTTTTCCTTAATATTCATAAAAGATTGGAAAGCTTGCTCAAAACTTTTCATAGAATGTTGCATGCACTCTTCATGAGACTGCAGAGAACCAATTAACTCTACAACTTTGAAAGTAGTTAGATCTCTACTTTCTTCAATATCAATTACTACTGGATCAAATTTAGGAGCAAGAGACCTCAAAAAAAATTCTACAATTTTTTGCTCTGATATAGTTTCACCTTGAGTCCTTGCAATAAATTCATGAATAGACTCAGATTATTTCATCCTTAAATTTTGAAATTCTATTCAAAATTTTTGAAGTCTTACCAATTTGATTTTATTTGTACCTTGGCATGCAGTTTGTAGAGCCTCACATGCATCCTTTGATTTTGTTAGACTGGCAATTCGAGGAAAATTGAAACATCCAAGGCAGATTGAATTGTGAAAAGAGATTTGTTATCCTTCTTTGTATCTTCTTTCTGTCGATTTTTCTATTGTGGTGTCCATATATTGAATGTATCCTGATCAATAGGTTCTATGTATCAACCTTCAACAAATTCCCAAAGATCTTGGGATAAAATTAAGGTCTTCATCTTGATATTCCAATAATCATAGTTTTCTCCAGTAAACAATGGAAGCTGAAATGCTAAATATTTTCCATTAGAAATCTAGAAATAACTGTTGTTCTAACCTGCAACCTACACAATTGGAACTCTTGCAACCTCCTCTGATACCAAATGAAAGATTATGATAAAATTGAAAAACACTCACAAAACAAATATTCTGCTGAAGGATTGCAAAGATAAATTGCTTATGAAAAAACTTGAATACGCATGCAAACTATTATTAAAACCTAAATTGATTAACTTGATAAAAATAGACACAATGCACAAACCTTCTTAAAGTGATGATGCGAAGAATAAAACAAAAAACTAAAAGCAAAAATCTGTTTTATCTATACGTAGTTGTTTCGATATAGGAACTGTTGTTCAAAAAACTTTTTATTTGATAAAACTAAAAGAAAAAAAATAAATCGCCTTCAAACTTGATGTTTATTATATGTTGTATCATTCTAGCTTATCTTCATTCCCATCGGATTCCAACTCATGTTGGCTTCTCAGATGATTTTTTTTAAACACAGGATTGTTCTTTTGGGCTTGAAATATAATGGGTTTTTAATTTCAAATATTTTGATATATGATTTATTATCTAGTACATGGAAGGAAGGTGCTAAAATTCCCACTTGGAGTAATGTATTGGCTAATACATGTTGTGCCTCACCTGAAGGATTAATTTACATTGCAAGAGCATATGGTCAATATAGGTATTATGCAGGAGTTTATAAAGTAGATGAAGACAAGTGGGAATTTCTTCCACGGATGGAGGAATATATGAACAAGTGTAAGGGTGTTTTTATTGAAGAAATGTTTAATGTCGTTGGTTTTATTAATAATATAGGTCAAAGATTTGATTCTAAAATAGGACTGTGGACAACAATAGTAAATATGTCTTTACACAATGAATGGTATGTAAGTGTTTTGTATGCATTCAAATGACAACTTGTGTTTGGAAGCAAAGGAATAAAGAAATATGATTGGGAAGGAAATGTGTGGAGAGAATTGGATCCCTTTCCTCAACAGCTTTGCGTTGTTCATGCCACACTGTGGGTTGATCTAATTCATGAAACCCTAATTCCATGTGGAGGCAAGCAAAAATTCACAAGGAGTTAATAGAATTTTATTTTCAATCAATTCAACATCCCCTCAAAGAGGAGGATTTCTACTTTTAGTCATTTCATTTATATTATTTTAACCACTTGCTTAATTCCAAATTTGTGGTTTGACCTGAAGGCAAACCCCTATTCTCAACACATTTCCCTTTCTTTCTATGTGCAAGAAATAGGTATGCGACTATACTTCTGGAATTAAGCTTTATTCACAAAGATAGAAAAACCCTTTTCGACATGTGGAAAGTTCAGAGGACGAATAGGAGGGCACCCCTATCCAGACACTCAGTCCCTAAAACTTTTGATCAAAGATGGTTTTAATAATAATATAGGTCAAAGATTTGATCCTAAAACAAGAGTGTGGACAACAATAGTAAATATGTCTTTACACAATGAATGGTATGTAAGTGTTTTGTATGCATTCGAACGACAACTTGTGTTTGGAAGAAAAGGAATAAAGAAATATGATTGGGAAGGAAATGTGTGGAGAGAATTGGATCCCTTTCCTTAATAGCTTTGTGTTGTTCATGCCACATTGTGGGTTGATCTAATTCATGAAACCCTAATTCCATGTGGAGGCAAGCAAAAATTCACAAGGAGGTAATAGAATTTTATTTTCAATCAATTCAACATCCCCTCAAAGAGGAGGATTTCTACTTTTAGTCATTTCATTTATATTATTTTAACCACTTGCTTAATTCCAAAATTGCGGTTTGACCTGAAGGCAAACCCCTATTCTCAACACATTTCCCTTTCTTTCTGTGTGCAAGAAATAGGTATGCGACTATACTTTTGGAATTAACCTTTATTCCCAGAGATAGAAAAACCCTTTTCAACATGTGGAAAGTTCAGAGGACCAATAGGAGGGCACCCCTATCCGGACACTTGGTCCTTGAAACTTTTGCATGATTTCACAGAGTAGATCTGAATCATCTTAAACTTCTTAAATCTAGGTGCACAAATTAATCCTGAATATGTAGCTCATTGTTTTGTCATACTTTATCTTCATTTCCAATACTTAATCTTAATTCAATTAGTCAACTTACAAAAGAGGGTCAACTTTATTCCAATCACAATCAATCTACTTAGTCTTTAGTTTTTGCATCATTCAAGATTGGATACAGTAGATTCAACCCCTCTTTTGAATGTAAATTCCCCCTCAAGTGAACATTGAGCTTAGTGAATCCTCCCTTCTATGTGGACAATGGGCTAAGCTCCTAATTTTCCACTTTACAAAAAGTCTATTGATGTTACAAAATAGGATAAACAATATTGTGGAATGTTCAAATTTATGAGTTAGTGAAGAATGGAATTAGACTAGGATTGTACCTGAATCTAGGACTAAGATAGAAGTTGCTATGGTTGGTGCACGAGAGAAGGCTTCTCCAAATTAAAAGGAAAAAAGATGATTGTAATAGAGAAAGAACTTGAATAAGCACCTATGACACTAGCAGAGTATGTGAGGAAAAATCACTTAAAGGAATGTCCATCATTGGAGACAAATATAAAGAAGTTCAAATAATAAGAATACTTGCATAAACCAATGAACAAGAAAACCATTATTTCTTATCTCAAGTGTAAGCAAAGACCTATGTGAAAGCTAGTACTGATGAAAGTTGGATTAAGGCAATGGAAGATGAGTTGAATCAAATAGAGATGAACCTAACATGGGAACTAGTCCCTATATCGATGGATAAGTATATGATAGGAAATAAGTAGGTGCTCCCAAATAAGCTTAATGAACATTGAAAAGTCATGAGGAACAAGCCAAGATTGGTATGTAAGTGTTATTCATAGCTTGAGGGGATAGATTTTGAAGATAAATTTACCCTTATTGCAAGAATGGAGGCTATAAGTATGCTTCATGCATTTTCTACTTAAAAGCATTTTAAAATATATTGGATGGATGTCAAGTCAATAATCTTTAATAGATAACTTGAAGAAGAAGCATACACTAAACAACCAGATGAATTTAATCTATCAAAACATACAAATATGGTTTGTAGACTAGAGAAGACAGTTTATGGAGGTAGTCACCGGCTAGGAGGGACCTCAAAGAGATTAGTCTAGACTGATAAACAAGAGTAAACACAACAAAAATATAGGGACATAATGGAGGCAATGCAAAAAATATTGAATTATATCATGAAAACTTATTACAACCAACCAGTAACAAAGGTGCCTTGCTAAGCCAAGTTGGCAAGCTCCAGTTGCTCAAAGCCTCACTTCAAAGCCTCCAAGTTTATGCTATGAGTCTATTCAAAATCCTAGCCAAAATAACTAATAAATTCGTAAGAATTCAAAAAAAAATATTGTGGATTGGAACTGAATCTAAGCATAGATTACACCTTGTGGCTTGGAATCAAGTTTTCCTTCCCAAATCCATGGGAGGTCTGGATATTCGGAACCTAAGAGACTTCAATAAAGCCCTGATGGCCAAGTAACTATGGAGATGTCTTAAAGAGAATAATAAATGGACTGATATATTCAAACATAAATACTACATTCCAGATATCCAAAACACTTTGGAAACTTATGATCTTCCCAACACTGTTTTTGATTTATGGAGCAATTTCATTGGCTCCTCCAAAGTTATCTTGCATAGTTGCAAATGGATGCTAGGTAATGGTACCAGAATCAGTTTCTTGGATGAATGGTGGATTGGTGATGGCCCCCTATCGGACTCTGTTTGGGCTCCTCCCTTCAAAGAATTATGCCTCAAAAAAATTGGGGTCTGGGTGGTTTATTACACTAGAAATAGAGACTGGTTGGACCTCTTTTCTATTGATAATGCTCTGATTCCTATGCAACCCTGGTTGAATTTTATTCACATCCACTGCTCTCAAGGGGAGGATGAAGTGTACTAGAACTTCTCTTCTTCTAGGAAGTTCAAGGTTGCTGATGACTATAAGTTCATCTCTAGAAGCTTCTCCCCCTCCTTTTGGGCAGGTATCTGGATCAAGTACTTAATTCCTAAAATTAACATTTTTTCTGCCTTTTTATGGAGGGCAAGATCTCTACCATAGATAATATTTGTAGAATTATTCCTCTCTCTAATAGATGCTTTCTTTGTAAAGAGGTAGAGGAAAATGCTGGCCATCAGTTGCATCATTGTGCATATGCCAAAGATATCTAGAATCACTTTCTTGAGATCTGGAACATTGACTGGGCCTTCCCTGGTACTACCCATCGAATGTGGTTGGAAATGCCCCTCTCATATTCAAGCCTTAGGAGTTCTCTAGAATTTATCTCTTTTGCATATTGCCTAGGGCATCTGGAAAGAAAGAAACAACAGATTCTTCAGGGATTTGGAAACACCTACTTTTGTTGTGCCTACTAGAATTCACATTGCTATCAAAGAGAACTTTCTCCACTCATGCCCAAGCAAAAAGAATGACTATCCCATCCCTACTCTCTAGGTGGATTGGCATACTATCAATCAATGGCAAATTGATTCGAATATTGCCAATCCAGTTCAGAAAACCAAGCACTACAGACAAAATGTTATATGGCATCCTCCCCCTATGGGATGGATCAAAATCAATATGGATGGCGTGGCTAAAGGAAATCCTACACCAATCAGGTGTAGGGGAGTTGATAGGAATCATTTTGGTTTGCTAGTTTTTGCAATGGTCCTCCCTTGGGCACCCAGTTAAACCACTACATGGAAGCCAATGCTGCCCACATTAGGTTACACATGGCTAAAAGAGAACGCTTTACTAAATTCTAGCTAGAGTCTGACTTGCTAAACACTGTCAATTGTTTAAGTGGACGCACAGATCCTACCTGGACGATAGCCAACCTGATCAAGGATTACCAAAATATAATTAATGAGCTGACAGATTTCAAAATCTCATACATATACTAGGAAGGAAACAAGGCGGTATATCTACTGACCAATCTGGTAGTGGGATACATGGCAACCAATTGGTGGAGTATCAAGGATGCTTTTCCCAAAAATCTATGCAAGCTGGCACGTGATGATTATTACGTTAATCAATGATCTCTCATTATGACTTGACTGAGTTGATGGCGAAATGACTCTTTTTGGTTTTCCCTAATCAAAGATTTAGAAACCTCCTCAGCGACTGTATTTGTTGCCTCATTGTGTGGCTTTTTGCTACAGTGGATATTTTGTGGGTGTGGCCCATTTTTTGCCACTGGTCGGTGCCTTCCTTGGTGAGCCCCATTACCTACTATTCGGTGACCAAGAGCAAATGAGAGGGGATAAGAACAGAAAAGAGCCCTCTACTTGCGAGAAATAGAAGAAGAACAAAGATGTCTAGTAGGAAGTCATCGATGGGGGTCTCATCCCTTACTTTGATCGACTTCATGGCCACTCTCCTCTACTTACGAAGGCCTTTGTCAACGGATGAAAAAAGGGAGTCTCTGGGCTTATGGTGCTGATTATTAGATTAACAAAACTTTGGTAGCGATGGCCACTGGTCTAGCTATGATTGATAGAAGATTTTATAGGGATAGGAAAACCGGGAAGGAGGACTTGTCGACTTTCTTTGAGAAAGACAAGGAGAGCTCTAAAGTCACCAAGATGGCCAATTGCGGCTACAATAGGAAAGACCTCATGGCCCACTAGGCTGACATTGCTGAGTTTATAATGAGGTATATTACTCTCTATGGAAGGTATGCTAGCATCTTTTACTACCATTTCACCATCTTAGATTATTTTAGGCATGGTAAAATCATCTTTGTTCCCATCTATCTGGCCTCCTCCCTTGAAAATAGCCTAGAAAAACATTTGGAGAACCCTAAAAACCTTGTTCTACACAAGGGACTTATTATCCTCATCATGGAGCATGCTAAATCATTTGAAATTGTGCCCCCTCTTTCTGAGACTAGCCTACAGACTGATCTCCAAAATGTCTCTGACTCGAAAATGGACCTTGAAGAAAGTGGGGTTCCTTTTGATGACCCTGAATACAAACTTGCAGATGAAAGGGAGATGATCGTCATCCTTGGGATGCTTGGTAGCAAGAATCCTCCAAGATGGGTGGCCAGCAAATACAAAACCACCAACAAACTGATCTCTAAGGCTGAGCCCCTCTCTAAAAAGGAAAAGATGGTGGCTAAGGACCATAGCCCAAAGATTACGGATCAGGGAATTAAATTGGACATTCCTATCAATGTCTTGAAATAAAAACAAGGGACCATAGCCAACAAAGAGAACAGTGGGATTTAGAGGATTGGTAACCTAATGAATCTAGTAATGGAAGCTACCAGAAGCAAGGAGAGTTGTTGGAAGTGGGTTGAACATGAAATTGGTACCCTCAAAATGGGGGTTAAAGAGATAATTGATATCTTCACTGCCTGGGCCCAACAAATTCGAAAAACTCATGATTATGACCCAAAAACTCTCCTAGGACATTGAGGTGATGAAATGCAATCACAAACAAAGGATTGAAAAGGTGGAGAAGTCCATGAAAGAAATTAAAAAAATATCAAGAACCTGGTCGACATAAGCAAAGAAGCCATGATAACAGTATAGAGGGGCTTGAAAAGATTAATGCCACGGTTGTGGGTTATAGATTCTACCAAAACGAACTGGTGAAAGATCTTAGAGGGGAAGATATGGTTGCTGGAGGCAGCAAAACCACTAGACCTAGTTCCAAAACCAAAAGAAGGAGCAGCAACAAGGGTGCCTCCAAATTCATTATAGAGGAGCTAGAGGAAACCAATAGGATATCCATCCAAAAGAATAAGGATCTGGTGCTTTCCCTTAACTAAGAGTTTTTTCTTTTATTTTGTCTTGTTAGTTTGTGTTTCCTTTGGTCTCATGATTACTCAGGGATGCTCCCCTATTTTGATGTTGGTTCTGTCTATTTGGCTAATGGTCGGTTGTTGAAAACTTTTGGTTTCAGGTCCATGTAAATCCCATTTATCTTTATCAAAATCAACTTCGTTATAGAAATTGGCTCACAAGGCTGCTAAAACATGCTCAAAATATAGAAGAGGTCACAACCGAGACCTAAATATTAAGATCTATCTTCTATGCTTAGACTTACTTCTTGATTACATTCTAATGCTCTATTAAAATGATTTATATGATCCAAGGGGATCTGGTCGTCCCAAAAGGGGATCAAAACCCGAAGAACAAGACCTAACATTCAAAACCAACAAGGTCAGCCTCTGTCAAAGAAAGTCCTCCAAAAACTCCAAAAGATAAAGTGTAGATCATAGGAAAAGTTTGACCATATGTTAAGGAACATCAAAATCTATGCTCAGGGCTTTGCAAGATACGGAAGGGATTCAGTCAATCACCAATGCAAATAGGTCCAAGCAACCAGTAATAGAAAACTGTCTTAGAAACCGGTAACAATAACTTACCAGAAAATGATCCAAACGCTCTATCGTTTGGGAATAAGGAAGATGATCAGGTCTTCAAGAAAAATACAACTCCACAGGTTCTAATGAGACAAATCTGGGACACTCAGAAAGAAATGTTAAAACTTCAAATAGAAAGCAAAATAGAAAGGAAATATTTTTGTTTGATGCAAGATTGGTATGAACTGGGGATGCTCCTACATCAGACATCCGAGGTTGTTGAAAAAGTGAGTCTCTCACTTTGCTGGGGTCAGAGGAAAACCATGGTGTTCTACCCTTACCTAATAAATCTAAGATGAATCTTCAACTGGTTTGTCCTTCCACTTCACAAGATACTCCTTATACTAACTACTCTAGGTACTATGCCCAATCCAACTATCCAAAATATCTTTAATCCAATCTGTGATGAGTAATGATGAACAACTAATACCCTAATTGGTACTAAGAGGGGGGGTGAATCAATACAAATAAAAACTTGCTTCAATATTTTTACGCTCTCTCTATATAGATAACCGATTGTCTATACTATTGTACTTAACCATAGCAATACCGATTAAACAAAAATACTTCAGACAACTAAACCAGTTGACCAAAAGTACTTAAAACAACCTTCAACAAATCTTGATAGCTACTTTACCAATTTAGTCATGCATAAGTTGCATCAATAATACCACAATCATTTAGCACTGCATGCATATTCAACTTTAATAAAAAACTAGTCAATCATCACATGAAAACTCACAACCCATAACACACTGTTTTTTCACATGGAAACCCAAATGGGAAAAACCATGGTGGGGATGAATACCCACAAGCTTGTTTTGATATTTTGAAGTCCACTCTATTAGGAGCCTAGTCCTGTTAAAGATTTTACAATAATGTTCTGTTAGGAACCGATCAAGTTAGGGATCACCTGGTTAAGGGATTGCTATATACCATGTTAAAGGTTGAAACCCTGTTAAAGGTTACCTCGCTAAAGGATTTAAATAACTCAGTGAACTTGAGTCACCTGGTTAGAGGATTTCCAACATGCTTGTGAAAGCTACCCGGTCAAGAGATTTTCCTTCTGTTGAAATGGTTAGATGTCAATAGGTAAAGCTCTTCTTTGATAATAACACTACTTGCTAAGGTAGATCCTTTTTAGCTCCTCTCCTCTGCAATCACACTCTGTAGAATCCACAGCTGGGTTTGGCAAGTATCTCAACATGCGGACACAAACAATAACAAACATCATAGACCTTATAGACAAGAATTAGGTCGGTAGCATAAACCCTAAACCCTAAACAATTTAGGTTTACAATTACAAGTTGTCCAATCCTGACCGTCAAAACATATTGCATAGACTGAAACGATCTAAAACAAATCTTAATTCATTTTGCATCGTCCAATCTTCACCACATCTAGAAAATAGTAACCCATCACGCGCTCTTCATATACCACCCAGAAAATCGTGCATTCCTGAGGTAAGCATTCAATGCACTTGATCTTCATGTGCAAGATCCTCAAGGAAATCCTTGACATGCACATAACTGACATGGTATCCTGATCCTTATCCTTATTTCTCACAAAACACCATCGGTTGCACCGCATAAGCCAAACCGGAAACCCTAGAGCTGAACAGAGACTACCAACTGGTACTCACACTTACTGAACCCTGATTGCAAACCTCGACACTGGTTCACACCATCTCGGTTGACTATAGCCGCTTCTAGTATTCATATAGGTACACCTATTTGAGCACATATTGACATCAATGACAATATACATTGTTACTGCTTCATCATATGCCAACAATGTCCCCATTTGGCATTGATGGGAATACTCAGTGTATCATTGCTCAGTAACATATACCAGGTAAATTTCAAATGATCACCATCACCACCATCTAGACTAGCCAGTGTGCACTCTGCTATATATCTTCTCCCCCATATATCCATCATCAGATATCTTCTCCCCCTTTGACAACAATGCCAAAGTGGAGGCACAAGCTCCCAAGATCCATGATGTTGCTCCCCCTGTGGAGTAGCATCCTTCAACACATCAATCTTGTAAGATTTTTCATGGTAGTACTTGATTGATGTGGAACACACATTTTTAATTTACTTCATGAAGGGGCAGAACCCCTAATTCACCTCTCAAATAGGTACATGTAGTCTTTGAAGGGCTTAGTAAATATGTCTACTAACTGCTCCTTACTACAAACATGTTCTAATACAACCTCTTTATTCTAAACCTTTTCTCTCAAAAAATGATACTTGAGCTCTTGTGCTTTGTCCTAGCATGCAATACTGGATTTTTGGAAGCATTGATTGCACTAGTATTATCACAGAAAATACTCACTGGTTCAAATATAAGCACTTTGAAGCCATTCAGTACATGCTTCATCCAGATTGCCTGAGTGCAGTTCATAAATGCTGCCATATACTCTACTTCAACTGTAGACTGGGAAATACAACTCTTCTTCTTGCTCATCCATGAGACTAGTCTTCCACCAAGGAAGAATGCTCCACCGGTTGTGCTCTTCAGGTCGCCCATATTACTTTCCCAATCTGCATCAGTAAATACTTTGAGACCAAAGTCCCCACTGTATGGATACCACAATCCATAATCAATTGTCCCTTTTAGGTATTTAAGAATCCTTTTTACCACTACCAAGTGAGATTCTCTTGGACTCTTCTGAAAACTAGCTACTATGCCCACTGCATGAGTAATATTTAGTCTGTTGTGCACCACATAGTGCATCTTACCGATCATCGACCGATACTCCTCTTCCACCAATGCTATATCATCCTCCTTTGTCAATTTGCAGCCAGTCACCATCAGTGTTCCATCCGGTTTTCTCTCCTCCATGCCAAAGGTCTTCAATACCTCTTTGATATACTTGGACTGGGTAATAAAGATACCTTCCTTCATCTGTTGAATCTGTAGACCAATGAAGAACTTTATCTCTTCAATCAGAGACATCTCAAACTCTTTCTTCATTTCATCTGTGAATGCATGGATTATTTCATCATCTCCTCTGAAGATTATGTCATCTACAAATACTTCACAGATCGGAATCTAATCACCTTCAGATTTTAGGTAGATCTTGTTGTCCTCACTTGTTCTCTGAAATCCTATCTTCACAAGATGAGAGTGTAACCATTCATACCATGCTCTTGGTGCTTGTTTCAATCCATACAAGGCCTGTGTAATCTACACACCATGTTACTATCTTCTGACAAAGAAAACCCATCCGGTTGCTTAATATACACTTCTTCTCCTAGGATTCCATTCAGGAATGCATAATTCACATCCATCTGGTATACTTTGAATCCCTTGAATGCTGCAAATGCAAGTAGCATTTAAACACCTTCCAGTCTAGCCATTGGGGCAAAGGTTTCTCCATAGTCTTCTCCCTCTTCCTGAGCATATCCCTTGCATACAAGTCTTGCCTTGTTCTTTATCACTGTGCCTTCTTCATTCATCTTATTTCTGAAGACCCATTTGGTACCTATTACATTCTTGAGTTCTGATTTGGGTACCAAGGACCATGTTGCATTCTTTTCTATCTAGTCCAGCTCCTCTTCCATTGCCTTTATCTAGTCTTCATTGGTAAGTGCCTCTCTAGCGGCCTTAGGCTCAAATTCTAAAATCATACAAGAGTTTTCTTTCACCTTTCTCCTTGTGAGTATCCCTGCATCTTTTTCTCCTATGATCTGCTTTGGATCATGATGTAGTTTCACATACCTAGGAATGACCCTAGCTGGTTCTGCTTGCTTTTCCTCTTCTTCTTCCACTTCATCTTCTTCTTCACCTACTGTAGGTTCTACCGGTATAGGAACACTAAGGTCTTTCTGTTGTTTGAAACTTGTTTTCTTCTTAGCCAGATCCTAGAAGGCTACACCCAATTCATCTTCCGCTTGCTTGCTGCAGGTTTCCTCAAGCTCCTCAGAGGATTCATCAACCCTGACATTGATACTCTTAATAATTTTTTGAGTCCGATTGTTGTAGCATTTGAGATATTTTATTTTAGTGGAATATCCCAAAAAATATTCCTTCATCAAATTTAGCATCAAATTTGCTCAGATGCTCACCTCTCCTGATATAGCACTTACTTCTAAACACTTTAAAATAACTCACATTAGGAGTTCTTCCATTCCAGTACTCATAGGGGGTTTTGTCTTTACCTTTATTGATGAGTACCCAATTCATAGTATAGATTGCAATGCTTACCACTTCTCTCCAAAAAGTGTGAGCTACATTTCCTTGGATCAACATAGTTGTAGCTGCTTCAACTATAGTCTTGTTATTCTTTTTTGCTATGCCATTCTACTATGGTGTCCCTTGGGGAGACAATTGTCTCTTGATGTCATTCTCTTCATAGTACTTGTTGAATTCATCAGAAGTGAATTCACCTCCCTAATCGGTTCTTAGGCATTTTATTCTTCTACCACTCTCCTTCTCCACCAATGCTCTAAAGGCTTTGAACTTTCCAAATGCCTCAGACTTGTCTTTCAAGAATGTGACCCACATTATTTTTTGAGCAGTCATCGATAAGAATCATGAAATATTGATCTCCCTCAATGCTTATAGTTTTCATCAAACCACACAGATCGGTGTGCACTACATCAAGTAAGTTCTCCACTGAAAAAGACTTACCTTTGAATGTTGAGGAAGACGTCTTCCCAAGTTGACATTCTCTTCATAAAGCATTCTACGGTTTGTTCATCAAAGGCAATCCTCTTACTGCCTTGATCTTACTATCCTTTACAATATTATCAAAATTCATATGACAAAGTCTCCTATGCCATATCCAACTGTCATCAAACTTCACAATCAGACACTAACTAATCTTGTCATTCAGCTGAAATAGGTTTCTTTTGGTCTGCTTACCGGTGGCAATAAGTTCACCACTCTTTCTAATTATTTTGCAAACTCCACTTTTGAACTCTAGACTGAGTCCTTTGTCATTTAGCTGAGAAACACTCAAAAGGTTGTTCTTAAGGCCTTCCACCTAGTAGACATCATCTACACTGCTCTTTCCATTTAGTGAGATGGATCCTTTTCCTTTCACCATGCAAGGTGCATTGTTTCCAAACCGGACAACACCTCCATCATATTCTTCCAGAGACAGAAACTTTCTCTAGTCACCGGTCATGTGGCAAGAATACCTGCTATCAATGATCCACTCATTAGAGTTGTCAATGCAAGAGACAAGGGCTTTCTGATCAAACACCTCTTCCTTCAAAGCTACAAACACTATATCCTCATTCTCTTCATCCTCAGATTATTCATTAGTAACACCTTCATCCACTACAACAAGAGAATTTCTCCTACATCCTCCTTTATACTTTCCAAACCTTTCCTATTTATCCTTATTGCCATTGTTAGGACATTTAATAGCTATATGTCCTATCTTATTGCAGGAAAAACATTTTAGAGGAGCTTACCTCTATATTTTCTGGTGCCTTTTGGCAGTCTCTTGGCAAGAAGAGCTTCAAACTCCATCAGATTCCCCTCATCATCAATGTCTCTGCTTGGCCTAGATTCATAACTAGTGTTGATTTCCTTCCCTCTTCTAGTTGGTACGGAGGAAACAGACGCTCTAAAGGCTGATTTTGTCTTCTAAACACTACCATCATAGCTATTCAATGTTGGATTAATGATGATTGTAATATATTCATCACTTGTTGTCATTAATGAAACACTCTCACACACATATATGATTACATTGACTACCGGTGTAACTTCAATTGGTTTACACTACCAACTGGTATGTTTAAGGTCTATCTCTAATTGGTACTTTGTGTCAACTGGTATGCGCATAAGAGATAACCTGTGACTACACTAAGTCGACATGAAAATAAAGATGAAGATCAAGATCAAGATCAAGTGGAAGATTTTAGGACAATGATTCACTAGTTTTATTCCAATCGGTATTGACTGTTCTAACCGGTATTTGATTTTTGGATGAGTTATGTCTAAATATCTAGATACATTGCACCTAGGAAATTGTGTTCCTATGGCGGACATAATATTTGTATGTCTATTTAAAGACATCTTTGTGAATCATTTTAAAAGAGGAGATGATGATGAGAGAACATATATAGAAGAGGTGATCTATGCGAGTACTTTTATTAAAGAGCGATAAGTGTTTAGATGGAGAGAAGTGTTGAATGTACTTAGAATGATCTGATCAAGCAATTTTTGTGCTACTCAGAATAGATCAAATCTTTCTTGTTATTTTCTAAGCATTACAACATAATAAAATCCCCTAAGAAGGTAAGCTCTAACAAGATTCATTTTACAAATCCTCTAACAAGGTGATCCACTAGTTTGGATTCTAAAATCCTCCAAAAAGGTTACTCTCAAGAGGGTAGTACTCTTAATAGGGTATAAGCTTCTAATCAAGTTTGGGATCTCTAACAAGATTCGCTCCTAGCAGAGCTCTTTGTAAGACCTTAACCGGTCAGTTTTCTATTACTACAGATAGTTAACTTGTGAGTTCCATTTCAGCATGGTTTTTACTTATTTGGGTTTTCCATGTATAAACACTTGTGTTATGGTGGATATTGTTATTTCATTTTGGATAGCATGTATTTTGTTCAAATTCTTAGTTAAGTTCATCTATCAGTTGGTGTTTAAAGTTGTTCTTATTTTGGTGTCACTGATTCACTCCCCCCTCTCAGCGCTTTTCAAGACCATCAATTGGTATCAAAGCCTAAATTATTTGAAGCCTAACTGCTTAGAAGGAAATCTTGAAACTACCATGGGGGACATAAGCTACTTTGAGATGGTTAGAGAGCTAGATGCTAGCAGAAATGAGATTCAATCCCTCAGGGGAAAACTAAAAGTTTGTCAAACCAAAAGGAGAGTTTTATCTGAAAAACTGTTAGAAATATCTAACAATAGTTCTTCAGATGAAGCCAATATTGATGCTTTAGCAGAAGAAGTTGAAAATTTGCAGGGTGAGAAACTGAATCTAAGGAGAGAGGTAGAAGGTTTCACTATCTACATGAGTCAGGAACTGGAAGCCAGAAGAGTTGCTGAAGATCTGATTTAGGTAAGAGATCAGGAGATCATAAAGATCAAACGAGAAAAAGATACTATATATGAGGACTTAATTGTTGAAACAGAAGAAAAGGAAAACCTAAAGCTAGACCTTGATTTGGCATCATCTCTGAAAGAAAATGTGTCTAAGAATAATGAAGATCTTGTCAAAAATCTTACTAAAGCCAATGAGAAATTGGAGAAGTTCGTCAAAAGTTCTACCATGCTGGAAGAACAAATTCAATCACAGAGAATGAAGGGTGATATCTCTGGACTTGGTTTTCATACAACTAAAAAAGGTGAATCCTCCAGTACAAAGAGTAACTATCCAAAGAACAAAACTACTTCTAAAGTAAATAAGACTACCGGTAAGAAGGGTTTTAAACCTGTCTACTTTATTTTCCATAAGCCCTGTTATACTGCAAATGTTTGTGCAAGAAAACCTAAAAGAAATGCAAGTTACATTACTAATGCTAGGTATGTGTCTAGAAAGTTTGAAGGTCATTGCTACACTTGTGGAATGTAAGGGCATAAATATATTGAGTGTAGATATGGATCAAACAATCCTATACCACACATGCATTCTAAACCAAATGGTGACTAGATAAGGAATTTTGATAATCAGGTGAACAGGAACTGGCGAAGATCCTATGACAACCGGTTTAGTCCATTTGAAATGGAAAAGGTAACAAATGTTGTTTGTACCTTTTGTAATAACTTTGGTCATGTGGCTATGAACTATAGAAAAAGTATAGGAAGAGGAAATGTAGGACCCTAGAGATCATCTTGTATGGTCTATTATCACTGCAACAAACCAGGGCACTTACCAAAGTTTTGCAGATCAAGGAATAGTAAACCGGTCAACTCTTTCAAGGATCAGAAAGGCAAGCAGAAAATTGATGTTGAGGAAACCAGAGAAGATATGAACCACACTTGGAAAAAGAAAAGCAAAGAATTTCCTCTAGAGGAAACCTTTCCTTCACCTAGTGAAAGGAATCCAACACTGGTAACTTAAGCATGTCTAACACAGCTAAGGGGAGCGTAATGGTAAAACATCTCTGAACCCCTTTTGTAAAATGAGTGGGAAAGAATTTTTTAATTTTGGTGGCTTTTTTTTGATGTGTTATCAACTGGTATTTCACTTAAGTGGTAAATAAAAACTAGGGTTTGTAACCTAAAAGTGGGAGCATTTATTGTGGTTGGTAAAAAGGGTAAAAACAAGTTTTACCTTATCATTTTTACCCTCTCTTTTGAAAAAGGAAAATTGAAGTGATTGCAAAGCAGAACAAGATTGTCTTGGTGTAAATTGGTGAATTGCTTTATGATTAAAGAAATCAAGTTGAATCAGAAGTTGCAAAGAAGCAAACATGTGTGCATTTGAATAATTCAACCGAGAAACAGAGAGACATACAAGATACAAGGTATTTCTTTGTATACCACTTCAAAACTTGTTTATCTAGAATGGCATCTACTTATAAGTCTGTAGAGAGGTTGATGATCACTACTGAGCTTGAAGAAGATCTAAAGGTAGATGAAATTATGTCTTATAATGCATTACCACAAGTCCCGAGTGGTGTTGTGGTCAAAGGTGATTTGTCTAGCTATATAGATTGCAAAATTGAAGACTTGGGAACTCTTCACATCTATACTCAGTTGAAATCACTCTGTAATAAGGATGGAAAGACTGAAACAAAATATGCTAGTGTTTTTGAAAAAGGGTTTCATAATGCCGCCTACTTTTTTGAATATTTTGAGGATGATCACATAAGAATAATTTTGAGTCGATTCCATGGAGAGAATATGTATCTGGAGAGGACTCACACAATAACTAGGGAAACTATTAGGGTTGTAACGGGTTATTGCTCAACCGGTGAAATTCCCGTGTTAAGGAGAATTTCAAAAGATACTGTCAACAAGTTAACCGGTTCTACATCTAATGGGCATTCTTTTTCTATCAACAATATTAGAGACCCTGCAGTAAAGCTTACAACAATGGTGATAGGCTACCAGGTAATTTACTCTAGTAGACTTAACAATGTTCCATCTGCAACAATTCATACAGCATATAGAATGATTGTTGGTAATGCAGATTATGATATTTATGAAGCTATCAGAGTCAAGTTATTTTAAAATTTGAAATCCATTAAGAAGGACAATTCTCAAAAATTCAAATATGGTCAGCTATTAGCCGTGTTATTTTTCTATTTTCATAACTTTCTACCGGGTATAGGTGACATTGAATGGTCCAAAGAACAACTGGTCAATGCATAGATCAAGAACAACATTAAAGCTATGAAGAATACTTTTCTGCTGCCATGAAAAAGTACTTTAATGAATTCTAGAAGAAGATGAGCTTGAGAATGAGGTTACTTGAAGATGTGGTAAAACACTTTGAAAAAGACATAGTCTTCACAGTTACCACTGACTTTTGCTTGATGAAAGCAATTGCACCTAGAGAGGAAGAGATGGAAGATATGAGCTACGAGGTTATTCATGACTTACAAGTTGGCTATGCTAATACCCTATTAGCATCACCAAAGATAAAAAGAAGGCAAAATTGGACACCTTGGTAGTCCAAGTTGCACCAACTGAAACCGATACTGCACCTGTAGCTAAAGAAAAGGGAAAGAAAAAGAAATATGATGAAAAATATCCTATGAAGAAGACTACAAGGGTGACTCGAAGTGTCCTAACCAAGAAGGAACCAGTACCTAAAATATCTGAGAAGAAGGAGAGTTCACCAAAGAAGAGGAATAGGAAACTGATTTTCCAACTAGAGTCTGAGGGTAGAGATTCTTAAGAAGAACCAAAGAAGGAAAAAGCAACCGGTAGAACACCTAAGAAGGTAAAGGTAGTGCGAAAGGCAATTACACCTATATATATTGCCACCTACAAACCTGACACAATATTTGAGAGAACAATGAAGTCATTGGGAAGAAACTGGTATGTCAAAGAACATTATGATTCTTTTACAGAAGATGAGAAAAAGCATGTACTCCAATAGGTAATAACCTATTTGGGTCATTATAGTAGATTTCTGCATGAGTTGGAGAAAGATATTTCAGTCTCTTTGTATAATACTTTGTTAGATAAATGGGAAAAAGCCATTCAATTAGAAAAGAAGATTATTGATGAAGTATTTGTACAGTATTTTCCCAATCTATCATCAAATGGAATTAGTGCATTAACTGAGGAATACAAAGCATATTTTAATTTTAATGTAAGAAGACTAAAGCTTCTTAATGCAAAAAGGTCATTTGTTGAGTCTGAGACACATCAACTAGCCTATATAATCAAAAAGAGGGAAGAAGTCATCCACTCAAGTAGTAAGGATGATACTACAGAAGATGTTCCTCAACTAGAAATGGATGAAGAAATTGTTCAAGCTAACGTAGTCTATCCAACCAAGAAGAAGGATGATCCCATTATTATTGTTGATGAAGATGTTCAAGACATAGTAGACTTATTTGGAGACATTACTACACCAGATATGGATCCTCCTACAATCACAGAAGTACAGGTTACATCAGGTGATCAACCGGGTAATCAACTAAAAGTGGTCAATGAACTGGCAACTGAACAACTAGAGAAACCCCAATCTCCACTGGCCATTGATATTAGTCAAAAGGAGTCTACTGAGGAAGCTATTACTTAGCAAACATAAGATACAATAGAGAAAAACATAGAAAGAGCCATCATTAAGAGTATACCCTCTGAACCGGCAAAGCAAGAACTACTTGATGATGATGATGATGACTCTTTAATTATTTCAGGACCTATTGACATGAATCCCTTGAGTGCATCTGAAATGATGAATATTTCTAATGTTATGCAATCTCATACACACAAGAAGAGATTTAAAGAGAAAAGAATTGAGGCAGAGACAATCCAGAATGTAATTGAAATTTTGTTTGGTTTACTACCAAAAACCTCTGTCGTACATCTTCCCACTCCTATCAGCAAACTTGGTTAGTTAGTTGCAGATGCATCTAATCAAATCAAATCACTTGAAGATGCAGCTCAAATATTTGCTGAGAAGAGCCACAAGAAGGCATATGGAGATAAACTGGCTAAGCACATTGAAAATAGCAAAATGGCTTTATCTCATAATGGCAGTCTGTTAAAGAAAGCTATTGAATCTAGAGGAAAGTATCTTGCCTCTACCTCCAATATTACTTTATTTTATTATGATATTTCTAAGAATCAAGTTGAAACTAAGTAGGAAATTGAAAGGTTATGCAAGGCATATGTCCCACTCTAGGACTCCATTTATGCCTTTAACTGATCTATCAATGAAGTGCATGACATATTGAACCAAAATGATAATGAGAGAGCTAATAGATTCTAATCTCTATGAGATCTCAAGAGACAGCTCACCTCATAGATTGACATTCTTTAGAGAGCCTACTCCAATGCAGAAGCTATTCCTCCTACTCCTGAAACCTGCACGATCGACTCAATGAAACAATTCTATTCCTAGCTATTGTCTAGCTTTGACTAATAGATAACATACTAGAACCATGGGATAATGGTCTATCCTAGATGAAGCAAAACTTCAATACTATTTTCATGAGAATAGCCAATGCATGAACTTGTTTAAAATTGTAATATATGATGAACACTTTGATACAGATTTTTTATATATGTATATATTTTGCTTTTTCATTTTGGCATTGTTGTCAAAGGGGGAGTAATAATATGTATGTGTGTTTTTGAAAATTCTATATTTATGCATGCATTAAGGGGGATTATTGCATTAAAAGGGGAATATGAGTATATATGTAAATATGTTGTGTATGCACACTTAGTGGTATTGTATTACTATAAAATTTTCTAAGTGTTTCCATCAATGCCAAAGGGGGAGATTGTTGGTTTGATGATGATTGTAATGTATTCATCACTTGTTGTCATTGATGAAACACTCTCACACACATATATGATTACATTGAATACCGGTGTAACTTCAATTGGTTTACACTACCAACTGCTATCTTTAAGGTCTATCTCTAACCTGTACTTTTTGTCAACCGATATGCGCATAAGAGATAACCTATGACTACACTAAGTTGGCATCAAAATAAAAATGAAGATGAAGATGAAGATCAAGTGGAAGATTCCAAGACAATGATTCACTAGTTTTATTCCAACCGGTATTTGATTTTGTGATGAGTTACTAGCACCGTTTTCTTAGCAGTCATTTTTGTGATGAGTTATGTTTAAATGTCTAGATACACTGCACCTAGGAAATTGTGTTCTTATGGCTGACATAATATTTCTATGTCTATTTAAAGACATCTTGGAGAATCATTTTAAAATAGGAGATGATGATGAGAGAACAGATATAGAAGAGGTGCCCTATGTGAATACTTTTTCTAAAGAGCAATAAGTGTTTAGATGGAGAGCAGTGTTGAATGTACTTATAATGATCTGATTAAGAAAGTTTTGTGCTACTCAGAACATATCAAATCTATCATGTTGTTTTCTAATCATTACAATAGAATAAAATCCCCTAACCAGGTAAGCTCTAACAAGCTTCATTGTACAAATCCTCTAACAAGGTGATCCATTAGTTTGGATTCTGAAATCCTCCAGCAAGGTTACTCTTAATAGGGTAGTACTCTTAACAGGGTATAAGCTTCTAATCAAGCTTCGAATCTCTAACAAGATTCGCTCCTAGCAGAACTCTTTGTAAGACCTTAACCAGTTAGTTTTCTAATACTGTAGGTAGTTAACTTGTGAGTTCCATCTCTCCATGGTTTTTACCTATTTGGGTTTTCCACGTATAAACACTTATGTTATGGTGGATATTATACTTTATCTGGATGTTGTTATTTCATTTTAGATAGCATGTATTTTGTTCAAATTCTTAGTTAAGTTCATCTACCGGTTAGTGTTTAAAGTTGTGCTTGTTTTGGTGTCACTGAGTCACCCCCCCTCTCAGTGCTTTTCAAAACCATCATTCAATTCATATGTAGTCAACTTTGCAATGATAAAGTCTAGACATACCTTTGTCTTGTCGATAGACCTTAACTCCTGAATAGTGGCAACCATGATTGCATAGACCAGTAACAATGATCTCAGAACTTTACTGACAATGGTGGCATCATCAATTGTTCCACCAGTGCTCTTGATATCTCCAGCCACTGTCTTGATCCTTATGCCATATTTCTAAATGGTCTCACCTTCAACCATCCTCATGTCTGCAAATTTTCCTCTGAGGCTTTCTTTCTTAGCCTGCTTGACATGCTCATCACCACCATAAATGGTTTCCAGTGTGTCCTATACATCCTTAGGATTGTCCTTATGTTGTACATAAATGAACTCAATATCAGATAGGCTACTAATAAGGGCTTCCATGACTTGCCCATTTTCTTGAATCTCTCTTTTTTGATCATCGGTCAGAGTGCTAGTGGGGATTACATAGGCATTCTCAACATAGCTCCATTGTTGAACACCCAAACTCTTGATATAAATCTTCACTCTGTCCTTCCATATTTTGAAGTTATCCCTATTGACCTTAGGACCTTCCCTCTTCATTATTAAAGTAGGATCTTTTGCCTCAAGTGGTTAAGCTTATATCACTGAGGACCTAGAGTTGCTCTGATACCAATTGATGAATAATGATGAACAACTAATACCCTAATTTGTACTAAGAGGGGGGGGTGAATCAATACAGAAAAAAAATTTCTTCAATATTTTGACACTCTCCTTATAAAGATAATTGGTTGTCTATAGTGTTGTACTTAACCATAGCTATACCAATTAAACATAAATACTTTCGATAGATAAACCAGTTGACCAAAAGTACTTAAAACAACATTCAATAGATCTCAGATCTTGATAGCTACTTTACTAGTTTAGTCATGCATGAGTTGCATCAATAATACTACAATCATTTAGCACTTCATGCATATTCAAATTTAATCAAAAACTACTCAATCATCACATGAAAACTCACAACTCATAACACACATATTTTTCGCGTGGAAACCCAAATGGGAAAAACCATGGTGGGGATGAATACCCACAAGCTTGTTTTGAACTCTTTTGAAGTCGGCTTTGTTAGGAGCCTAGTCTAGTTAAAGACTTTACAATAAGGTTCTGTTAGGAACTGATCCTGTTAGGGATCACCCGATTAAGGGATGGCTATATACCCTATTAAAGGTTGAAACCCTATTAATGGTTATCTCACTAGAGGATTTAAATAACTCAATGAGCTTGAGTCACCTTGTTAGAGGATCTACAACAAGCCTGTTAAAGCTACCGGGTCAAGGGATTTTCCTTCTGGTGAAATGGTTAGAAGTCAATAGGTAAAGCTCTGATCTAATAATAGCAATACTTGCTAAGGCAGATCCTTTTCAGCTCCTCTCCTCTGCAATCACACTCTACAGATTCCACACCCTGGTTTTGCAAGTATCTCTGCAGACACAAACACAACATTTGCCAATACAAACAATAATAAACATCATCAACCTTATAGACAACAATTAGGTCAGTAGCATTAACCCTAAACCCTAAACAATTTTAGTACAATTACAAGTGGTCCAATCCTCACCGTCCAAACATATTGCATAGAGTAAAATGATCTTAAATAAATCTCAAGTCATTTTGCATCGTTTGATCCTCACCACATCTGGAAAATTGTAACCCATAACAAGCTCTTCATACACTGCTCAGAAAATTGTGCATTCCTGAGGTAGGCATTCAATGCATTCGATCTTTATGTCCAAGATCCTCAAGGAAATCCTTCACATGTACATAACTGACATGATATCCTGATCCTTATCCTTATTGTTCACAAAACACCATTGGTTGCACCGCATAAGCCAAACCAAAAACCCTAGAGCTAAACAAAGACTACGAACTAGTAGTCACACTTAGTGAACCCTGACTGCGAACCCCGACATTTATTCACACCATCTCGGTTGACTATAGACACTTCCTATCCTCATACTGGTTCACCTTCTTGAACACATATTGACATCAATGCCAACATATATTGTCACTGCTTCATCATATGCCAACAATCTGGTTCCTTTTGGGGTAACTGTTTCTCCAAGTGTGCAATACTGTCCTCACTAAATTCTAGTTCATGATAATTATGAAGATATGCAATGTTTAATATAGGTGAAATACTCAGACTATCCAATAACTCCACTTCATATGCATTCCCAGAACTAAACTTTCTCAAAATTCTGCAAGGTCCAAACTTTCTCATCTTCAACTTGTTATAACTTGCAACTGGGAATCTTTCTTTTCTTAGATACACCATCACTTCATTTCCAACTTCAAATTCCTTGTGTCTCCTCTTCTCATCCACCTTCTCCTTATACTTGATTTTCATGTCCTCCAGATGTTGCTTAACTTGAATATGTAAGTCCTTCATGTGATCTACAAATTATTCTTCTTTTGAACTTCTCTAGTCTTCACTGTTAATATCTCTTAATTATGATATACCTCTAGGGTGTACTCCAGTAACAATCTCAAAAGGTGTTCTTCAGATACTCCTATTTACTAAATTATTATAGACAAACTCTTCTTGTGCAAGAATCAAATCCCAACTTCTGATTTTATCTCCACCTAAACATCTCCACAAATTTCCCAAGCTCTAGTTAACTACTTATGTCTGTCCATTAGTCTATGGATGAAAAGTAGAATTGAACTTCAAAACTGTCTTCATCTTCTTCTAAAGTATTCTCCAAAAATAGCCAACAAACTTAGTGTCTCTATTTGAAACTATACTCTTAGGTAATCCATGCAATCTCACCACTTCCTTTAAAAATAGGTCTACTACTTGTAATGCATCTGATGTCTTCTTATGAGGTATGAAATGAACCATCTTCGTGAATCTATCCACTACCACAAATATAGAATCATTCCCTCTCGGTGTTTTAGGAAATCCAAGTATGAAATCCATGCATATATCCTCCCAAGGTCTTACCAGTACAGTCAAAGGTTTATACAAGCCTAAATTCTGACTACTACTCTTTGCAACTTGACACACTATACAAATTTGCACATATTTCCTAACATCCTTATTAATCTAGGTCCAAAAGTAATTCTCACTTACCAGTGCTATTGTTTTGGCAACACCAAAATATCTAGGTAATCCTCCACTGTGTTTCTCCTTTATCAGATTCTCCCTCATAGAAATCTTAGCTATGCACAACTAAACTCCTCAGAATAACATCCCATCCTGAATGAAGTAATCCAACCACTTGCTTCTATCTACTATAACCGGGTCTCTACATGCTCTCTAAGGTTCTGTAAAATCTAGGTCATCATCATACAATGTTTTCAATTCCTCAAATCCTAATACTGTCACTCTCATCTCTGTCAGCAAATTCCTTCTCCTACTCAATGCATTAGAAGATTTCTTAGATTTCCCACTTATATACTTCAACACAAAGGTGTAACTTTGCAAAAATTCTACCCATCTCATATGTCTTTGATTCAACTTACTCTGACTGTTCAAATACTACAAGGCTTGATGATTCGTATATAACACAAACTCCTTAGGAAATAGGTAATATCTCCACTTCTTCAAGGCTTGAGCTATGGCATAAAGCTCTTGATCATACACTTAATATCTCCTTGGAGAATCATTCAATTTCTCATTGAAATAAGTTACTGCTCTCTGTTCCTGACTCAAGACTGGTCCTATTGTTGTTCCACTTGCATCACAATCCACATGAAATACTTTATTGAAATCTAGTAAAGCCAACATAGGTTGCTCAATCACTTTCTGCTTCAATAGTTTAAAACCTTTGTTTTCTTTGGTGGTCCACTTGAATTCCTTCTAATCTCCCCTCATGGACTCAATCATAGGGTTACAAATTGAACTGAAATTCTTGTTGAACTTTTGGTAGAAACTAGCAAATCCATGAAATGATCTTACCCCTCCAATTCTTTCTGATGTAGGTCACTCAACAATTGATTTTACTCTCTCAGAATCCATCTTAAAACCAACCTTAGATATCACAAATCCCAAATAGAGTAATTCTTCTTTCATGAAAGTACACTTCTTTAGATTTATTAACAACTTTTCTTCCCTCAACCTCTGCAAATTTTGTCTCAAATTCAATAAATGCTCCTCTTTTGTCTAAATAAAAATCAGCCAAGTATATAATAACAAAATTACCCAATAATTTCTTGAATACCTCATTCATCAGCCTCATGAAAGTACTTAGTCTATTAGTTAACCCAAAAGGCATCACCAGCCATTTATATAGTCCTTCATTTGTCTTGAATGATGTCTTCCACTCATCTCCTTCTCTGATCCTGATCTAATGATATTCACTCTTGAATTCTATCTTTGTAAAGAATTTGGCTCTGCTCAAACAATCCATTATGTCATCCATCCTAGAAAAAGGAAACCGTTATTTCAATGTGATCTTGTTTATTGCTCTATAATCGATACACATTCTCCACTCTCCATTCTTCTTAGGTGTTAATATTGTTGGTATTGTACATGGGCTCAAATTTTTTCTAATCAAACCTTTCTTCAACGACTCTTGCACTTATCTATTCTTCTCTTTATTCTCTATCAGTGTCATCTAGTGTACAACTTTGTTACACAAACTAGCTCTAGGAATTAGGTCCATGCAATTACTGATACTTGTCACAGGTGTAAATCCACTAGGCAACTCCATTAGTCTATCAACAAATCTTTTATCTCTTTCAATTGTTCTTCTTCATGCTCTGGATTCTCAGTCTTCTTAAGAACTAAGGCAAAACACACATTCTCATGTCTCAATCTATCCAAGAATTTCCTTCCATCCACCAAACAAATTCTAGCATTCATATAGACTTCACCCTTCAAAGGTTCCTCCAAGGGAAACAAGGTTTGCTTCATCCCTTTGGCCATAATAGTGTATGTATTCTTCCACACATCATGTATTTCCTATCTATAAAACTACCAAGGTCTACCTAATGAAAAGTGACAAATATCCATAGGCATAATATCACACAAGACTTCATCATGATAATTCCCAATTTCTAATTTCACCAAGCATTGGTTACTTACTAACAACTTTTGTTCATCCTGAATCCATGTTATCTAATAAGGCTTAGGGTGCTTCAATATTTCCAATTTCAACTTATTCACCATCTCTTCTAAAATAAGATTATCTGAACTACTACTATCAATAACAACTTTGAAGCACTTACCAGATACCTTACATCTGGTCTTGAACAAATTCTTTCTCTAGAAGGGCTCTTCATCTCTCCCGGTATGACACAAAGCTCTCCTCATCATCAACAGTTCTCCATTTTCTGATTTATTATCTGATCCAGTGGGATTTTCTTCCATCACTGCTACTCTTCCGATATTCTTTGTCATCTTATACTTGAAATCATGGTGTCCTTGTTGGCAATTTGGTGGAATTGATTATGTGTTGCATTGATGTTTTGTCACTGATGTCAACACTAGCTTTTTTGGATGTCTTATCGACACTCTTATGGTTCTGATAGGTTGTGTGGTTTTTGGTTGGATTGGATCTGGTATGATCTGGTACACTCTAGTATGATTTGGTTATGGAACTAGCTTATTCATGATACTCATGTTAATATTTAGTAAGTCAATTTTTGTCTAGTAATCAGATGCTATCCTGTTTGCTTGGAAGCTTGGCTTATGGTTCCAACGAGGGTTTCACCAGCAGAGCTTTATTGAAGATCTTTGGTGATATGCATAAGTGGTGTTTGTGTGGCTTCTAATGGAGATTCAAGATATTGTTGGTGATCATGTTCGGGACTTGGTGGATGGAGATCATTTCTTTATCGTCTGGACCTATATTGGGTCCCGGTTTATCTAGGTTATGGACCGACTTAATGTAACGTGTGGTTTGGACTTCTTGATACATTTCTAGGATGTCTTATGGGTTGGATATTATTTGTTTAGTCTCTAGCCAACACATTTTTTAATTATGCAATTATTTTATTGTCTGGTGGCCGACCTTATTTTTTATAGTCAAGGGTTTGTATATATACGATGTAAGATCTCATTTTAGATCATATAGGTGGTAAGGACATGGATAAGTAATGAACAAATAATGTAATAATAATTCAGACAGAGGATTTGGTTAATCATTAGTGATTGAGTTGGGTTTATGTAAGAGGATTTAGTCTTTTGATATTGAGCTTAACTAGAATTATACTCAAGCATAGGAGATGCTATCATTGCAGTTTATTGATTCTTCCAGATTGTAGTTTGGATTTCTATGTAGTTAGTGAAACTCCTTTTATGATGAGAAGTGTGCTCTAGGTTGTTGGCCTTCCTGCAAGTGCAGACCCATAAATTGTAATTCACATACTTACTGCAGAAGTATTATCTTAGTGTGGGTAGGTTTCCCACCATGGTTTTCCCCTTTACCAGGTTTTCCATGTACAAATCTTGGTATCTTGTGGATGGTATTTATTCTCTGATTATTGTTTATGCTTAATTGGTTTAACTACTATTCTGGTATTTGGTTTAAGTATTTTGGTATTAATGTTTTGGGTTTCAGTGTTAAAGTTTTAATTTCTAAATGTTCTGGTAATCTGTGATAGCTGATTCACCCTCCGCCCTCTCAGTTGTCTTCCTTTTATTTGAACTGTCTAACAATTGGTATCAGAGCCTGGTCCTCTCTATAAAAGCTTAACTACTTGAGGAAAATCCTATGGCATCTAACAATTAAAGTTCATCATGCGCATCTACAACTATTTTCTGAAGAGAAATTCCTAGGATTGATGGAACAAATTATAGGGTCTGGAAGATTCAGATGGAGACTTGTTTGAGATATCTTGGAAAAAATATTTGGAAAATCACAGAAACTAGGGTTACACCTTATAATCTGGAATCTGGCAATCCTCGAATGACAGGCCTAGATAAGGAGCTTGAGAATGATTGTAGAGCTAGAGAAGCACTTTTGTGTGAACTATCTGATATGCAAATAATGGGACTAACTAACAAAGAAACTGCAAAGGCTATGTGGGACAAATTGGAGACTCTTAATGAAGGTGTCCCAACTATTAAAACTACAAAACTTGATGGTTACTGGGTGAGATATGAGAATCTAAAGATGGAAGAAGATAAACGATGCTACTTTTATGGAAAGAGTTAATGAGATTGTTATGAGAATTCAATATTGAGGTGGATCTCTCAGTGAAGATGAAATAGTTTCTAAAGTTCTGAGAGCTTTACCATTGGCTTATAAGATGAAGGCTACTACGATTAATGAGTTGAGAACTATGGCTAACACTATTATTAACCATGATACTTTGGTTGGGAAATTATCTGCTTTTGAGCTTGAAGAATTTGGACCTTCTGGAGCTGTGAAGTTTGAACCTTCTTTTCATGCATCTACATCATCAACCGACAAGCAAGATTGGAAAAATTTGTATGCAATAGAATTAGATGATATGAAGAGAGAAGATGAAGAATTTGAGCAAATTGAAGCCCCATTTCTAGAAGAGTAGCTAAGGGACTAATAAGAAGTAAGTATGAAGGAAAATAACCTTTTAAATGTTTTGCATGTAATAAGATAGGTCATTTTGCATCTAGATATCCTAAAAGGAATTCAATATTTGAGGAAAGAGCTAGAAGATTTTTTAAGCCTAATCTTGATTATCAGAACAAACATAAGTACAAGAGAAACATAGACAAATCATTCTATATTGCTGATGAGGAAGGTGTGACTGATTCTGATGATGAGCTGACACAATATTCTGGTAGTCATTCTGGCAATCGAAAGGAATGAATGTTCTTCACTATTAAGGAAGATGATCCGGTAATGGAAGGGAAGCAACCTAAAGAAAAGACACTTGCTACTAAAATAGAAGACAAGGATGAATGGGTAATAGACAATGGATGTTCACATCATATGACTGAAGATAAAAATAATTTTCTATCTTTGTAAGATTTTGATGGTGGTATGGTTATATTTGGAGATAACAAAGCATGTATGATCAAAGGAAAAGGAACTATATCACTGGATGGTAAGCATAACACTGAAAATGTTTATTATGTTGAAGGTTTAAGATATAATCTTTTGAGCGTAGGACAATTGGTGGATAAGGGATTTCAATTACAATTCAAAGATGGAGAATGCAAGATTATTAATCGATCTCGATTGGAGATTGCAACTGGTACACAGACTAAAGGTAATATATTTCATTTGAATTCTGGTGACAAGGCATGTTTGATTGCATAGATTGATGAAAGTTGGCTATGACATAAGAGGCTATGTCATGTGAATTTTGATTGCATTGTGAAAATCAGTTCTACTAAGGTAGTTAGAGATATACCTAAGATTGTGAAGCCCCATAATCTGGTATGTAAGGAATGTAAAATGGGAAAATAGGTCAGAATTGACTGATCATTTGTTCGTATCCTCCTCAAATGTATTTTGTAGGAATTTTTATCTACAATATGTTGTTTTTGTTCTTGTTGTGTTCAAGTCAAAAAAGAAAAGATTATCAAAAGGATAAAATATTTGCAAGATTTGGTACCTTGCTTCAATAAAGTAACTTGTATGAATTTTCATTATACTCCACAATTTATCATGTGCCCTCCTCTGCTCGCTTTAGTTATCCAATATGGTAGTTATCGATTTAAATTGACTTTTTGATAGTAGGAATGTTCATGTAAATTAACTTTTAATGACGTACTCCCTTTTAAGGAGATTATATACTAGTGTAATGCTTATAAAAATATATGAATTTTTCAGTTATTCAGTAATTTTTTACTTTGCTTTTATTCCTTTCATATTATAGGCAAAGTTGTTATCATTAATTACATACAATCTTTACCCAGAAAAACTGAAAGAAAATGTTAGAGGGTCAAAACTTCCAGTCCAATTGAACTATTCCATTAATCTAAGAAGAACAATGCAATTTGATACATTGACAAGTGACTAATTTTACACGGAGCTTTTATATATAATTCTCATTGAATTTCATTGTTTTAAAACATTTTTTAAATTTGTGTTTGTATTACATAATTAGCTTATATAAAGAGATATCCTTCTTGACACGCTTCTTTATAAGTGTCTCACTCACTTATTCTATATAATACATGTTTAAATCTGCACTCATCCAGTTCAAACTATTAATAATAAAAATTAAAAATCATAAATTTATTAGTGCAAAATCATAAATTTATAAGTATTCAATTCAATCAATTAAGTTAGAACATACAACCAGCTATTACCAATTTTAAATAAAACATTCAATTAAATCTATAATCATAAGTTTAAATAATCCATAAATGAAAACATTACATCCACTCAATCTATGGATACAACACATAAAATAAGAAAGTGTGTGTGAAGCCTTGGAGAAAGAGAAACAACACATAAAATAATAAAGTGTGTGTGAAGCATTGGAGAAAGGGAAAAAGAAACAGGAAAGTGTGTGGTAACTAGTGGTTGCACTGTTGTGTGCAGCACAAAGAAAAGGAAAATAATTTTCGGAACAGAAAAAAATAGGGTGTAGAGTTTGGGCATAAAATTGGTCTTTAAATCTCATTGAAACTGGATGAAGAATTGTAGAGATGCTGTAAATAGCTCTTGATAGTCAATTAATTTGCATTGTATTTATTAGTATTGCATTGTTCTTGAAACTTGGCTGCAACTTACTAGTTTATTTACCATTGAGCTGATCTGATAATATAAGATCATCTTGCATTGATTAATATAAAACACGACTATTCATTTTTGTGCACGTCTGTTTAAAAAGAAAATAATATATTTATATTTCTATGAAAGGTGGGTAGATACTAAAGAAATTAGAAATATTAATACTCTTGCAACAATGCATAGTAATTAGAATTTATTTATTTGGTAATAAATTTGAATAAAAAGAAAAGAAACTAAAAATCCTTAATACTAATAGCTGTGGATTCTACCTCCTTTTCTTTTCGTTAATGCCGTCTAATGTGAAAGAACACGCAATACATTATAAAATAGAGACCATTCACAGGAAAATCAAATAGAAGCAATATATTTGAATGGTGGTCACACCTATTTATCCATATGTTAACAAATCGTCATAGCTGTCTAGAAATGCATAAGACCAATTTTTTTTTCTCTACTGAATTGCTCGGTCTTATTTGGCTCTACTGAATTGCTCTACTAACGCATTGAATAGGGTTAGGGTTGGAGGTGGGCGATGCTGGATTGTACACCAATACTCAGATTGTTGGGTGCTGCAAATATAATTCTTCTCCTTTTTCCATTAAGGTAATGATTAAAGAAACAAAGACAATTCATAAGGAACGAAGGTGTTACATTTCATTTATGAAAGTAACTTTTTTGTTGAGATGCAACATGTATAACCATTTTGGAGAGATGTAATATTAGTTAAATTATAATTAATAATGAGAATTTGTCAATTACTTGCAAAACATAACTACTAATTTAGTAGACAGCAAAATGGACATTAAATTTATTCAAAAATCAAAATATTAACTTATATTAGGAAGCCTCTGGACTTAATAATAGTTCATATCAATGAAACTGGGAGCTTCTAATTCTAGACTGGTTTTAAACAATTTTATTATTATGTTAGATTCTGAAATATCAGTATAATCATGTAATCAATCTTATCTGTATGACCATTAACTTATCTCATGGTTGCCATTATTGTTATTGACTCTTTTACCTGATTTTGCATGAATCCTTGTAGAAGCCAGACTATTTGTAATCCCAGTCCAGGTCTGGACTGTGTTCAATGGGATGCCTCTTCTTAAATTTAGATTGTTATTTTTGTGGGAAGATGAGGAAATGCGTTAAAGACAACTCAACGAAAATGAGAATGATTTCTGTTTTTATAGCACATTATGCAAATATTAGTGACCGTAGATACTAGAATTGGATAAGTTAATTGTTGGCGTAGCTTAGGCGTTCGGTTTAATCTTATAATCTCCAATTCTTCTTCCAGCCACTCTTTGTGACTATTTTGCATCTCTGCCTTATAGAGAGTTTCAGTTACTATGATTGAGTCTAAAAAGACTTCAATAGTTTGAGGGTTGCAGGTGAATTTGATATGGTTTTGATTGAATGCTTCCTTTTTCGAGCATTTGCTTGGAGTTTTTGTCCATGTTATGTGAGATGATCCCATGGTTAACGGTCTTGTTGAAAGTTGATTACCTTCTTTCTCACTCGTTTTCATACTTATTTAAACTTTAAAAGAAGTTGAATATAAATTAATTGTGTAAACTGAATCTAGCAAACTCAAAGACGGTTCTCGTGTTGTAAATCCTATAAGTATAGATCTGCAAGCATGGGCATATTTTTATGAGAGAGCCAAACACTCGATGTATTCTCATGGTTTAGATCCTGTAGCGGTATTGACAGAGTGAATAATTGATTTTCCTCTTTGGTAAGGCTGCAGAATTGTGATGTAAGAGTTATCATTTAATATGTTGTAGTGTCCTTAAAGACACAGATTATGATGACAGTGCTTCAGATGAAAGTATTTATGTATTTTTAGATCCGAATATGGAATTTGAAGTTACAATGAAGTCAGGCTGTTTCTCTATTCAATATATTTTTATTTCCAAATGTATTGGGCATTGTATGTATGCACACGCAAAATTTTGTTTTCTATTTATAATATTTTTTCTTTTGTATTTTATACTACACATCTCAGCCTTAGTAACCAAAAAAGCCCTTCTAAATCCAACAAGAAAGAAGGAATTGCCTTTTACTTTTACAACAATGGTGTAGCCTATCCTTATATTGTATATGTTAAAAGGAGCATATCTTATCTATGTGGACCTTTTGGAGAGTTTAGGCATTGCAAGTAATTCGTGTGTATAACTAAATGATTGGAAGGTGGATGTTTTGAGACTCTTCGCCAAATTCTCTCCCAATTTATATTTTCTTTTATCCAATTTTTAGGTGTCGTGTGAGTACCAAAAATATGGATGAGCTTTAAATTTTGGCCCTTTAAGCAATAGGGGTTGAGTGGTGGGTGGATGAAAGTGAGCACATATAAAGTGTTCAAGCCTAGGCTTGCATGAAGACTTTAAACAGAATTTCAACTATACATGAAAACTTTTTACTTATTGTGTCCATTTCAACTATACATGAAAACTTTTTACTTATTGTGTCCAAGTATGAATGGAAATTTGTAAATTAAACAAGTGAAGTGGTTGATTCGTTATCACCATTTGTTAGCTGTTTATAATAAAGTTTCCCTTACTTTACTTTAGATGAGAAAACTTATCTGCAAAATTGACAGTGAACAAACTATGACAACTTGGAGACAGTATAAGGCGTATATTCAATGGCTCTCAGCTTGTTATTAGTTCCTGCCCGCAGGAAACTATAGGGGAGGCTTTCTCCACTAACTAGTGATTAAACTGTCTAGAAGCAACCAATCAGAAACTGCTTTCTTTCTATGTTATTATTTGTATTTATTTTAATGTCATTCACTAAAAGATGAAAAAATTTTAAACCTAAAATTTATCTAATTTATTTTTGTCTTATTTCTTAGGACTAAAACTGTTAGGAACAGATTGTCAGATGAGTAATGTGAATTACGATAAGAGAGAACGCACATTCCCCAATGTCACTGGCAGTATATTGCAGGAGCTGATGGAATCCAACGCTAAAATGGGTGTTGAGCTGTCATGTCAAATAGCTGTGCACTTGCAGCCAGGTTATAGCCACAACATTAATGTGTCAATATATAGACGTTCAAGAGCAATTCTATCTCTTAAGGTGATATTTGACATATTGGAGTTTCTTCACAAAGACAAACATAATTGTGCCTTAAGCAGGGTCACCCTCTCTCCACCTCTTAGCCACTAAATCGTGCAAATAAGAGTTCCGAAGCCACATAAGCTGAAATTTAAAAGGAGGATTCTTAGGGCCAGCCAAAGAAGATAGGAGACAAAAAACCTATCAACCATTTAGAGACCGCCTCATGTCCACTCCGTCTATTGTTCCAATTGAAAGTCCCCTCAGAAGGCTTGACATCCACTTGAGCTCTAAAAAGGTCAGAGGATGGACCTAACCTAGGCAGCTGCCCTCTTTTCTCATCCAAACTCAATACAGAATTAAAATCCCCACCTAAAATCCAAGAAAGATAAGGAGTACATGACCAGACATATCTTATGTGAGTGCAAAGCTAGATTTTACCATGGATGTCAATTGGAGCATAAACATTAGAAAGTAGAATAGTCTAACCGGAATCCAAAGAAGTAGCAACCATAGAAATAGAAGAATGGCTGAAAATCCACCATAGGGGAGCAATTTTGCGTGGATCCCAAAAAAGCACCAAACCTCCACAATTACCCTAAGAACCAATGCACTGACATTGACCAAAATACCAAATATGAGAAGCATAGTGAAGCATGTCATCAACAGAAACCTTAGTCTCCTGAATACAGAAGATGTCCAGAGAACTAGCTGCAATCAAATTATGAATAGCCTTTTGTCGAGGGAGGCTGTTCAACCCCCTAACATTCCAAGAAAGAACAATCATTGCGAAGGTTAGGAGAAGTGAAGATCAATGGGCTTGACAGCTCCAGATTCCACTAACAAATCCCCAGTAGATTTAATCTTCTCCTGGTCCTTCTTATGACCACCTTTAAAAGAATTATCAAATGAGACTTTCTTATGAGGGCGTTGTTGCAAACCCAAACCCAATGACGAGCCTTGCCCCTTGCCAACCAACAACACCTCCTTAGACAAATCCATCATAACAATGTCATATTGTAAGTCAATGGAAGCATAGGGAGCCCCCAACACAAGGATAATAGAAGATCCATCCTGTTGCAGTCCAACATACTGACTCATAACAGGGAGCGTCTATTCCTACACAATGTCCATACCTACTCTAGGTGCCCCGAAAGAAACATCAATTGGAATCCCTTCTTCGAAGGTCATATTGTCTAAGACCTAAAAATGATTAAAGTTGTCATCAGTCTACCTGTCTGTAAAGGATCTCTTTTGGCCTCTCCCCTTGGCACGAGATTTGACAGGCATGAAACCATCCTTATTTGGGCCATTTTCTTGCATAGGGGACCTACCTTTATCTCCTTTATCCACCTTTGGACCTAAAGGAGGAGGAGAGACACCAATAGAAGAACCAACATTTTTTAGAGATTCATATCTCTTCCCCGTTAGCTTTGACTTGTGAGGCTTGTCAATTTTATTCTGCTCTTTTATCTAAAGACTCCCCTCATGCTGCGAAGGAGGAGAATTTGATCATTTCTACATTCCCTCTCTTATCTCCAATGTGATGAATGATTCTTTTACTCATCTGGTTCTACTGCCTAAGTTAGAAGAAGTTGTTTTTGGAATGAACAAAGGTAAAGCTCTAAGCCCAAATGGCTTCCCTGTTGCATTTTTTCAGGACTTTTGGGATATCATTAATTTGGATCTTTTGGAGGTAGTTAGGGAATCTCTTTGTAATAAGAAGATACTTCGATCCTTGAACTCTACCTTCTTGATTCTCATTCCCAAAAAGGAAGGTGTAGACAAACTTGAATTTTTTTAGCCTATTTCTCTCTGTAATGTGGTGTATAAGATTATCACTAAATTGATTGCAGAGAGGCTCAAAACTTGTCTTCCAGTGATGATTTCTAAGGAACAAGGGGGTTTTGTGGTTGATAAATAGATTCTAGATGGGGTGGTAGTGGCTTATGAGGTTATTCACTCTATGAAAACTTCAAAGGAGAGATCTATGTTCATTATATTGGACATACCCAAGGCCTATGATAGAGTCAAATGGATTTTTCTTTAGAAAATTCTCTTAGCCTTTGGTTTCAATGCAGAATGGATGAGTTGGATTATGAGCCGTGTTACTTCGGCTTCTTTTTCAGTTATTGTGAATGGACAACCTTCAGAGCCTTTTAGTGCTTCTAGAGGCCTTCGCCAAGGGGATCCTCTTTCCCCTTACCTATTTATTATTTTTGCGGAGGGTCTGGGTCTTTTTCTAAAATTCTGAGCTTCTCATGGCTGGATTAATGGATGGCAATGGGGAAATGGCTTGCCACAACTCTCACATCTCTAGTTTGTGGATTACACATCGCTTATGGGATTGGCACATCTTCGGGAAGCTAAAGCTTTTAGGAAAACCTTGGATATTTACCTTGAAGCTTCATCAGGTCAGAAAGTCAATGAGAATAAATCCTCCATTTTCTTTTTCAATACCCCTCAGGCCATTCAGAGGCGTATTGCTGACATTCTATGGTTCCAGATTGGGTCTCTTCCTTTTGTTTATTTGGGCATTGCTCTTACTGTTGGTAGACATCCTAGAGCCTCTTGGTAGATTTTTCTTGACAAGCTACGTCAGAAGGTTAATCATTGGACTCACCATTGGTTATCTACTGTTGCTCATTTGATTCTTTTAAAGTTAGTTATTCAAGCTCTTCCTATATATAGGTGCTTTGTTTAGGTTGCTCCCATGTATTTTCTTCAGAAATTTGATGCTCTTTTTCGTCAATTCCTTTGGAGTGGGAATTTATCAATTGCTAAATGGAGCCTTGTTAAATGGGAAACTATGTGCAGACCTAAGAATGAGAGCAGCCTTGGCTTATGTTATGCTATTTCAAATGGGCAAGCTCTTGTTGCTAAGTTATATTGACACTG
This sequence comes from Cryptomeria japonica, assembly GCF_030272615.1. Classification (NCBI taxonomy): domain Eukaryota; kingdom Viridiplantae; phylum Streptophyta; class Pinopsida; order Cupressales; family Cupressaceae; genus Cryptomeria; species Cryptomeria japonica. The sequence continues at coordinate 210,386,641 of NC_081411.1, forward strand.
GTGTTCTAGCCAGAATCATCTTTGGGCCCTTATTCTCACCCTTAAGTATCTTCCAGGTGTTAATGTGGTTGATATTCCCTGCTTTCCTTTGGTGGGAAGATGTTTAATGATCTGGAACACTTTGAAACTTGGGGCTCAACTGGTTAAGAATGGTCTATTTTGGATTTGTCATACGAGATCTCAAGCTCTATCTTGGCTAGATTTTTGGGATGGAAATCCTTCTATCCTTTCTGCGCATCTCCACCTTAAGGTACTTTGTGATTCCTATACTGATGTTGGCTAGGACACGGTTGACCATTATAAGATTGCCCATAATTGTGGGTTGATAGTTCTCTTTCATTGGAAACATCCTTCTGAATGGCCTGTAGGAGGATCTGATGAAGACAAGCAGGAGCGGGCTCAGATTCTAGAGTCTTGGGAGTGCACTACCTTGGTTAGGAATGATGTTTTGGCTTGGGCTAGCAGTTATTTGTCTGGAAAGTTTTTTGTCTCTGCAGGGTATGTGGAGCTAGTGTGGGAGAGGTTTGGAGACATTCAGGTTCCTTGGTGGAATGAAGTTTGGTACAAGTTTTCTTGGCCCAAGTGCAGTTTTTTCATGTGGTTGGTTGTCCACAATCGGTCCCTTACTTGGGATAAATTAGTTAAATGCGGCTTTAAGGGCCCTTCGATGTGTGTGTTGTGTCGTAATAGTGAAGAAACTATCTCTCACCTTTTTTCCAGTGCTCCTTCACTAGGCATATTTGGCACTGTTGGTGGGAGGTGTGGAATCAAGCTTGTTGGTATGTCTCTTCTTTGGTTGAATTCTTTGTTCGGTGGGGTAAGGCTCTTGTCAAGACTTCCTTTCTTTAGGTTGCTTGGACTCTTGGCCCTTTTTTTATCATTTGTTATATCTAGTTGGAGAGGAATTGTCAGATCTTTCAAGATGTGTTGTTGGGGTCTCACCACTTGTGGGGAAAAATTTTCCATTCTCTAAGGGAAACTGTCTCGGCTAAATGTGACCTATCAGAGGTTGTGGATCCTGGTGACATTATATGTTATAACCACCTTAATATTCCTCCTCCACAAAACCATATTATGAGGAATATATGTAGACACCTTCTTTGAAATATAAATAGGGTGGGGAGGTGGATTCCTCCTCCACAAGGCATTCTAAAAATCAACATGGATGGGTCTTCTCAGGGAAACCCAGGTACTCCAAGTATTGGTGGATTTGGTAGAGATAGTTTGGGAATTATTTAGTGCATGTTTTCTATTTATAGAGGTCATCATACGAACAATTTGATGGAGGCTATTGCTATTTTGTATGCTATGGAATGTTCTTGTGCTCTTCGATAGAGCAGGCTCATTTGCGAATCCGATTCATAGGTGGTGGTGCATTTGCTAAGCCAGCAACATTTTGAGGATGTTAGTTGATAGTTAGCTTTTGTTGTTAACTAGATTCTTAATTTTTGTGCTTCTTTGTATTTTGTTACTTTCTCTCATATCCCAAGGGAGTGGAATGGAGTTGCAGATAGTCTGGCCAAATGGGCTTCTGATCACATGCAAAATTGGAATATTGTGGAAAAGGGTCAATTACCTCTGGGCTTGTCTCAACAACTTGACTACTTAGTGGATCTTGATAGGACTAATTGATACCTATGCTCTATATTTTTTTCTTGTTTGAATAAATTTTAACCCCTCTTTTTTATTTAATATATGAATATCTAAAGCTCGCATTCTTTCACTTTTGCCATTGTCATGTTTGTCTAGATTTCTCTATGGGTGTGCAGAAATTGGCCAACATATAGCCCTGGTGGAGTCTTATTTTTCTGAGAATGTGGGTACCACTTATGGCTTATCATATTTGTATAATTGCTATTATCTCTGGTTTATGTGGTTCATGTTAGGTATACCCTAAAAATATTGTTAGGGGTATTAATAAAGTGGTATCGAGCTTTCCTCTCAAAAACCAAAAAGCTAAAGATAAGTGATGCTGAGGTCCCAGTTCCATTGTTACAAGTTTACTAGGATTTCCACTATAAAACACCACCATCCATCACAATGCTTCAGCTCAACCATCCACTGATCATGCACAACCATCCACCAATCACCGATCAAGGCATATGTAGTTTGTTTAGGCTAATTTTTAGTTTTTGCATGAGTTAGTTGTTTTGTCTATTCTTAGTTTGAAGCTTTCTTTATAACCATTGAGGAAGCTCTCAAATTTCTTTTAGGTTTGTTGAAATTATTAAATAGATTTATAATGTTTTATCAATCTTCAATAATAAAACTGTTAAGTTTTGGTGTTATCTTTTTTCTCTAGATATAGTCTTGGGAGTTTATCAGCTGGCTACAAGAATAGGGAGTTTGATTTAGATTCTACAAGTGGTATCAGAGAAGGTAATATTTCTTTGGGTTGAAGTTTTTTGGTGTAAAAGTTTGCCAATATTAATCATGTCAAATTTTAATAGCATGCCTATTTTAGAATTTGATGGTAATGACTATGATTATTGGTGCCTTAAGATCCTAACCTTTTTGATAGGATAATATTTGTGAGAGATTATTGAATCAGGTTATGAGGAGCCAACTTATTGGAATGCCCTTTGTGTCAATGATAGAGCAACCAAGAAGGAGGCAAGGAAGAAGAATGTTCAAGCTTGGCTTCACATTCAAATAGCTGTTGATAAGACCTTATTTCCAATAATTTCAAGAGAAACAACTGCCAAAGATGCCTGGAAGAATCGATAAGAATCTTATCAAGGTACTTCTCAAGTTAAGGTGGTCAAGCTTCAAACAATGAAGCAAGAGTTCAAGAATTTGAAGATGTAAGAAGCTCAAAGTATAAACAACTATTGTGTCAGAGTCAAATATGTGGTCAATAAAATAGCTACACTTGGGGAAACTATAAGCATTGAAGTTTTGGTAAAAAATGTGTTGATATCTTTGACACCCAGATGGAATCATGTTGCCATAATCATAGAAGAAAGCAATGATTTGACAACCCTTCAGTTTGATCAATTGGTTGGATCCCTGATGTCTCATGAAGAAAGATTGAAAGATTCTTTTGAAGGTGTAGAGAAAGTATTTTCCTCTAAATTTCAAATCACAACGAATGAAGATGCCAGCAATAGTAGCACCTTAAGCAATCAAGGCCAAGGTAAATGGAAAATTCAAAATTCTTCAAGAGGAAATAGAGGCAAAGGTGGCTCAAAGTGAAAAGGTGGTTCTAGTGGAAGAGGTAGAGTTAGATTTGATAAGAGAAATGCTCAATGTTGTCATTGTAACAAGTATGTCCACTTTGAAAGAGAAGGTAGATTGAAAGAAGGTAAAAGTGCTAACTATGCTCCAAATCACTTATTTTTATCTTATAAAGGTGAAAATACTAGTAAAGATGTTTCGTATCTAGATTATGGATGCTCTAACCATATGATTGGGAATTAGAAGTTATTTTCAACAAAGGATGGAAGTCTCAAATCTAAGATCCAACATGGTAATGATAAATCATTGGAAGTTGTAGCTAAAGAAGATATGGAAATCCACACAAAAGAAGGTATAAAGAGTACTCATGATATTTATTATACTCCACAGTTGAAGCACAATTTGTTAAGTGTTGGACAATTATGTGAGAAGAATAGAAAAGTTTTCTTTGAGAATAAGACATGTGCTATCTATGATAAGAATCAAGGCAATAGGGTGATCATTGTTGTGCCTATGACAAGGAATAGGATGTTCCCTTTGAGGTTTGGTAAACATAACAGCAGTTTGGAAAATCTGGCATATGAGGATTCAAGTTGGTTATGGCATCTCAAGTATGGACATTTAAATTTTCACAATTTGAAGCTTCTCACCTCGCATGCATTAGTTTCTAGTTTTCCCAAGGTTGAGGAGAATAAGGAGGTTTGTGAAGATTGTGCTAAAGGCAAGCATGCAAGAGAAAAGTTTCCAAAGGGAAATGCATGGAGGACCCATCACCCACTTTAGCTTGTTCATCCAAATATTTGTGGTCCTATGCAAAATAAGAGTTTGGGTAAGTCATCATATTTCATCACTTTTATTGATGATTACTCATGAAATTGTAAGGTATATATATTTAAGGCCAAAGATGAAGCTAGTGTTACCGTTTTGAGGACTGGCCGTGGAGGATAATTTTGTTCAAAGTCTTTCGAGAGTTATTGTGATATGAATGGCATCAGGAGGTATCTTACTACTTCATAAACACCTCAACAAAATGGAGTAGCTGAAAGGAAGAATCATATAATGGTTGAAATGGTAAGGTGCATGTTACAAACCAAGGGTTTGAGAAATTCTTATTGGGGAGATGCAGTTTCTATAATAGTGTATATATTCAACTGTAGCCCCACTAGCATACTTGAAAATATGATTCCGCATGAAGCTTGGTATGGGAATGTTGGGATATAAGAGCACTGAGAGAGGGGGGGGGGGGGGGGGGGTGAATTAGTGTTCTATCGGAATGAACATTTTTTGACTTTCTACACTATGCAAATATGTACTGGTAAACAAATAAGAATATAACAAGAAGCAAATAAATCATACACATAAATGAACACCATAACACACAGAATTTATAAGTGGAAAATCTCAATGAGGAAAAACCATGGTGGGATTTGTGACCCACAATATAAGTTCATTGGCCATTTGAAAAGATATTACATAAACACGGGCCTACACTTGCAGGAAGGCACACTTCCTAGAGCATACTGCTCATCAATGAAGAGTCTCACTGAATACAAACTTTTCGCTAAAGTAAATTACTAAAAATGAACTCAGGAATGCATCTGATATGCTAGATATAGTTCTGATTCTTGTTATTCTATGTACCGGTTCACAGTCTTGAACTAATATAGGTATTACTTCACCTCCAAGAGTTCTTTCCTAGCTATCTATAGATCATTACATTATATAATGTTTGAATACAAAACTGCTATACCTATTCACCTATTACATCATTCTCACATTTGCATCCTATATCTCTTCTTCTTCTTTTCTTATTTTTGAAATTGACCTAGTAGACTGACTTATATACCTATTACATATTATATGCCTTATGCTGGCTTACAATGCATTTACAAAAGATATTAAATGTTGGCCTCAACAATAATTACAAAATGGTTTACAAAAACAAATCTTCCTTGATGTCAAATTCCTTGAAGTTTCGATGCCAGATGCCAGTGTCGGTGTCGGTGCCAGTGTAGCCCTAAATGCTTCCAATGCCGGTATCTGCCAGTATATGCCTCCTAGTGCCGATTTGTGAATTCGATCAAATCTTGATGCCTTATATCTGATCTTATTTCCATCAATGACAACAAAATGAATCCAATGAGTGTCGATTGCCAACAATCTCCCCCTTTGGCATTGATGGCAACACTCATGTGAAAAATGGATTCCTTGTCGGTGTGCTCCCCCTGAGAAACACACTTCAACTAATAACATAGTCCTTGATATTTTTCACATATGTACATACTCCCCCTTTGACATTAATGACAAAGACCGGTGAAAGAATAAATAACGAAATAATATAGTTAGAGTCATTTGCACTTAGTCATCTTTAGAATTTGTAGGTATACTTTTTGCAGCAACTGAAGATATGTGCCCTGACTTGATTTGAAAGTGTCTGATACCAATGCAAGTCCACTGATTAGGTGGGCAAGTGATTCCTTCTCCTGGGTATCTACCGATGTGGGCTTGGCTAGCATATCTATGCATTCTCTCTTGTGAACACCCAAAGAGTCAAGTCTTGGACTCACCAGTCCTCTTAAATTTATTGCTCTCCTCAGTATTTTATCCTTTTCTTTCTGAAAAACAAAAACTTGGTTCTCCAAGGATAAAATTTGTCCATCAATGGATGTAGTTAGTTTAGTTAGCCCATCAAAATAATTAGCAATAGTAACCGTTTTGTCATATAATTATTTGAATTTGTCATTTACATTATTTGTTAGATTTCTTATATTGCAACATACTCGGTAAATATTGGTGCATTGTTTCAAACAAACCACAATAGAGATAAGTTTCTCCTCTATCTTCTTCTTTCCAGTTTTTATAAGTTGATCAAAATTTGCCCTCTTTATAGCAAAGAAACTGTCCAAAGCCTGTCAGTTTGCAATTTGTCTCAAGTATTGATAGTTATTTGATATGTGTTTTGTTAAAGCTTTGAGCTTACCAGAAGGGCTTGTTCCATACTCTATCTAACAGTCAGGCCTTATTTTGTGTAATATAGAGATCGATTGATCAATTAACCCTTGTCTATAGTTCCTTCCTTTAACAATTTTTGAGTGGCCATCATCATTAGTTCTGTTGGACCTAACTCAGAAACTAATTTCTTCTCAACCTGTGAAGTGTCAATTGCCAAAAATCTTGTTGAGGAATCTATTTTTCCTGTCGGTATGGACTCAGTTGATTTAACCTTGTCCATCTCAACCTCTTTTTCATTGGTGTCTTCGCCACTTAGTGCAGTGTTGGTTACTATCGGTGGAGTATTATCCATAGTGTTTCCAGTGTCCTATACACTCTCTTTCTCAAAATTTGTTTGTGCTGATATAAACTATACACTCTCTGTGACTTATGATTGAGGTTGTGTACCTGTAGTTACAACCGGTTGTGATTGTGTCAAAATTGGAGTAGAACTACACAAAACACCCTTTCCTTTTGATTTGCCAAGAATTGTAGGGGATGTTACCTTTGCAAATTCTTCTTGAGTTGTGACAAAGTATGGGTTTTTCTGAAAGAATTTTGTCCATTCCTTACTTGTCTCATTTACCACCTCATTCACTCTACCCATCATAAGACTTATCTATCAGTTTTTACTACTAAATTTTTTCCTATTGGAAGTATCTATACATCTTTTCATCTCTTCATTATTTATAGTGCTACTTCCTTTATTTCCCTATCCCTCTTGACAACATCAAGTCTCCTATCTTCAAGTTTTTTGTATAGAGATAAAGGTATCTCTTTCAAAATTTCAACTAATGCCTTCTTATAGTAATCTATATACAATAAAATAGCTTCCTCGAGCTCATTTTTCTCACTCTCTTCAGAAAGTTCATAATATTTTGATAAATTCTTTAATATCCCATCTTTTGTCACTTCATCAATAATTTCAGTACAGGTCATTGTTGACTTACCAGATCTGGTATCATCACCCTTCTTCTTTTTGCTTGTTGTTGCCGGTGTGACTAGTTTCCTCTTCTGCATAGGCTTCCTTACCGGTGGTGGAGGTGCAGTAGGATGAGATGCCTTTCTAACAAGTCTCCTCCTTGGTTCTACCTTTTGTCTCTCTACTAGTGGTTTTACCACATCCTTCCTTTGTACCCTTCTGAACGCCAGAGGCTCATTATCCTCAGGGTCAGAGTCAGAAGTGATTGGGGAAATGTGTGCTTGTGGCTTCTTCACTTCTTTAGTAGCAATATTTGATGATTTGACTCCCTATTTAGATTGGGAACCTAGCTGAGTATCTATATTATAAATCACATTCTGCACATATGCAAACATTTTCTCAATTTTCTTCTCTCTCCTTTTTCTATTGAAACCTTTTTTCACTTCAAGAACCTTTTCTCCTATTGTACCGAAGTGCTCTATTTTATCATCCAAATGGGCATCTAGCAATGTCTTTGCATAGACTTCAAAGATCCTGTCATCTACCCCTTATCCTAGCTCAGTGATCTATATTTGCCTAGATTCAACAGCTTCCATGAGTGTTTCATCAGTTTTCACCATGAATCATATGTCAGTAGAATACTTCTCCATAATGTCCTTAGAGATTCTTTCCCTTTGCCTCATGTTCTCCTAAAATTTCTTGAAGTAACCCTAGAGATTCTCATCCCTGTCGGTACCAAGACCAGTGATAGCCATTTTGATTTGCATACCTACTGGTATGTCATGAGCCCATTGCTTCTTTCCTAAACCGGGTAGCTCATTCAGGAAATCAAGCATTAAACAAACAATTAAGTTTCTATATTTCAATGTCCCTTTCTTGGTTCCTTTGATCTTTTTAAGGTTTAACATTAACTCACTCCTCATCAATTCACATAAGTTATACTTCACATTATTTTTTAACATTTGATATGCGGCATGAATGCATGAAATAGAAATAGAATTCAATCAATTAGATTAAGTTACATTATATTCTATGATCATGCTTGCAAATTTCATGTTTGAGTAAATGATTGTTCTTATCCTTATAGATCTGTTATCTGGTGTAGAAACAGTGAGTTTTTGAACCTCTGTGTTGGAAATTTTCTTACTAGGTTCTTGTCCAACCCTAGGTAAGTCAGTGACAACTTGAATAGCTTCCTTTGTGATCATGTAGGGTTTGTCTAACCAAATGAATTCATTGTGAACCTTGCTCAGGATGTATTTGATAACTTTATCCTTGAATTCAAGTAAATATAGAATATTAGTTAACCATAGATCATCAGTTGCCTTAAATTTTGTTTTAATATTTTTGGTGTCTCCTAGTATCATTGATTGATACATTCTTTTTATGTCTTTGGTGCCCAAATCCTCAAGAGTGCAGTGGATGTATGCCCTCACATCTTCAATATACATTACTACTTCAGGAACCCTAGAAAATGCTCTCGCAGAGTCTTCCTTCTTCATAATTTTGGGAACCTCCTTAAAGACTAGCGTTAACCTATCCTTAACTTTGGCAATTGTCGGATTTGTAACAAAAGTAGGAGCGGAAGATCCAGATGCCATTTTAGAAAATACCTGAGTGAATGCCGGTGAAAGATTTGAGTGCTTTAGATAACTTCTCGAAATCCTCTCTCAATGATTTGCTTGCTCTTAGTTCACCTTTACTTCTCTCTGATTGCTTGAATGCTTGGTGAGTGAAAATGAATTCACTTACCCTCTTTTATCAGCAAATAAAACCATAGTTTTTTGTCATTAATGCTTCATGAACAACCCTATAGATGTCAGTTTCACAGTTAAGTGCCGGCGTAACCTTCATCGATGATGAACACAGTTCTCCAAATTTCTTTCTAGATCTCCTTAGATCTTTTCCAGGGTAATATGCAAAATTTAGTAGTGACTTTGCCAACCCCTAAGGCTTATTCCTCAGTTACCGGTGGAGGATTACCCTTTTCTACCAGTGGATATACCAGTATAGATCCATCTCCACTTTGTTCTTTAGATTTTCTAACCCATCTCTTGGTGTGATCTTGTTGTATTTTATCTACCTTCTTCTTTCCTTTCTCATTGTCTTTATCATTATTAGCTGGTTGAGTCTTGCTTCTCCAATAATTAGCAATATGAGCTATTTTGTTGCATGCATAACATGTAACATTGTTCTTCTGAATTGCTTTGACATATCCAGTATTATTATTATTTCTTGACCTACAATTATTAGAAAAATGCCCAAACTTTCTACATGCCATGACATTTAACATTCATTTTGTAGTCTTTAGATTTATGACCATTTTTCTTGGAGTTTGTGCGTTGACCGAGAACATAATTGTAGTTTTGATTTGCCTTATTTCTACATTGTTTAGCCATGTGCCCAAATTTATTGCAAAAAAACATCTACCATTGAAGTTATAAGCATTAGATTTCCTTACTGGTTTCCTCTGTTCTGATGAGTTTTGCATACCAGTTGTCTGATCTTCATTAGCAGTACCAAAACTTTCACCTTGTACAAATCCAAGTCCTCTAGAATAATCAATCTGTCTTTGTCTTTTCAGGAAGCCATCCAACTGTGTAGTACTGATCCTAAAATTTTCTTTATATTCACTTGTAGTAGTCACATCATCTCTCAAAGTAGTTATTTGTCTGTCAAGTTCTCGTTCATTGTTTCGGGTGTTGGAACCCTAAATTTTGACAAAATTTAGGGTCTCCTAAATGAGATAATTTAGTGAACACCCCCAAAAATGAACCCATGAATCGTGATATCGATGGGAAATTTGACCTTGCAATTATGTTTACCACCCATAAATAAGCATGATCATCCATATTGAGCTTCCCAGAATCAAATTTGGTACCTCTATCGAATAGTGAAATCTAGGTGCATACTAGTCCAAGTCACAAAACTATTCCAGGTAGTCACTTTTGAGAGTTAGTAACTTGGTCCCTATAAGTAATCACTCTAATCCAATTGTTCCCCTCAATTTTCTATATGAAAATGAACTCCCGTGTCAATTTTTAGAGACCTATGACCTCATTTGCTATTTTTCCAAGGTCAATTCCATTTGTGATTTATTCATTTTATTACTTACACATTGCAAGATCTACCAAAGTGGCTTTTTGTTGAAATTATTATTTCACACTTGGATTACAATTAGAATGAACCAATTGATCCACATTTGTTTGTATCACAATAAACCATAGTGCAAGGTTTTGGAACCCTACCAATCCATTTGATAACTTTCTTGAGCTTAAACCAAATACAATCTATGCATATCTGAAATTTGCACAAGGGTAAACTCAATTATGAAGCCCACTTTAAAAATTAATACTTTTCAGCTCAAAGTGAATGCCTCAGTCAAAAATGCACAAATTGAACAATGTTTAAAATTTCTAATCACGAACTCATTCCAAATTATTCCTTTCACCAGTACAAGTGTGTTTATTGGTGAAATACATTAGAACAAGGTATGGAGTGTTAATTCAAGAAGAACGGTTTATTTGATCATCAGAGAAGGTTAGTACTATTTCAAGTTCATTAAAGAAAGACATCTTCTTTATGAAAGTTGATAATTCAAATTAATACATTTGATATTATTGAAACCAAATGTTTACTATATGTGGGGATAAATGTGGCTCCCATAAGGGTAGAGCCCAGCATATGGTTTTAAAATGAGATCTACTTTCATCTGTGCAAACCCATAATGGCTTGTTATTAGATTTCTAATAATAATATTTCAAATGGCCACATTATATGTTTGAAGAGGAATAACACTCAAGAAAAATAAAAATTTAAATCAATCAAAAAGGATTTAAATTAATCATTATGGAGCATTATAAGAGATGATCTTATATATAAACTATATATGTGATGGTAAAATGAAAACCATTACGTTGGTTAATATGAGCCAAAATGGTGGACCCCGCAAAGAGAAGAGTTTGCTCAATTGTGTTATCTGTGAAACAAAGATAATCCACATAACAAAAAATAGCTTCTCCGAAAATGCAAAGTTATACCGAAAACATGAAGGAACCCTATTTAGGGCATATGGTAGATGAGTATGCAGAAAGACTAGGAGATGTGTATGGAAGCACAAATAACTTCACAGAAGCCAAATACCATGACTTTCATTAATATCCTCTTAGCCATGCGTAAGTAGGGAATGGTTGGCATCCATAAAATCAGGAGATCTATGTGAAGTTGGTGAAATTGACCCAGCCAATGAAGGCAACACGATATGTGTAGATTCAAGACATCAAGTTAATATGGTGGAATAGAAGATTTTTTCAGGCATTAGAATAACAAGTACCCTGCCAGAGATGCATACGAAGTAAAAAAGTTTAAAATAGCATATGAACAATTTGACGAGACATTTCCAAGAGATGTAATATCATCGCATTACGTGATTCCAAGCGATGCACAAAATAAATTATTTTGACGATTGCAGATGTTAAGAAAACATGAATGAATAGTGTTTCTAAGATAACATTGTTGTTTTAAATATGTTTCTCCAACAATGACCACATTCTCAACAACACTGAAGAAAGCTTTGTCTAAATCTTCAGTGCACACCCATGGTATTCACACTTGCCTGCAGTAATAAAATTGGCAGCAGGCACACAAAATATGGAAGCATAGGAGCAATGTGTTAACAGCTTTACAAGCCGCTTCGAGGAGGTATTATTTTATGGTGCGGTGTGATTATAGGATATGTATGAATGAGCTCATTGAAAATTAATAGAAGTTATCAAGCGAATGCAATTAGCAGGTGCAAAGCCATGATCCTCAAACCATGACCACCATTTTTGCACTAAATGTGAAATCTTTGAAGCAATTTATAAATATTCATTAAAGTGTTAAATAGAAGAATTACGTCCAAGTTTGCAACCACACTGCAAAATATTCACAAAGCAAATTCAGAGAGAATCTAATAGAAACTACTAAGAAAATGCAACCAGCAACATTCAAATTAAAGTTTACAGTCAACATTTTTTAAATTGGATTCAAATCTGTCCCAGATCTGTTTTAAATCACGTCCAAAATGTTTCAAGGCCAATTTTGGAGTCATGCACAAGCCAAATACTATTTTTTTTGTTCCCAAAAAGTTTCTAGCATGATCTTCCATGAGTTAGAAGAATTTTCAAGAGGATTTTGATCATTTTTGGAATACCAAAAGGCTAGAAAATGACCCAAATATGTTAATCATGATCTGCACTATTGTACAGTAGCTTAATGCCCATTTCTAATGTTCGACAATGAATTAGTTCATCGAATCTCTTCTCATCCAAGGCGCATAAACTTTGGGGCATTACGGAACTTAAACGTAGCACATGAAGTTAAGTAAAATGTTTCTAGGCAAGATGTGGGCAAGAATAAGGAGAAGGGTAATTGTTTTACCTAAAAGGTGAATAACTGAATAAAGATGAGGCTGAACTACAAGATGAAATATTTTGACAGAGAAGTTAAAAGGGTGAATGATATTATATGGTAAGTGTAGAAATTTCATAAAAATTGAGATAGAGTGGGGAAATAACTTAATTGGTGAAAACCTCAAGAAAATAAACTATTTGGCACATGATATTGATTAAACATATATATTACCAAGATTTATATATACTGGGATTAAATTATCAATGTAAAACATTTGATATGAATCTAAAAATATCGAGTAAAATATTGTTACCCAGTGTAAAGTGTTTTCCACAGATAAGGAGTACGAAAGAAGAATTATGTTCTCCTAGGTAAAGATGTCTTTTGGAATGTTTCGTATAAATAACCTATAAATTGGTGAGATGATTCAATGAGATTATGAAGGCCAACATCAAGTAAAATCATTATTTTTAAGGAATCAAAAATGTGGTGAGTGAAATAAGTTCATAATTACAAGTGAAAGAATATGAGGGAAATATTTTACGAAAGGGCTTTATTTCACTTATAAGAGTAAAATGCAAAGTTAAAGGGGATTTTATTCCTACTTGTACTAATCCACAAAAGAAATGGATGTTAGAAATTTTTATTCATGGGTGAGGAATTTTTACATAAATTCCATATGCGTGAATATAAGAATACAAATGTGAAGATATTGGGCGAAGAGGAGTGATAGTCATTACCAAAGATTAATATATTATGAAATAATTTAGTCATAAAGTATTATTCACAAAAAAAATATACAAATTAAAGAGTGATTAAAGAAGTATCCAAATCTTGGAGCCAATTTCCATAAAAAATACAAGCACGAGGATTGCCAGTGCAGGAAGAGTTTTATTATTTTGAACTCTAAAGATTGAAGTGATTAAAATTAAATATTTTAAACATAGTTAATTAAATGTATAGTTGCATTGAACAAAGTGAAGGGTCATAATCCTAAAAAAATGTAATGTATATGTGTGAAATCAAGACCAGAGAGAGAGGGGACATTTTTTAAAGAAATATAATATAAACTCTGGATAATAGAGTTCTATTTTGAATCTTTAATACAATTAGTTGTTTTTCTTTGCATATGTGCTCTGAGTTATTCCATTTTCTATAGGCAATTGTTTGTGATATTATCTTTGAGAAGATAAGGTTACTTATATTCTTGCAGTGAAGTTCATGTTCTTATGTTATAAATCTGAATCAAAAGATTACTAGTGTATTGTCATTGTTCCTTGTAGCTCTTTCTTGAATAGTCCCTTAAGGATAGGGTTAAATTTATCCAGGCTGTCTATAACATAAACATCTGACAAATCTCTTTTAAGAAACAATAACAAATAGATTTACCAAAGGGGTAAGTTTAAGAATTGTCTCATAGATCATACATTAGGTCCTAGAAGAATATAAGACTCTGTAGTCCAAATAATAGGGAAGACACTGGTCATTTACAAATCACAATCTTTACCATATTAATTACCTTTACATTAAGGCAATAGGACTAGTTGAGTAGGACACATAAAACCAATTAGCAATAGTATACATACTTATAAATTTTAAGTACAAAGATCGAATAGCTTTCACAACAACAATCTTGAACTCATCTAAAAGCCAACTATCCTAGGAACCTATTCCATTATGAGGTAGGAAAGAATTTAGATCAAGATACTCAATCTACTATAAAAAAACATGAGTCATCAAAAGCCACTAGTGAATAGGTATACCCGCCTAGGTCTTGCAAAGCCTAAAGTGAGGGAGTTAGTAACCACATAGGTTCACTCTATAAGTTGGCCAAGTCAATTGGAGGGTTTTATCATAGAAGTTGTCATTTCCTTATAACTTATCCAATCTATTGATTTGAGATCCAACACCGAGATTGTGCCAAATCAGTTCTCAAAAGATTATTCTCATGAGTCATTCTTCCACATTCATCAAACTTGCTCTTCAAAGATAAAACAAGAATATCTTCCTTCTTCTTTATGCCCTCAATATCTTTTGATAACCTCATGGTCAAATCTTGCATTTCATTCTTCATGGGCATATTTGCTTGACTTAGTTTCTAACATTGTTCCTTAAGAGCATTCTTCTCGTCATCATCCGGTTGTTGCCAAAGTTCTTTCCTTTTGGCTTGATTAAATGAAAACCTTTCTTGCAGAATAGAAATGAATTCATTTGCAAAATTCAGCTCTTCTTGCAATTTCAAGTTTTTCATCCTTTCAGCATCATAATCCTTAAGAGCCATCTCAAGTTGTTTCTCCATAGCCATGTTCAAAGATTCTAGTTTCAGGATCTTCCTCAAGCTGTTAAACTTGATCTGAGGTACCAGGCTCTGATACCAATTGGTGGGATCTAAGAACACTAAGAGGGGGGGTGAATCAATGTTCTACTAGAATGAATAGTTTTTAACTTTCTACATAATGCAAGTATGTACCGGTAAACAAATAAGCATATAACAAGAAGCAAATAAATAATGCACATAAATGAACACCATAACATATAGAATTTATACATGGAAAACCTCAATGAGGAAAAACCCCGATGGGATTTGTGACCCACAATATTAGTTCACTGGCCATATGAAAAGATATTACATAAGTAGGGGCCTGCACTTATAGGAAGGCACACTACCTAGAGCATACTACTCATTACCAAAGAGTCTCATTGATTACAAGCTTTCTACTAAAGTAAATTACTGAAAATGAACTCAGGAATGCATCTGATATGCTAGATAGAGTTATGGTTCTAGTTCTGCTCTGTACCAGTTCACAGTCTTGAACTAATATCGGTATTACTTCTCCTCCAAGAGTTCTTTCCTAGCTATCTATAGATCATTGTATGATACAATGTGTGCATACAAATATGATCTCCTTACATATAATTCGCATCATAGTTCTGCTATACTTATTCACCTATTACATCATTCTCATATTTGCATTCTATATCTCTTCTTTTTTTTTCTTGTTTTTGAAATTGACCTAGCAGACTGACTTATATACCTATTACATATAATATGCCAATGCATTTACAAAATATATTCAATGTCGGCCTCGACAATAATTACATGATGATTTACAAAAATAAATCTCCCTTGATGTCAGCTTCCTTGAATTACTGATGCCAGGTGTTGGTGCCAGTGTAGCTCTGAATGCTTCCAATATTGGTATCTACTGGTATATGCCTCCTAGTGTCGGTTTGTGACTTCCATCAAATCTTGATGCCTTCTATCTGATCTTGTTGCCATCAATAACAACAAAATGAACCAATGAGTGTCAATTTCAAACAGGGAAAAGTCCTAATTTTAATCATTTCAAAGTTTTTGTTTGTTTGTCTTATGTGCATGTTATCGATCAGAATAGACAAAAGTTAGATGCAAAAAGTGAGTCATGTATTTTTATTGGGTATAGTGAGAAAATCAATGATTATTATTTGTATAATTTACTCACTAATAAGCTTATTGTCTCAAGAGATGTAATTTTTTATTAAGGGGGATTTTATGTTCATCTAAAAGTCCATGTTGAGAAGCCAAAATCTGTTTTGCATGATGATATAATTGTTGATATTGATCATGAGCATCCTACTAATGTTTCTATTTCAAGTGCTACAAATCAACCCAACAACCCCTCATCTTGTTCTTTAGCTCCAATTTCAAGTCCACTTCTTCTCCAAGTTCTACAAGGAAGTTAAGGAGATTGAGTGATATCTATCATATGAGTGCAAATCAAGTACATGAGATAGGTGAGAGTGAATTTTTCTTTATTAACCAAGGTTGATTTTGAATCATTATTTTTTGAAGATGCATGTACTAATGATATTTGAGTGCAAGAAATGCAAGAAGAGATAAATTCTATTCATAGGAATGACACTTAGGAGCTTACAAAGATTCCACATGACAAAAAGAAGATTGGCACCAAATGGGTCTATAAGAAAGACACAAGGAAAGATTAGTTGCTAAAGGATTCACATAGAAGTATGGAATTTATTATGAAGAGACATTTGCACCATTAACAAGACAGGAGACCATTAGAATGTTGATTTCATTAGCAGCTCAGAAGAAGTGGAGCATACATCATATGGACATGAAAAGTGCCTTCTTGAATGGGTACTTAGTGTAGAGTCCTAAATTGTGCCCGGTGTATTTATGACACTTACGCATGATGCATAGTGCATTTTTGACAAATCCATGATCAAAATTATGTTATTTTGGCATCTTGGATTAAAAAGACAAAGTGCCTCAAAATGCCTTAAAAGCTCTTTTGGGCCTAACTTTAGATGGACAACAATGTGACGCGAGGACATTTGTGTGCTGCACTAACATCCCAAAAAGATGGCAGAATCTTGAATCTGGCAGTGAGCTAGATGTTGGCTGAGGCGTGTCGTTTGTCTTGCATTTCTGCATAATGACTCTTCATGCTCCTTTTTCAAGTTTAAGAACCCTTCATAGCTTATTTCAAAGGCATCCCACTTGGGTTCTTGTCTCTTGGAATTTGGTTGCAGTCTCACACTCTCATTGCTCTCTTTCTCTCTTCATTCTCTTGGATACACACTCTACTAATATCAAGTCGCAACTATCTTGTGGTGAATCTTACCAATAAATATTATTGCGGGCTAGTCACACTTGCATATTCAACAAAGTGGGGTTTATCTTTATGCCTCGTCCTCTCTTTTACCCATTTTATTGCATGCAATGAGTCCTTTGCATTATTGATTATATCTATTATCTAGGTGCATTCATTATTGCCAATATTGCCAACATTTCTAATATTTAATGCATGCTATAGGGATTCACTTTCATTAAGTGAAGCATAGTTTCTATTAGCATCTATTTCCAATTTACCAATTTATCAATTTATTTATCTCTTTCCAATTTATCTATCTAGTTGTTCGTGGCGATAGAAATACCTAAATGGGGGTCTGACTGAGGCAGGCCCCTATACAGCCCCAACCATTTCCCCCATCTTAGTATGAGTAGGTGATGAACATATTCTATGTGTACGGTGCTTTGCGCAAAACCATATGTTGATCCCTCTATCTGCAAGTTGTATAGACAACACTGCTGCATGCTGGTGTCCATGCCCTGCGCTGGCATCTAAAACTCAAGAGCTCCCCAACTAGAAGGTATAATTTTCTTTTGGTGTTACACTATTCTATAAACTCGGTTTTTGTACATTTTTTATTCATACATTATAATTATATGTTTTAGTTAGTTTAGTTGTTATCCCCTGGATCATCTTAGCATCATTTCTAAGAGGTAGAGGAAGATTTATTTGCCTTTTGACATTCATCATCTTGGAAAGGGGAAAATCTCTTCCCCTGCATTTTGGTGAATGTGACGTGAATGAATAATGTCAAATATTTTCCTCTTAGAGTGCAATACCTTTGATAAGGCATTCTTGAAGGATGATTTTGATATGCTGGATGAAGTCTTGCATGACTTCCTCTAACCACCTTCTCCTAAAAGAGATGTAAAGGGTGAGTCATCCTCCATGACATGCTCATTCAAAACTGAAATATTTGTGAATATTATTGTTGTTTCTGTATCTCCACAAAGGCCTAGGAGACCTTACATCCATGTGACAGCGGCAAGTCCTTTGCCTAAGAGAGTCAAGACCATTAATGGAAAACCATCAAATGTGGAAGGTTCAAAGGAGAAGTTTCTGATTTATACACTAGATTTATACAATCAAATAAACCATCTTATAATACTATTGCTCACACGTGTAACACTCATAAAAGAAAACAAGTTCCTGAAACATCTCAAACTTCTCTACCTCCTTCCCAATCTGTCCTTCCTAAGGCACCTATGCCAGCGGACAAGCAACCAAGTGACTATGATCTTATCAAGCAACTTATAGGTTACTCTCGCTAATATCTCACTTTGGGATTTGCTTCAAACTACCCCAATGTACCAAGGTATATTACAAGAAGATTTACAAAATATTTTTCTACCTTCCTCTACAAGACCAACTGATGTGAATGCACTCATGGATCATATTCATCTAGATTCATTGAATAATACCTTTTATCCACATGAAGTCCCACCTCCCGAAGTAAGAAATTTAGCGGATCAGTTGATGATTATTGTTCATGTGAATGTTGCTGGTATTAGATGAACACTTATTGATATAGGTTTGGCACTGAACATTTGTGGTTTAGACAAGTTACCAAAGATTAAGGTGGACCCAAATTCTTTGGCAGCCTCCTCCTTGTTCATTCAATTTTTTGATAACAGTGACAAGACCCCTGTGGGGACTGTTATAGTGTCCTTGAAGGTTGGACCCCACTATTCCAACCATTGTGTACATTATGCCACACCCTTTATCATACAATCTTCTTTTAGACAGACCATGGCTACATTCTTTGGGAGCAATTTCATCTACACTTCATGGATCCGTGAAGTTTGTGGCTAATAATAAGGTTGTCACGGTTAAGGTTGATCTTGAGGCTATGCAGTTATGCCAAATAGCCACAGTCGGTCAAGCTTCTGTTACACCTTTATTTCAAAATTATGTACCCACTTTGTCTTCTTTAATAATAACTTAGGCTTCTATCTTATCCTCTAAAAAGGAAGAGCGCAAGAAGTAAGAAGTAACTAAGGAAGTTGTTAAAAAGGAGAGATCACCTAAGAAGCAGGATTCTTTGAAATAAAAATACCCAAAGGTAGATACTCCTAAGGTGAAAATGCTGGAGTCTACACCCATAAAACCTTCCCTGGCTAAATCACCTTCCCTATCAAAAGTGAATGCATGTTTGGGTGATGATTGGGGTTCTTTGGATGTTACCGACTCTCATAATGGTGAGTAAAAACTAGATCGTGTCCATTTAAGCTTTCCTAAGATCTCACTCACCTCGGTTATGAAAGATGATTATGCGTCTATAAATATAGGTGATACTTATCATGTCGATCATCTCTTCTATACGAAACCACCATCATTCAGGGAATTACAAAACATCTATGGTCTTGGATACAAGCTTGTGTCTCATCCTAGATATGATGGAAAGGATTGTGGACCTGATGAACAAGGCATCCAAATTCCTTTCGAAGTTGAACCTCATTACCACAATACCGGACTAGGATACCATCATACATATGTAAAGGTGAAACCATGGTTAACTTTTAACATGATTTTGGTTGTTCCCCTTCCTTTAAATCCGTTCATCCAGAACTCAATGACACTAGTGTATCACCTAACGAGATTCCCTTGGATCTTTTCCCTTTGGAAGAATCCTTGAAGGAATTTATTGGTGCATATGATGGGATGCCCTCTTATCAACATAAGCTTAGATTCCCATATTGCTTGAATACCCAAACATACTTTGGGGAATCTATTTCATAGGGGACATCTCTATCTCATAATGAATAAAAAATGTTTATGCCTCATCTAGAAGACCGTATTGCGCTCCTTAGTGGAGAGACTACTAATGCCATCATGAGCGATAACACTCCCAACAAGGTCATAAAAGTGGGAAAATGATTATCCCCCAAAGAATTCAAAGAATGTTCCAACTTGCTACATCAATTCCCTGACATATTTTCTTGGTATCACGAAGAGATGACTGGCATTGATGAGTCCATTGTGGTACACAACATTATGCTTAGTCTTGATACTAAGTCGGTGAAGAAAAATATTCGAAAGATGAATCCTAAGGTGGCTTTATTAGTCAAGGCTGAGATACAGGAGCTCCTAAAAGATAACTTTATCCACCCCATTGACTATTCACCTTAGATCTTGAACATTGTCCCAGTAAGAAAACCCGATGGTCGCATTTGTATTTGCATTGGTTTTCGGGATGTGAACAAAGTCTCCCTCAAGGATGACTTTCATCTCTAGAATATCAATATGATCATGGATTGAACCGTGGGGTATGCTTTAATCTCATTCATGGACAACTTCTCAGGCTATAATTAGATCTATATTAACCTAGAAGATAAATATCAAATTACTTTCACAAGCCCTAGGGGGACCTTTTTCTATATCCTCATGTCATTGGATTGAAGAATGCGGGAGAGACCTATTAATGAGTCATGACTTTGATATTCCATGATTTCATCCATAAGGTGTTAGAAGACTATGTCGATGATATCTTGGTAAAATTATTAGCATGTGAAATGCATATTAAAAATCTTCGTTTATTCTTTGAAAGACTCATATTATATAAAATGAGACTGAATCCTCTCAAGTGTCTCTTTGGTCTTTGCATCTAGAAGCTTTGAGGATTTATTGTCTGTTGCTTAGGAATAAAAATAGATACAAATAAGATCGATTCTATTGTGAACATGCCTCTACATAATAATATCTCTCAACTTCATATACTATAGGGGATTATCCAAGACATTCGTAGGTTTGTGGCAGAATTGCCTGATTGTACTCTGCCTTTTACGTGATTGCTGAAGAAAGATACCCATTTCAAATGGAATAAGGAATGTCAAAAGGCATTTGATTCCATCAAGGATTACCTAGATAATCCCCCTATCCTAATGCTATCTATATCTGATAGACCTTTCTTCTTGTATGTTTCATCTTCATCTCATGCTTTAGCAACATTATTGGCCCAACATGATGATGAAGGGAAGGAAAGAGAAGTCTATTACATCAGTTGCACTCTAATAGAATATGAAACCCGATATTTTTTTATGGAAAAATAGTGCTTGGCCTTTGTCTTCATGACTAAGAAGTTGAGACACCATATCCTCCATGTAGAAACACAGGTCATTGCTAAAAATGATATCCTCAAGAACCTCTTTGCAAAGTCTGATCTCTTAGAAAGGCTAGCCAAGTCATTGATGCTTCTCTCAAAATATGACCTCAACTTCATAAGTCAGAAGTCAATCTAGGGGCAATTTGTTTCTAATTAGTTAGTTGATGCTCCCTAAGACAAGTCTTTTCCCACCTTAGACCTCTTCCCCGATGAGGATGTTTTGATCATCAACCAGGACTCTGTATAGGAAATGTATTTTGACTGTTCGAGGTGTCAAACTGGCTTAGGCACGGGTGTGGTTTTCTTCTCACCCAAAGGAAAGCCAGTTCCTCTCTCTTTTTGTTTAGAATTTTATTATACCAATAGGATTGCCAAGTTCGAGGCCTTCATTACAAGACTTTGTGCCATGATTGCCATGGGAGTAAAGAACATCGATATCCATGGAGATTCTAAACTTATTGGAAACTAAGTGATGGGTTCATATCATGTTAAGTAGTTGAAGTTGTCTTTGTAAGAGAATTTGGTATTGAACTTACTAAAGTAATTCGCTACTTACATGATCCATAGCATCTCACAGAGGGAAAATTGTCATGCAGATGCAATGGCAAGCACTACCTCCCTTGTAGGCCTAGACTTTGGTTAGGAGGAATATTTCTTTGTGGTACAAGTCCTTCACTCTCCATTCATATCTAATGAAACTCAATTTTATGACCTTATGTGTGACCATGTTGATTCGGGAAAATGGTTTGCACACATTTTGAATTATCTAAAGACCAGAATTTTTCCTAATGATGCCAATAAAAGTTTGTTCATGTGGATTCAGAAGCTGGCCACTTAATACATTCTCCTATATAATGTTCTTTATAGGAGATCATCCAATAGTCTTCTTTTGTGATGTCTAACAAAAGCTAAGATCCCCTTACCCTTCAGGATGCCCATTCAGGCTCTGGAGGTGGTCATTTTGGAGGAAAATATTTGATACACAAACTGATCAACATGTTGTACTATTGGCAAATTATAAAATAAGATTCCTTTGCCTTTGTCAAAAAGTGCCCCCAATTTCAACACCATAGTAAACCGATTCGAGCCCCAATACAGGAGCTTCGTATTCAGGTCTCTCCATGGCCTTTCTAGACTTGGGGATTGGATATCATTGGAAAGATATTTCCCCCTTCGTCTAAAGGTCACATCTTCATTATCACCATTATAGATTACTTCACAAAGTGGGTTGAGGCAGTGCCACTCAGATCGACTATTGCTGATGTGATTTGTGGCTTCATCGCAGATAACATCATTTCTCGATTTGTCTTACCTGTTGCCCTTGTTTCTGATAATGGTACACCTTTTATGAACAAGGAGGTTAAGCAATTTCTTGAAAAATTTTACATTCAACACTGCTTCTCTTCACCTTACTACCCGCAATCTAATGGTCAAGTGAAAGCATCTAACAAAACCATTGAACAAAACTTACACAAGACCATCACTAAACATGATAAACATTGCTATTTTTAGTTAGTATATGCATTATGGGCCTATCACATGAGTGTTCGTACCGCTACAGGAATGACTTCCTATAACCTCGTGTATAGTGCCAACACAATTATGCCTCTTGAATTAGAGATTCCATCTTTGCAGGTCTCCTTAAATGGGGTTATTGATGATGATTCATATCACACTCTTCACTCAAATCAGTTTGAATTGTTGGATGAGCACCACTTAAAGGCCCTTCAACATTTTCAAGCTTACCAAAAGTCTCTATCCAAACAATATAACCAAAGTATGTTACCTCAGACCTTTAAGATAGGTGACTGGGTTCTTTATGAGAACAAGAGAAATTTTAAGCTCACGGATTGACCAAGGAGATAAATTTAGCTTTAATTGGTTACGTCCATACACCATCACCTCTATTTATGTTTCTAGTGCCTATGGTTTATCCTATATGGATGGAACTCCTCTTAAAGAGCCAATCAATGTTGCACACCTATGTAGATACTATGCATAAAAGATGTACAGTATGTGTCTTGTACATGATACCTAGATGCCTATGGGGGGCTCATGTCCTAACACATATCCTTCATTAGCATGAAACTCATCTTTGTGTTATGAATTGACTATGCATTATTACATCCATGTGTGTGTGCGCATGTTCATGTGTTTTATCTCTACATATCTCAGGATAAGATTTAATCGTGCATATGACCATATATAACTTAAACTATGATAAGCATTTACATCTAAATCATCCATCACATGATCATATTAAATAACAACATCCATCAATGGGAACACAAGATAGAACCACAATATCGAATCTTGTGTGTGTGTGTGTGTGTGTGTGTGTGTGTGTGTGTGTGTGTGTGTGTGTGTGTGTGTGTGTGTGTGTGTGTGTGTGTGTGTGTGCGTGTGTGTGTGTGTGAATGTATTACCAATGTACATGACCACATCACTAAAAAAACATGTGATGTTGTCATATGTGTCTCTGATATATATAAATACATATGTATATATACCAAAAAACAATGTTGTAAGTGGAATGAATAAAAAATGTGTCATGATTTCTCTATTGGACGTGTCCTCAAAGTTGTTGGCACTGGTGGATCTTGGTCATGGCATGGAGGCTCTCTAGCTAAGGTCGAATGTGATCTCATGGCAGTGGTGTTCCATGATCATATACCCCTCAGCTCTCCTTATAACTCAGTGAAAATCTCTTGCTGTGTCATTAACTCCTCTCGTACCTCCATCTCTCACTAGCATGATGCCTCAAGATCTCCCACTAGCTGGTGCACTTGGGGGTGATGTAAGTGACTTGCGACACCCTACTATACAGAATCCACCTATCACCAAAGGTCATGGACTTGGATCTATAGAGCGTCACGTTCCCTCTTGGAACTCTCAGATCACATCATTTCTTGGTCTCTCTCTCCGAGATCAGTACGAACCTCCTGCAAGGCCTGATCCCATTGCCCCGTCATATTGGCTAGCTAGGTTTCTCCTTGCATGAACTCCACTTGACCGTCCTCCTATGTTATTTGTAGTCATGCTACAAGCTCAAAAAACTACACCTATCTCCCTACTGATTGGAGGGGCTGGTAGATGTCCAACATAGGACCCAAAGTCTACATTAGGGACAACCTCTACAAGTGCCTAGTGGATGAAGCTCAACCACTCGACTATGCCCTCTATAGGAACAAAATGTTTCACATCAGTATCCATCATATCAAAAATATCTCTACATCTATGCATATATAAAGAAAAGAATAAAGTACATATATTTAAACTATAAGTACATACCAGGATCAACCCTCTACCAGTCTGGATCGTAAGAAGTATCCTTTTGCACTGCCTGTAGCTACTAGTCATGCTTGTGGCATGGCTAGTGGTGCAACTAGCGATGGTGGAAAAGCCATATTAGCCAATAGAGCTCAGTCTAGACTTGGACTTCTCATCTGTCATCTACATTGTGGCCTCTCGCCCTCATAGCTCGTAGAGGCTTGGTCATTTTTGTCTCCCCCTAGAGATCCGACATCTCCTCCCTCTGCATCTGGCGGAAAGATCGATGTCGGACCTACTCTGCCCAACGAGCCTATGAACCCCAACGTAACACTAACATCATCTATATCAAGTTGTGGGGCGATGTCGTCATCATCACTCCCTGTAGAATGTCTTGTACATCTTCAAGGGTAGGATGAGGTAGGTCTTGAGGTTGCAACCCACTCTTGTCTGATCATTAATAGGAAGGAACAATGGGTGGAATAGTCTACACCCATCTAAACTGTCACATGCATCATCACTAGTAGTATGACATCACCACATGGTCTTTGTGGCTGAGTAGGAAATGGTCCCTCTACATCCATGAGAGATGTGTGCGGTCTATCGTCTAGACCCCCATGTCTCGGTACAAATGCCAGATCACATCCCCAATCCCAAGATGATCGATGGTGACCCTCCAGTAGGTGAGGTCCCCTGTCCACCATCCTCCATGGCCTAATGGATACGCATTTTCCCATGGCATTTCCAAGGGCATCGGTGCAATAAATCCAACTGGTCACACGCAAGTGATATGCTCTAATGCCTAGACCTATAGCATGGTGCACGCTTTCATGCTCTAGTACTCATGGTACATATACTGAGAGAGCTTGTAGTATAGATGGGCTAGCATACTACGACCCCATGCATACACTGTTTGTCTCTCCTCCATCTCTCAGATCAAGGGGACAAAACCTGCAGTCAACTCTGAACCACGACCATGTGTCAATACCCATTGTGTGATAGTCGCGATCATAATGCACCATACCAAAGTAATCGACACTCATCCCTAGCCTAGTGCTCGCAAGTATACCTGACCTATAGCGCCTATTCTCTACCCGAGGGCCCACTTCTATTGTGTGACCAGCTCCAATGTAGAAAGGATCATTGGCGACACTCGCTCTGCTTGGATGGGAAGCCATAGAATATGGTAGACGTTAATCAGTGTCACACTCATCTCTCTTGTGTCCAGTTGGAATGACATGGTGTCTGCATCCTACCTCTCTATCAATGCCCATAGCATCAGGGCATGGAACTAAAACTCGAGAAACATGTACATACACCATAACCCTAGTCTATAGAGGATTCATCTATCAGCAACTAATAACTCATCTGCTCAACTCTGTAAAATTTGTAGCTAGTGCCCCAATGTATGCTCGAACATCTTGGACAATGTCTACATGTAAATGATTTTTGATTAGTTCCAGTTCCTCTTTATCGGTTGATGCCTGAACGCCCAAAAGATGACATTGCGTCTTCTGGATGCCTGCACCCTTTTAGGATAATAGTGCATCATTTGGATGAATGCACCCATCTTAGACAAAGCCGTGCAGACCAGATGATAGCACATTCCAAGGATGCCTACGCAACCATCCTAATAAAATGCTCTAAAAATGTACTAAAAATACAAAACAAGGCATGTTTCGAGTCGTACCTAGTCGAGCTCACTACCCTACTCGACCGTGGTCCACAACTCTTCGATCCTGCTAGCCTTAAGTTCTCATCTGCATGGCATTTTTTCTCAGAATTTTCCCGCAATGAATAGTGACAATGAACCTTCTTGGGGCCCACTTTTGAGTATAAAGCCTAATTTTTGCTTGAAATGACTTTTGCCCATTTTTGGACAATTTTGGCTCGTTTTCCTTCCTATTTTCCCTGGCTCATTGGGGGAAAAATATGAGGGTCATATACTCACCTTCATCTAATTTTTCTCTTTTATTCATACTAACACTCTGTAAGCATTCTTCTCACCAAAGTAGCTTCCTTTGTTTTCTGTGCTAACAACTTTTCTAGTCTCAATGGAGTATGAAATTTGTCATACCAAATATTTGGTTTCCCCATGGATACTTGGGGGCCTTTCTCATGATTGCTGACTTGACCTCTATGGTTTTACTATATCCTTTTTGACTAAGTATTTATTGCATCTACTACGTTTATTGCACTACATGAGCTTAATGAACATATATTTCCAAACTACTTTACTATGATTGATCCTTAGAGCCGATCAGTCCACTAAAGTGGGGAAAAAATGTAGTGTCCTAAATTGTGCCTAGTGCATTTATGACACTTACACATCATGCCTAGTGCATTTATGACAAATCCATGATCAAAATTATGTTATTTTAGTATCTTGGATTCAGAAGACAAAGTGCCTCGAAATGAGTTAAAAGCCCCTTAGAGCGCACTTTTGGGTGGATGGCAGCACGATGTGGGGACATCCGCATGCTACGCTGTCTCAAAAAGCTAGCGTAATCTTGAACTTGGCATTGAGCTGAATGTTGGCTAACACATGTCCCTTGGATCACATTTCATCATAACAGCTCTTCGTGCCCCTTTTTGGGTTTAAGAACCCTTCCTATCTCAATTTGAAGGGTTCCCAATTGGGTTCTTGGGTCTTGGACTTTTGTTGCACTCTCACACTGTCATTTCTCTCTTTCTCTCTTTATGCTCTTGCATACACACTCTACTAACATCAAGCTGCATCTATCTTGTGGTGACCCTTACCAACGAATACTATTGTGGGCTTCGTCACGCTCGCATCTTCAACAAAGACGGGTTTGCCTTACCGCTCGTCCTCTTTTTTATCCATTTTCATTACATGCAATGTGTCCTTTGCATTGTTAATTGTATCTATTATCTAGGTATACTCATTATTTCCAATATTAAATGCATGCAATAGGGATTTTTTTTTATTAGGTGAAGCATAGTTTCTATTAGCATCTATTTCCAATTTACCAAGTTATCAATTTATTTCTCTTTCCAATTTATCTATCAGGATTTTCGTGGTGGTAGAAACATGTAAGCGACGGTCTCACTAAGGCAGGCCCCTATATAGCCCCAATAATTTTCCTCGTCTCAGTATATGCAGGTGATGAACATATTTCATGTGTAGAGCACTCTGCACAGAACCAGATTTTGATCCCTCTATCTAAGGGTCGTATAAACTATAGCGCATCGCACTGGTGTCCATGCCCCATGCTGGCATCTAAAACCTAAGAGCTCCCCAATTGGAAGGTATAATGTTCTTTTGGTATTACATTATTCTGTAAACTTAGTTTTTGTACATTTATTATTTCTGCATTGTAATTATATATTTTATTTAGTTTATTTGTTATCTCCTGGCTCATCTTAGTGCGAGTTCGAAGAGGTAGCAGCGGACCGATTTTCCTTCAGAGATTCATCATCTTGGAAAGGGGAAAATCTCCTCCCCACACTTAGAAGAGGAAGTATATATGGAGCAGCCACAATATTTTCAAGTGGAAGGAAAAGAGAATCATGTCTATAGGTTGAAGAATTCTTTGTATGGTCTCAAGCAAGCACCAAGAGCTAGGTATGCCAGGATTGATGGATACTTTCAGGAGAATGGCTTCAAGAGAAGTAAGAGTGATCCTACCCTTTATTACAAACAATAAGGTTCTAATATTCTTATCATAAGTATGTATGTTGTTGATCTATTGTACATGGGTAGTAGTTCTAAGATGATAGATGGATTCAAAGTTTCTATGATGAATGAATTTGAGATGAAGGATCTTGGTGTCATGAAATATTTTCAAGGATTGGAGGTTTATCAAAGTAAGAATGAGATTTTCATTTGTCAAACAAAGTATGCATAGGATATGCTGAAGATATTTGATGACTGATGGTAACCCTTCCTCCACTCCAAATTCTCATGGAATTATACTCTATAGAGATGATGGTGCTAAGTTAGTTGATTAGAGATCTTATTTAAGCATTGTTGGGAGTGATGTTTCTAACCCACATGAGACCCGATATTGCATATTCAATTTCACTTGTTTCAAGGTATATGACAAATCCACCAGAAATATATATGAAGATAGCCAAGAGGATTTTGAGGTATGTGAAAGACACTCTAAATTTTGGTATACGTTACTTCTCTTCTAAAAAGTTCAATCTTGTCGGCTTTAGTGATTTAGATTAGGGATGTAATATGGATGACCAAAAATCTACATCTCGAAATTGTTTTTCTTTTAGTTCTGTTTTGATTACCTGGAACTCAAAAAATAAAATCATTGTGGCCCTCTCATCCATAGAAGTAGAGTATGTTGCAATTATCTCAACAGAAACACAAGCTCTTTGGCTCAAAAAATTTTTGGAAGAAATTGAAGAAAATAAAATTTAGCCTACAGTAATTTACTGTGACAATGTGGGTTGCATCAATTTAGCAAAGAATCTGGTTCATCACAGTAGGACAAAATATTTTGATATGAAATATCACTTCATTTGAGATTTGGTATAGAAGAAAGAAGTTGAATTGAAGCATATAAACACTTAGGACTAGCTAGCGGATATCTTTACCAAGGTAGCTGCAAACGCTCAGTTTTTGGTACTTCAAGATCAGATTGTGAGCCTTCTCAACTTCAAGGGAGGGTATGAAGATAAGTGATATTGACCTCCTAGTTCCACCGTTATAGGCTTACTAGGATTTCCATCGTAAAAAACCACCATGCACCCCAATGCTTCAACTGAACCATCCACCGATCATGCACAACCATCCACCAATCACCGATCAAGGCATACATAGTTTTTTTATGCTAATGTTTAGTTTTTGCATGAGTTAGTTGTTCCGTTAGTAATTACATTCACATAGATTTTTTCTATTCTTGAAAATAAAGCATGATGTGCATGCAGTTAGTCTATTCTTAGTGTGAATATTTAATTAAATAGTTTTGTAATCTTTTATCAATCTGCAATAATAAAAATGTTAAGTTTTGGTGTTATCTTTTTTCTCTTAATATAGTCTTCGGAGTTTATGAGCTACCTATAAGAATAGGGGGCTTGATTTAGATTCTACAAAAGCACTATTTAGGTTTTGGAAAATCCCTTTGGAGATATTTGGAATCCAGGGTAATCCTTTAGAGATATTTGTAACCCAGTATAAGGAAACTCTTCAAGATTGATTGATGCAATATGCTTAGCAGTGACACTCTTCAAGATTGACTGTTGATTGATGCAATATGCTTAGCAGTGACACTCTTCAAGATTGACTGATGCAATATGCTTAGCAGTGACAAATGTAAATGGCACTGATTTCAAGACTGACTGATGCAGAATGAAAAATTAAAGATGACTTTAAATTTTGGTATTTGGTTTCTTGTTAAATTTTTGCAGCACTGATTAATGGGATATGTCACCATTGGAGGACTTGTCAACTAAAATTGTGTGAAACAAAATTGGAGATGGATATCAACCATGCAAAATCTTTGAGGAATTTTTGGACTGTGTTACTAGTATGGTTGATTTTAGGAAGCATTATTAATATGGAATTTTACCTAGACTAAGAGATGTATGTTGTATTTTGACATTCCCAAAATAATATTACAATTTGTGAAAGTTGACTAGTGCTTGTATGCCCCACCAAGTTATCTAGTAGTTTTAAAATAACTAAGCAGTGTTTCCATTGCATTGATTGAATTTCATGTCTCATTTAAAATATTTACTAATTTTTATCTATATTTGTAATATAGGCTATATACACTATATATTTCCTGAATTTTATCAAATTAATAATTTAATTGCAATGCCCTACTATTATAGGGTTTGCATAAAGATTTTTTTATTACTCAATCAAAATGCATTCCACTTGCAGGTTCATTGATACAAAGAGAAATTATCAGACCCGAACTCTAAGCATTAAATGTGTTTTAAAATTATAATGGATGGCTTACAAAGACAATGATTACCCATGTTTGTTTTCTTGAAATATAAATTGTAGTTTGAAGGATACATTGCAACTATAAGTTGGCTCTAATCAATTATTTTTTATTAAAGGAAAATCAAATTTTGAAGGGATCCGAAACTCTTTACACTCAAATTTTGAAAGGATCTGGAACCCATAACCAGAAAGATGTCCAACTTGAAAGTACAGAAAACCAAGGAAAACTGACTGCAAAAAGAACAACATGCAACCCTTTACACAATGCTGAAAAAAGAACAACTTGCAGCCAACAAAAAACCAGCCCCCGAATAAGAACCATCATGAAAAAATATGTTGTCACTCGAGAAGTAATTATGATCAAAGTAGACTATTATTATTATATATAATTTAAATGGTCACAAAACTAAATCATGTTTCTTGTGATTATCATTTCTCCACGTATCACATCAGAGTATTAATGAAGCGCAGGTAGAAATAATCGGAGGAATAGGAAAACGTGAAAAGGTAATCCTTCATTTCGCTTATTTATAGGAGGTTGAAAACCGCTTACCACACCTAATAGGTCAGTAGAGATATTTTAATAGTCTTCATAGGCAGTCAAAGAAAATTGAACAATGCAGATGATTTTCATCGCCTTGCATCTCCACCCTTCAAGGGGACCACTGACAAGCCTTGAAACCACAAACAAGAAAATCCCCTTAACAGAGAGTTTCCCAAAAACAAAACATCGCTCACCGCAACGTAGCCCACAAAGCCCTCGACCCCAACAAGATCTTTAGCAGCCCCTGCACCCACAACATTCCCTGAAACCCTAGCCATTGACCCCTTCCGCTAAGAGGTCCAACCACAGAAGGAAAAAAATAGCTCATCGACCAAGCTCTGACCAGGGGGAACCAACCCATTACCATCATCGTCATCTGCAATGTTGCCATGATCAACATCTCCTCCGACGGTATCCCCTGAAATTCTCACACCCTCCAATAAGCCAAACACACAACAAAAGCTAAAAGCCATCATGGAAAAAGTGGGTGAGGGAGGGAAAAAATCCTCTCCAGGGAAAAACCCACACAAAGCAGGTCCAATGGCAAAAGGAAGCCAAATGACCAAGGGCGACTCGACAATGGCCACCAAAACTTAAACACAGGAGCCGTCCACCCCGCCGCACAAAAAACTGGCAGTCTTTAAATAGCAAACAGTGATAGCTCAGGGAATAGAGCATCGAACACCTGCCAAGAAGAAGGGGCTCGCATCCACGCTATCCACCTCGTCATTCTCATCTTCCTCGCCAAGGTCCTCGGCTGCTGAAACCCTAGGGTGCCCTCCGACTCACCTGTTCCTTACGCTGGTCATGTTTTTTTTTTCGATGGATAATCTCGAGAAGGAAGAAATTGCTGTAGGCTAAAATCATTTGTTATTTAGCATGCAGTCAGTGTATTGTTCCTTTAGTTGAAGGACACTTACTATTTATTCTCAATCCATCTACTTTGGTTCATCTAAATCAAGAAAAGAGGTAGTGAAGATATTGTGCTTCTATTGGTTTCCCGGGTATGGGTTCCCTGATCATCCTGTTGGTTGATGTATACCTCTAGTCATGCCATCAACTTTTGTTTACTGAACTTAATCAAAACCAGTATACATAGCCCCAGTATTTCTGACTTTATGATTTGTTCTTACTATTAAGAAGAGCAATCACCTTCGATCCTAAATTGAAACACTATTTTTTCTCGAATATACGAATGTTGAGTGATTGCTCTCCAAATTCACATCTTATCTTAGAAGCTAACTTGTTGAATTGGTTGCTTATAGTCATTGGGATTAATACATTCAGTGATGCCAAATGCCTTTCCTGCATAAAGGTCATAATGCCCAGCACAAACTCAGAATCTATATTTTTCTGAATTCCAAATTACCAATCATATAAAAATAATTTACCAATTGCAAGTCTCCGGACTGGCCGATAGAAAGTGTCTACAAAGCCTAAGAAAAATGAAACACTAGCATTATATATAAGGCAAAACACCTTACCCCTTTCATCTTTCTCAGGGTTTATATCAACAGCAATTATCTCAGATGCCCTTCTTCATTTTGCATCTTGAGCTACCTGTTAAAACCAGAATATAGAATCCAAGTTGTAATGGACGAAAATAGAATGCACTAAGAAAGCCGTACAATTTTAGAATGTTTTAATTGGAAGTCAAATAAATTTCATAGACTTTGTATCTAGGTTCTTACTAGTTTGCACTTAGGATAAGCCTACTGTTCCAAAGCCAAAAAATACAACAGTTTATCCTTTCTCAATATTAGCTACTTTCCAGGCAACCCAAATCCTATAGAAAATATGAACTCACTTGTAAACTATGATGATATACAGTGCAAAGATTCACAATTAAATGTTAACAACTTTCGGAGACATAGTTACATTTTAAAGCCTTAGATAAGGAATGATTTAATTTCCAAATCAGCTTCTTTTATTTCTTTTATATGGTAGCATTAAGGGCAGGGGGCGTCAAATCCTCATTACCAGCTCATGGGATGGACCACTTTGATACTTAGGGCATCAACCCTTCCACATTCTTTAACCTCTACTTCTTCAGTCTCTCTGTGAGGACTGTTAGCGTCAACCCTTCCACACTCTTTAACCTCTACTTCTTCAGTAAAGAGTTAGCGTAGGAAAATATTTATGTATTTACCTATTCTAATAGAGAATAATAGTTATTCAAGATTGGGTAGAACAAATAATCGTAAATATATAATACGAGCTGTGCATAAGTAGGGACATATCCCAATTAGATGTCAACTAATACTAATCAGGTTTCAGCTAACAATCTTTATGTACAGGAATAATCTCTCTTCTCATTTTCCTGCTCGTGGAACATATCTTGAATTGGAAGCCATAAAAAGAACTGAAAATAGAATGCCCTATTAAGATTTGGGTATCTTGGTGGTTGCTTTACTGAGTAATAAGTATGTAGCAAGACGTCATATTGGGCCTTTTTCTTGGACTCACTGAAGCAAAGGTCATTCAGCGAGTTTGTTTGTCCATTTCAAACTCTATTCTATGAACGGATGGATGTTCAATACCTAAGATGATCCACTACTTCTCTAATAAATGGCTAAGATGATCCACTACTTGTCTAATAAACGGCTATGGCTAGGGATATATAGATATTTTGGTTCTCCTAACTAATTATATCCAAAACATCTCAATTGTAATATCTAATAAAAACAGAACAAAATGTAGTTTCAGGGACTACAATAAAAAAAGAAGTGAATTTAGCCACCTTCTAGCCACCTTAAGTTATAAAACATTCGTGGAGTAGAAGCTCCATCATCCTTCTCGTCCACATTACGGCTCCATAAGATCTCTCCTTGAAGCCCTGATAATACTGTTAAGAGACTGTAAATTTACAGACAACCAGCCTAAAGGATTACTCGGAGGCTACGTATATACAATTAGTAACCCATTAGTTGCAATGTCTATATCTTTTGTCGAGATCTGTGACTAAAGCATAGTGGTTTGATCACTTAGTGACACAGTCATGTTTCATTCTTCTATGTTTGCGTACCCATAACGCAACTTTTCATGACACATGGAAATTCGGAAGTAACTTTTAAGGACTTTCTTTTGCCGCAGAATTATCGAACTATTGTATTTTGTTAAAAAAATATAACTAAGACTACCAATGGAAAATCCTATAATGATGACTTTGTTTGTTTTTGGTTATTTTTTTGATTAATTGAATTGTTGAGCATTATCTAGTCATACCCCATGAAATAATGTATTTTTTATTGAAATTTTAAATAAATATTAATTTTGTACTCGCCGAGCTCTTAAATGGTAGCATAGATTAATTGTGAGTTAACTTATTCCGAATAATTTGTAATTGAATCCAACGTTTATTTTTGCACAAATATTATTATTTGTGATGTAAATTAGGCTTATTTACACAAGTACGTTTACCCTTAATTTACTCTCTTTACGTATCCAACGGACATTTCCTATGGGTGTAGCCATTGAATCCAAAGAAACATTTGCAAGTATAAAGCAAAGCCTACAAACGCCCTTGAACACAACTTTGTATACTTCTCCAAGTTTCTGAGCACTCCGGACTCGATTTAAAGAGCAGAGCTACATATTCGATTTGAAGAGCAGAGCTGCATATTTTATTTAAGATTTGATAATGGATTTTATGGAGGAACTCCCTGAACAAATATTTTGGGACATCTTACTGAGAGTGCCATACAAATCTCAGTCAAGGATTAAGGAGCTGTTGAAACCTGCCAAAGAAATGATGGAATGTTTCAAATTTTATCAAGATAGAATTAGGTTTGGGCTGGCTACGAAATATATATGTTTCCTCGAGGGCGTTGGGATATCTATATATGACCCTATTAATCAATCATGTGAAATGCTCCCTCCTATTCCCACTGGATTTGAAATCGTAATGGTTTCTTAGATTGTGTGTGTTAAACATAAGATTATTTTGCTAGGTTTAAAATATTATGGCTATTTTACTAAAAAGATTTTGATATATGATTTATTATCGAGTACATGGAAGCAAGGTGCCGAAATTCCCACTGCTACATCTCCATCCGTGTTTCCATGTTGTGCCTCACCTCAAGGATCAATTTACATTGCTGGAGGACATTCCGATTATAACTCCTCCACACGTACGTTTGATGAACTCCATGAAGCAGCAGTTTACAAAGTAGATGAAGACAAGTGGGAGATTCTTCCAGAGATGCACCAAGGAATTGACTCTTGTAGAGGTGTTTTTATTCAAGGAGTGTTTTATGTGATTGGTATTTCGAATAATAGATGCCAATGATTTGATCCCAACAGTGGAATATGGACAACAATAGTAAAAATGTCTTTACGCAATTCATGGTACGTCCATGTTTTGTGTACGTTTGGAGGACTATATGCGTTTGGATGGAATGGAGTAGAGCAATATAATTGGGAAGGAAATGTGTGGAGACAATTGGAGCTCATTCCTCAACTGCTTTGCTTTGTTCGTGCCACAGTGTGGTGTGATCGAATTTTCCTGTGCGGATATTATCTTCCTGAAGTAGCTTCCATTGCTTATAAATCTGGAGCACCTCTGTCTGAGAGGTGGATTTCTGTAGACAAACCAGAAAATATTCTGGAAATGAATATCATAGCTCTAGGCACTATAGAAATTTAGTATATGACAACCTCCTCCATTAGTATATCATTCAAACCATTTGATTGTGCAATAGGGACATCATATATCTACTCTGAATCGTACAATTGGTGTTCTCCTAAATCATTTCATAGAATTATTTCAGTTTAATAGATAATTTTTAATTTATATTTTAGAAATAATCATCATATATGCATATACTTTATACCATTGGATATTTTTTATACTTGGTGAAACAATTTATCTCGATTTATCTTGTTAATTTGTTGAATTAAGTTGCTCTTAATAAATCCATCAATAAACAACTCTTTTTAAATTAAGCAATTCTGAATGAAACTCCTCTCTTAACCGAATAATTTTGGACATAAATCTCGTAGTTTGAGATTGCAACAAAATTATATAAAATTGTTTTCCATGATGTTCCTCTTTTCAAAGACCACACCAAAAAAAAGAACAAAAAATAAAAATATGAAATAAAGGAAACCACCGCCTGGGCACGATAAATTGCAACTTTGGTGGTATCTCTCTTTTCTGTTCATGGTCACCACTAGAGCATAAAATAAAATACAGTTCCTAAGGTTAGAGAGTATCTAAAAGAAAGTAGTTCTTAAGGTTAGAGAGTATATAAAAGAAAGTAGCTCTTAAGGTTAGAGAGTATATAAAAACAACAAAAGTTTTGGTTTAGAGAATTATTAATATATATTTATTTATATTAATTATATATTTTTTTATTATCTATGTTTATTATGTTTTTATATTTTATGTATACTATTAAGATGAGATTTTTTCATTTTTATAATAATGAAAATAATTGTAGAAATTAAAATCAAAGATATTTATTTGTGTATCTCTTATTAATATATTGAGAGAATTTACATATTCATTGTAGATGAAGAGGAAAGCTTGCTTTTAAAGGGAAAGAAACTATAGTACTTATAGGAAGCTTGATATAAAAAATGTAGTACATGATAATTTGAATTCTATGAATTTTTCTATTATATGATATGTCTCACCTTCGTCAAAATATTGTTGAATTTCAAAAATATTGAACTCTTCTTAATGACATCAAAAGACAAGTTCAATTATGCCAAAGTTTTTTCTTTTGGTATACATTAGTATGAGGATCAATATATATCACTTATGTAAATAATGAGCTGAAAAATAATTGATAGTGACAAGAGATAATGGATTTTATTGCCTTGTGGACCTCCTCAAGGTAAGAGTAATGGGCTCATCCTATCCATCTTCCTTTGTATGCTCATACTACACATCATCTAAATTCTGTGAACCTTCATCTTCTTCTCCATCCTCGGATCCATCTATCTATTCTTCTACATGTGCATCTTTCTACTTCTCAATCTTTATTTCAAAGTGCATTGCCTTAGTTTTCTCCTTTGATTGTTCTTCATATGAGTAAGCTCTAAACTCACTAAAATAATATCTCTAGATCGAATCATTTTTTATCTTAGAGGATTCCAAATCTTATAGCCTTTTATGTTCTCACTACAACCAATAAAGATGCATTTCTAAGATTTTTTATCTAGTTTAGATTATTTCTCGAGGCACATGAAGAAAAGCCTCACAACCAAAGACCCTTAAGTGTGCGATTGATAGCTTTCTACAACTCCACACTTCATAAGGAGTTTCATCAATAAGAGCTAAACAAGGATATTTCTATCAAGCTTAGCACCATTCAATATGCTCATAACTCTTTCCATTGTCATTCGGTTCATTCTTTTTGCTACCACATTTTGTTAGGGAGTGTAAGGAGTAGTTTTTTTTCAAACAATAGCTGCATGCTTATAGAACTCATCAAATTCCCTTGAACAATATTTGCCTCTATTGCAAGTCCTCAACACTTTAATATTATTATCTAATTTCTTTTTCACTAAGGGCTTAAAATCCTTAGACTTGGTAAAACCTTTAGATTTAGAATGCATAAAATAAGTCAAAGTGTATCTCAAGATATCATCAATAAAGAAAACATACTGTTGAGATTTATCCAAAGAAACAACATTCTTTGGACCACACATATCTGCATGAATAATCTCTAAGGATATTTTTTCCTTATAGATTCCTTGGTGAAATGATGAAATATTATGTTTACCAAACACAATGTTCACAAAAATCATTTTTTTCCAACAAAATAATTAGAAAGACCATCAACCAACTTTTTATTGAGAATGGTCCTAAGAATTTTTTCACAAATGTGACCCAATATTTGGTGCCACATTATACATGTATTTTCATTTCTAGTTGCATTGGCATAATTACAAAAAATAGAGGCATTAAGCCTAAACAAAGTCCATATTTAAGATCATTTAGCTATCACCAACCTCCCTCTTGCCACTTGCAACTAGATATGTCAATTATCACATTCACTCTTGAATCATTCAACTTGGATAAAGAAAGAATATTTATCAAAAGTCTTGGAATAACTCTTCCATCATTGAAACATAATTTTACCTTTCATTTACCAGCCACCTTTTTGTATTGTTGGGACCAAGTAAAAAATATGCCCATCATATTCTTTGTAGAAGGAGAAACACACCTTGTGAGGATTCATATGGTGAGAGGTTCCTAAATCAATAAGTCAACCATCATCACTAATAGTGTTAGAAAAAATAAATAAAATCAAAATCATCATCGGAAAAATTTTACATAGATAAATCAACATCATTTTTCTTAACTCTATATTCCTTCTTCACATGCCCTCTTTTCCCACAATTCCAATAATTTACTCTACTCTTTCTAGGGGTATTTTATTGTCCTTTAGACTTATCCCTCTTTTATCCCCTTCAGGATCTTTCTCATTGGACCTTTCTTGCACATGCAAGGAATCTTTCAACAAAACATTCATAGACTTTATTCTCACCTCTTCTAAAAGAAATATAAAAATCAAGTTGTTCATATTTGGCTTTCTACTATCACTGCTAATATCAAGAATTAGATTTTCTCAAGATTCAGGCAAAGAGAAAATAAATAAGATACATTTATCATAATCTTTTAATATAATATCTATTAGTGCAAGCATACTTATAATAAAATTAAAAGAATTCGAATGATCTATAATAGATTCACCCTTTTTCATTTTCAAATAATATAACCTTCTTTTGGGATAAGTTATTGGACAAACTTTTTGATTGATAAATATCAGTAATCCTCTTCCACAACTTCTATGTGGTATCTTCTGCAAAGACGTTCAAGAGGATGGAATCAGTAAGAGACAATCAAATGGTTCCTCGTTCCTTCTTGTCTAATTTCTTCCAAGCATCATCATCCAAATTAGATTTATCGGGTTTATTTTCTTGTGAAACTAGCAACCATTGATCTATTTCCTCTAAAAGATCTTTCATCTTCAATTTCCAAATCATGTAGCTAGTGCCATTGAATTTCTCAATATTTGTTTGATAATTATAATTCATGGCTTTCACTCCTCTTCTTAAATTTGAAAAACTATCAAATAACAGTTCCCACTACAATAGAAAACCTTTAAAAATTAAAGAGAAATACATCCCCTCTCAATAGAACCGTCAACTCTAATATTGAGAAATAAAGTGAAGAAATATTACAATATTACCTTTCTTATATGATTACAAATCTTAAAAATTTACCAAACCTTAAATTAAATCTAAAATTAACACATTATTTCACCATTCAACATAGATATAAAATCAACCATACCAAAAGGGACACTATATTTACATGGAGAAACCCTTTTGGAAAAAAAAAATCCACCAGAGAATGAGGGAAATTATATTATTATTCTTCAAAGTAGAGAATACTATAATAATACACTTCACTACACTTATATAAATGATGTCAAACTAGATGGAAATAATGACCAACTAATTATTAAACAACTATGCATTGTCTCCAATATATAGTTAGATGGGAGAGGAGAAACCACTGCTATTTTCCCAAAATAAGGGGCTAAAATAACTTGCAAACACTTGTGCCTTAGAAAATGAATAGATAATAGACACCATAAAATAATAGATAACTCTTCAAGTAACATTTCATGGGCGCTAATCCCAAATACACTTAGTCTTTACACATTTTGAGTGCTCCAAATCTTGTGATGACTACTTAGAACCCCAAATAGACACCTTTTCTCAACCCAAACTAGATCTCCTTATGCATGAACCTTCATGTATATTTAATTACTTATTATGGATTTGAAAAGGAGTTTATTTTATCCATTTTCATTTATATTTATTTCCTCTTCATGTTTACCTCTCAAAAATACAATTACAAATAACCATAAAGTACAAATATTTAATATTTTTTGCACATGTGCTAGGGAACACTTTCCAAAGAACATGGAGATATATGAATGGCTTAGGATTAAAAGGTTAATATCACCTTATCCTAAAAATAATAACAAAAAAATTCATCAACCAAATATTCTATGAGGCCTCCTTGGCACAAATACGTGAACATTTCCAATCATATAAAGATAACCATATCCTACCACTGAAACCCAGGATACTAAGGGACCCTCACTACATAGAAGAAAAATGATTTAAGATTCTATCAATGACACTAAAAAAATAGAAGATCATCCAATATCTATTGGTGAATCCACATCACTTTCACAAGCTTCCATTGAATAAGAATATTGAGATCACCATGACATCAAGATAAAATTCCTTCTAATAAATATGATTCATGGACCAACCATGATCAAATAACTTGACACCAATAGCTCCCAAAGGGAATATTCAATTGACAATATCTAAACTAAGAAGATACAACACTACCTTATTATAAAATTAGGTAAAAAGAATAGGCCTCACTCCTTTCATCAAATGAGACCTATATGTTGATGGTTCCTAATCTAATTTTGTATGAGATGAGAAATTAGATATTGAATTTCATGTATGTGATCTAGTTTGATGATGAAAAAATTATGTAATATAACAATAAAAGAAGATACAAAATGAGGAATTAAAATAGCAAGGTAAATATGGAATAGAGAAACCAAGAAGAACCTTGATCTAAACTTTAGACTATACTATATAGGATAAGGGTATTAAGTTTCCTATTTTGGAGGTTTGGAGAGATTTCAAAGATGACCAAAAATATAATTAGGAGTTTTTTACATGTATCTCCAAAAACTTTGCCTCAAAGTTGTAAGGTAGAAGCTTTATATGCCCTAGTTTGATGAATTTTTATTCATTTAATGTTTGTCATAGTCTACAATTATCTAATTTTATCTTTTATAACTCTATCATTATTATATTTTTACCTAAAAATATAAATAAATATTAAAAGTTTTGTATCATTTATCTCACTTTCCTAAGTCAAACCCTATATTAGGGTTTCCACTTCTATTAAGGCTAATGATGAAATCTAAGTGCATGACCTTATTGAACACACCATGGGATTGAGAGGAGGGTGGGTGAATTTGTTTGGAACCTGAAAACTAATTTATAATCCTCTAAATGTAAACCATAATTAACTTCTTTGAAAACATGAAAAATGAAAGCACAAAGAACAAGACACATAACTAGGTCAGCCATTGATAAAATATACGTGAATTAAATAAAGTCAACCACATGAACCAAAAATACATAATTGGTCCACTCTAGGAGACAAAGAAGACCCAAATACATCACAACAAATCTTCCAAAGTTGATTCAAATTAATTGTACATGATAGAACATCTGCCAGAGTTAGCATCAACCATAATATTTAGAACAACGATGAAACACATTGACTACTTGGCCGAAAAACATTACCCAATGCTAAATACTCAATATATATTTATACACAATACCATGAGACCCATATTAATATTATAACTCAACCTCCAATGCATACTAAAACCATAAGGTATGATCCAATTAATATAAACCACCTAACTCAACTACACACCAACACAACTGACAACATAAAACAACATAAATTTAATTGTCAATAAAGACAACATTAAAAATTTGAACTATAACATTGCATGAACCATTTAAAATTATCCTCCAAGTCACAACACATGAATCACCATAGTATCTAAATGAAAAGCATTCTCTAGACTAGTCTTGATAGACAAACTCTTTGTCAGCAAACCAACAAAACTAACTTCATCAATTGAGCAATTGAGAACTTGAAAAACATGATAGTGCACAATCCATAGAATATAAATATTATATATATAACCATAGGCTATCAATATCAATAATTAGAGAAATGTAAAGAAATATTCTTGAAAGACATTTAACTAATCTTTCCTACATATACACTAGCCTTCTGGAAACACCTCTTACTTACTCAATATCTTCACCAGGCAACATAACAATATCTAAACACTCATTTCTAGACCATACATAATGTTAGTGACAACAAATAGATAGGTTGACATCAATGATAACATGAGAAACACAACTCAAGTTTCCAACATACCTCACAAGGATAGAAAGTTATGAAATATGGTTGACGATATGAGAGTAATTAGAAATCAAAGCATTGCAGAAAGAAAATTGATATTATTCAATATAATCATATTGATTTTAAATTGATTAGCATCAGCAATATAAAGCCATTATTTTCCTAAACAACTACTAAAACTCCCTTATAGGAATATAAGTTTCCAACAACTAACAATATAACTAATTTATTTGATTTAACTATTAACCTGAAAGTAACCTAATTAATGTAAAACTCCAATGTCCTCCTCCCCTTATTAAATTAGTTACAAAAAGAGTGGAATATTGCAATGGTTTTTAATCTGACCCTTCTAGAGACTTTTAATGAAGCACCTTCACTAATCCTCCTCATTTACCTAGAAAATACTAAACAAATTGCATCAGTGGATCTCTTGACTATAGAACCTGTAACTATCTAAACAACATGAGAGCACATAAAAGTATTCCCACCCTCATGCACAATGAGACACATTTCCTCCAAAATTCC
This sequence comes from Cryptomeria japonica, assembly GCF_030272615.1. Taxonomy (NCBI): domain Eukaryota; kingdom Viridiplantae; phylum Streptophyta; class Pinopsida; order Cupressales; family Cupressaceae; genus Cryptomeria; species Cryptomeria japonica. The sequence continues at coordinate 210,429,140 of NC_081411.1, forward strand.
ACATCTTCTCCAAGTGTGTCTAATGCATCCTTTAGTAATACAAATGAGACACCTCTCCTCTACAAGTCCACATCTCCTCTGAGTGTGTCTAATGCCTCCTCAATTGCTCTAAAAAAAATCCTACCCTATTGAACAAATCATCAACCAAACATCTATGCATGAGAAACCTTTCCTCCTAGATTCCATATCTCCTCTGAGTGTGTTGAATGTCTTCTTAATTGCTTGACAAATCACTAATCAAATGTGAATACACCAAATGCACCCACAAGAAATCTTTCTCGCCTTGCTCCTTAAAGGGACATATAATGCCAAGTCCCCTCTTTTCTTCAGAGACACAAACATGGTGCTTCTCATGCAATGAATCATCCCTAAGAAAAAAGCTAGCTTGGGATGATAAAAAATTACACTTTATTCATTTGATGTTGCAATATTATTTCCAAAAACACAAGAATGAGAGTTTTTCAAGGCCTTGTCATTTGTAACAAAGAGAACTCAAAAAGAACAAGAAATGTTCAACATATATGTGACCATGAGAAAATAAAATTTTACAATTTTCAAATGATAGATATATCTATAAAGCAGCCAAACTTCCCAATTTTAATAC